>NC_091628.1:33247016-33548145 GCF_027580195.1 Bos mutus | reverse complement strand
CCCACACTCTCTCCTCCCCTGCAGGTGGCTACTCTGCTTTACCATTTGACGATCGTCCCTTCCTTGGGTCTTTCCATCTTCTTGATAAAACTTCCAAGACCCCTGATCACAGATTTGCCCCTGCTTTCTGACAGCTCCCAATCCAGAGAGAACTTGAGCCTTCTGTGAAGCTTTCCCCAAATCAGCTGACAGAACTCAACCTGTAACAAGCCCCTCCTGGACCTGTTCTGGAGCGCCCCCACCCCCACCCCAGTTCCCATTGCCTGATGGCCACATGATTCCCACAGGCTGTCCTGGTGATCTGCAGATGAAGATACCTGTGTAAGAGTTGATGGTATTATTACATCGTTACTTTCGTTACTTGAGAAACATTAGAGGCAGAAGGACACATTATAGGAGAAAGTTTATTCAGGAAGATGAATGGTAAAAACTGAATGAATGATCCATTTCATTAAAAGCTGCTTCACACATGGTCTCTCATCCAGGTTGTGAGACCTGGGGGCAGCAGGGTGGCCTCTGCAGGACCTGGGAGAGCCAGGGCGTCTCAGGGGCGGAACTGCAGACGTGGCGATTCTCAGTCAGGAGGAGCTGATGACCCTTGGCAACCCAGGTCGAGAATGTTCTTTCCAAAAGCTATCGATTGTGCTGATTACGATCCTAGCAGGTTTCAACCTGCTGTCCAAGTCTGGAACTTGAGACAAGTTAAGATCAACAAGCATCTTGCGGTCGAGTTTCTTTAATTAGCGTTCACTGCCAAGTCATGGTTTGGAGGCCGACTTCCATGCCAAGTGTGTTTCAACAGTCAAAATGGACAACCTTCCAGGACATACTGCCTTTTTCCCAGACTGGTTAGCTGGTAGACCCGATGTGGAAAGCGGACCCGGGACCAGCCCTTCTAGCACCACTGCCTAAAGGACTCTTTGCTGCTGATGCGTGAAGACAAAGCGAAGCGTATGAGGTGGTGGAATTAGGGAAGCCATTTGATAGGCTTTTCCCAAAAGCCAGAGGAAAGTATTTTTAGTCCTTTATCAGGACATCTTTTTTTTTTTAACGTAAGCTGACTTTTATTTTTTCAGGTCACTTTTCTAGGAAACAGGCAAGGTCCTCTCTCAGGAGCTGGCAGCTCCCTTTGTGAGGCAGACGCAGAGCCTTCTCTTGCCAGCTCTATTATGTCATTGAATTAATAACGTTGTAAAGACGAAATCAGAAGTCAATTTGGCAGCTGTGCCTTTGGGGAAATTTTTGGAAGAGTGACCTTCCATTTTTAATAAGCATGTTATTACATTTAGAATTGAATTACTGAGAGCTGAGCCACCCTCCTGAATTTGCTATTAGCCATTTTTTCCCCTTTTATTTTTAATGAACTAGAACCAGTCGAAGCCAGTTGTTGCTAACAGGACGCAGTCAGAAGGGAACTCAATCTTTTACTGTCAGGCCCTTTATTTCAGACAAGTTTAACTCTTCCAAATGTTAGACTTAAAGAAGTCTTTCTAGACAGCATCCATTTCTTTTTTAAAAAATTAAAGTGGGATGGAAGAATCCTTTTCATTACTTTCAGTGCCTGTACTCATGCTTGAGCTTTCTCCCCTAAAGTCAAATACATCATCTTCATTGAAATCTTGTGATTCTGAAATTCGTGCAGAAAATAAATGGGCCAGAGAGGCCAGTAGTGTTGGGTTGGCCAAAAAGTTTGTTTGAATTTTTCCATAACAGCTTACTTAAAAACTTGAACTTTTTGGCCAACCAAATATATTCTGAAACAACGAATCTGAGTAGAGGGCTTAACCTATCAAATACTAGAGCCCAAGTTAATACACTGATCCTTAAAACAGTGTGGTGCTGGGGACACGTAAAATAGCAAGAACCCAGAGGGCAGTCAAGAAATTGCCAGCTAGCAAGTTGAGTCTATTTTAATACCAAAAATTACTCCCAAATAGGACATTGGAATTCTTCAGGAGTGATGGTGGCATAGAAAAATGGCAGTTTGGAGCCAGAAACTTAGATCCCAGACCATCAACCTAAAACAAACAAAGGGTACCCCACATTATCTAGTGATACCATCGTCAAACTGTAGAGAATATCATAGAAAATAAAAATAGACTATGCTCAGGTGTGAAGCAACAAACCAAGTCATGAATCTAGAAATCTTCCCTTGTTATCTCAACATACCCTTGAGAGCAGGGCCTGTCAGGTACTCTTGGTTTCTGGCAGCTAACATACCTACCGGGTTAAAGCCCACACACTGGCAAGGGTAGGTTAAAGAATGTTGTAAATGAGGAGCCATTGTCTGAACTAGCCTGTGGGAATGTGTAAGGAAATATACAAAAAAATTAAAATATGCTGGGATGATTACAGTGTGTATAATTTTCAAGAAAAATCCCTTTAACATATTTGCAGCAAATTGGGAAAAACAGTAAACTAAGCAATATGATTATATATGCTTTTTAGCTTCTGTGGTCTTTGATCCAGCAACAGGTATATTATTTTGTTAACTGTTTCTCAGGTAGATGATAATGGCAGGCTTTGTTGAGTTCTTATCACATGCTGGATGCTTTTAAAATAACCTTTGTTCACAGCAACTGTGGGGCTTCCTGGGTGGCACAGTGGTCAAGAGTCCGTCTGCCAGTGCAGGAGACATGGGTTCGATCCCTGGGTCAGGAAGATCCCCTGGAGAAGGAAATGGCAACCCACTCCAATATCCTTGCCTGGAGAATCCCATGGACAGAGGAGCCTGGTGGGCTACAGTCCATGGGGTCACAAAAAGTCAGACACAACTCACACACTCAGCATATACATACACACAATTGTATGAGATATCTTTGTTTCTGGATTCATGTTAACCATAGATCTGTAGTAAGAACTGATGTGTGTGCATGCACATGGGTCTGAGAGAGAGAGATGTGTGTGTGTGTGGGTGGTGGGGGGATTTAGAATCCTCTGCTGAATTGTGAGTTCCTTGAAGTTCAACAATATTATGATACACAAGTTCTCTGACACCGGAATACACCTGACCCACCTATCAGATACTGACTATAGGACCATCTCTTCTACTCTTTCATTTCCCTAAAACCTGCTGCTGCCCCACTTAATCTAGATGGATCCAAAGTTGAATAAATGCATAGTATTAAAGATCAGAAAGATTTTTCTACTTGTACTTTTCTTGATTTTTGTTCATTCATTTTGTTTATTGGCATATAGATGGGTCTTTTGGTCCTCATTAGGATAGACAAACAATTTTTGTTTTTGACCACAATTATTATGTAGATTGGGAAGATCTGCTGGAGGAGGGCATGGCAACTCACTCTGGTATTCTTGCCTGTAGAATCCCACGGACAGAGGAGCCTGGTGGGCTATGGTCTGTAGGGTCACAGAGGGTCGGACACAACTGAAGCAACTTAGCAGGCATGCACATTATGTAGATCATTGAGTGGAGTCAGGATTATCTTTTCTCTTGTTTATTAGCCTTGATATTTCAGTTACATACTAAATCAAGTGAAAACTGATTGAAGGAAAAAGGGAGAAACTTAAGCAGGATAAAATCAATTTACATAGCTCTGGAGAGGCTATATGTCACTTCTGTAAAGCAGGATTTAGAAGATGTGAGATGTAATGTCTGAATCATGAACCATGTGACTCTACTTAGCACCCATTTCTAACATCCTAATGGGCACTGACATAAAATTAACCCCATTGTTTGGGATTGAGGAGTAAATTTTTGTTGTTTGTATAAGGATGTTTTATTTTTTTTTAATTTTATTTTATTTTTAAACTTTACAGTTTTAAAAATAAGTGAAAGTGAAAGTTACTCAGTCGTGTCCGACTCTTTGCCACCCGATGGACTATACAGTCCATGGAATTCTCCAGGCCAGAATACTGGAGTGGGTAGCCATTCCCTTCTCCAGGGGATCTTCCCATCCTGGGAATCAAACCCAGGTCTCCTGCATTACAGGTGGATTCTTTACCAGCTGAGCCACCAGGGAATAAGGCATCATTTTTAAAGGAAAGAAGTTATATGCTAATCAAAGTATTGGTGTGAGGTTGGGGTTGGCACATGTGCAATCACTGATGTGAACTGAGAACCAGTGGAAACGTGAAGATTCTGTACTTTGTTTCCAACACACTTGAGGCAATATAGGGTAGCAATTAGCCCAAGAATCCTGAGGTCAGATGGTCTGAAACTGAATCTGGTTGCACTACTTTGTGGCTGTGATCTGGACCAAGTTTCTTAAACTCTCTATGCCTAGACTTTCCCTACTGTAAAATGGTGGTAATCATAACACCAACCTCAGGATTTTCAAGTGAGTTAAAATAGGCACACGAACACACTGCTGTATTTAAGATGGATAACCAACAAGGACCTACTGTACAGCACATGGAATTCTGCTCAGTGTTATGTGGCAGCCTGGATGGGAAGGGGATCTGGGAGAGAATGGATACGTGTATATATATGTATGGCTGAGTCCCTTTGTTGTTCACCTGAAACTCTTACGACATTGTTAATTGGCTATACTGCAATAAAAAATAGGCACTTGATAGCATATTGTCAGCACTATGTGCTGGCTACCGTGACTTGCTGTGATGAATGGGCAGAGATTGACTAGGACACAAAGGCAGCTCACAGCATCAGAGATAAGTGCTTTTTGTGGGCTGTATCCTTGGTAAAATTTGGTAGTTGCCTACAATAAATGATAATAGAAAATATATAAAAAAGAATATATATAACTGAATCACTTTGTACAACAAAAATTAACACAGCGTTATATGTTAGTAATAATTCAATTTAAAAAAGGTTTAGTAGGTGCCCCAAGAGGGCACCCCATTTTTCAGAAAGAATACTGTAGGCCTAATGTGTGACCGATTGGAGCCTACGTGCTCACCACTCCTGTGTGGGCTTCTGGATCTTTGTTCTTCTCTAGCTTTGCATGTTGAATGTTGTTTTCTTAATTGTATTAAACAGAAGAGAGGTCGTACTAATTTTTAGATCCTTTGGTATCAAAATAAGAATGTTCTTGAAATGGTCTGTCTGAGAGAGAAGCCTGGGAGAAGGCAATGGCAACCCACTCCAGTACTCTTGCCTGGAAAATCCCATGGATGGAGGATCCTGGTAGGCTGCAGTCCATGGGGTCGCGTCGCTAGGAGTTGGACACGACTGAGCGAACTTCACTTTCACTTTTAACTTTCATGCATTGGAGAAGGAAATGGCAACCCACTCCAGTGTTCTTGCCTGGAGAATCTCAGAGATGGGGAAGCCTGGTGGGCTGCCATCTATGGGGTCGCACAGAGTCGGACACGACTGAAGTGACTTAGGAGGAGGAGGAGAGAGAAGCCTGGCTGGAAGTTAATAACGAGTCACTGCAAACTGAAATGAATTATTCTAAGAAGTGTGAATTCACAACCACTGTTCTAAAAGTGAATTAGTGATTAACCTAGAAAAAAAAATCCCTTGGCAACAAATAAACCTTACACATCAAGGGGAAAGTAAAAGTATTAGTTGCTCAGTCATATCCGAGTCTGTTGTGACCCCACAGATTGTAGCGCACCAGGCTCCTCTGTCCATAGGGTTCTCCAGGCAAGAATACTGGAGTGGGTTGCCATTCCTTTCTCAAAAGAATTTTCCTGACTCAGGGATTGAACTCTGCTCTCCCACATTGCAGGCAGATTCTTTATTGTCTGAACCACCAGGGAAGCCCTCACATTGAGGTACCTGTGTGTACTTGTCTTTAGGCTGCTGATGTCCCTTAAAACTATTAGCTGAGGGAACTAAGAAGGTGCTCTTGAAAAAGTTTATAGAAACCTGGGTCTGTCCTGCAGGTTCTTCTGGGAACTGGGAATATTTGCTTGTGGCATCTGTTACAATGCAGAAGAAAACCTTCATACACAGATACTAGCTCATTTCCAAGTACTCTGTCAGTGAAAAGATGACAGCAGCCCAAATTCAGAGGATCACCTAGAGCTCACAGAGTAACTGGTAGGGAGCCAGGTGGACACCTAACCAACCACTCTGCCTGAGCTTTGTGCTGGCATCCTCAGCCATCGGTCCAGTGAATGTGCGCTGGCATCCAGAAGAGGGACACAGTGGCCTCCATCTGGACTTTGGAGGAGAGCGAGGCTGAGGGAAGAAGAACATCCCAGCCAAGATCACACACAGCGCATGGCAGAGCCAAGGCTCGCATCACTCAATTTGGAGTAACTCCAGAGCTGCTGAATCTTCTGAAGGTGCAGGTCTCATAAGATTCAGCTGATGCATCTACAAGGTACTTCGGCACAACCAGGAATATCTGCCTGTGGAAAAGACCCTGATGCTGGGAAAGATTGAGGGCATGAGAAGAAGGGGTGGCAGAGGACGGCATGCTTAGATAGCATCACCAACTCTAAGACATGAATCTGAGCAAACCTTGGGGGATAGTGAAGGACAGGGAAGCCAGGTGTGCTGCAGTCCCTGGTGTCGCAAAGAATCAGACACAACTTAGCGACTGAACAACAACAACAACAAAAAGCATCCTGTTATAATGCAGAAGAAAACCTTCATATGCACATGCAGCATTGTTTTTTAATTGATGTATGGTTGCTGTGCAATATTATATAAATTACAAGTGTGCAATATAGTGTTGTTGTTCAGTCACTAAGTCATGTCTGACTCTTTGGGACCCCATGAACTGCAGCATGCCAGGCTTCCCTGGCCTTCACCATCTCCCGAAGTTTGCCCAAACTCATGTCCATTGAGTCAGTGATGCCATCCAACCATCTCGTCCTCTGTTGTCACCTTCTTCTCCTGCCTTCTGTCTTTCCCAGCATCAGGGGCTTTTCCAGTGAGTTGACTCTTCGCATCGGGTGGCCAAAGTATTGGTGCTTCAGCATCAGCCCTTCCAGTGAATATTCAGGGTTGATTTCCTTTAGGATTGACTGATACAATAAAGTGATTCACAATTTTTAAACGTTATACTCCTTTTATAGTTACTATGAAACATTGGCCATATTCCCCATGTTGTACCTGTATCCTTGTAGCTTATTCTATACAGAAAAGTTTGTACCTCTCATTCTCCTTCCCATGTATTGTCCCTCCCCCTACTGTATCTGTCTTTATCTGTCTGACTTATTTCACTTAGCGTAATGCTGTCCAAGTCCATTCATGTTATTGCAAATGGCAAAATTCCTTTTTTTAAAAAAACGACTGAGTAGTATTCCATGGTGTATATATACCACATCTTCTTTATCAAATCATCTACTGATGCTTAGGTTGCCTCTATGGATGTTGGGGTACATTACTCTTTTTGATTTAGTATTTTTGTTTTTCCTGTATATATATCCAGGAATGGAATTTCTGGTTGGATGGCATCACTGATTCAATGGACATGAACTTGGGTGAACTCCGGGAGATGGTGAGGGAGAGGGAGGCCTGGCATGCTGAAGTTCATGGGGTCATAAGGGGTCAGACACAACTTAGCAACTGAACAGCAACAATATGGTAGCTCTACTTTTAGTTAGTTTGTTTGTTTTTCTAGAAACCTCCATATTGTTTTCCACAGTGGCTGTACCAATTTACATTCCCATCAACAATATACAGGGGTTTCCTTTTCTCCACACCCTCTTCCACATTTGTGTTCTTTTTGATGCTAGCCATTCTGACAAGTGTGAGTTGATATCTCACTGTGGTTTTGACTTGCATTTCCCTAATGATTAGCAATGCTGAACATCTTTTTATGTGCTGTTGGCCATCTGTATGTCTTCTTTGGAAAAGTGTCTGCTCAGGTATTCTGCCCATTTTTAAAATGGGGTTGTTTAGTTTTTGCTGTTGAGTTACATGAGCTGTTTAGATATTTTGGATATTAATCCCTTATAGGTCATATCATTTGCAAATATTTTCTCCTATTCAGTAGGTTGTCTTTTTTTGTTGATCGTTTTCCTTGCTGTGCAAAAACTTTGAAGTTTAATTCAGTCCTGTTAGTTTATTTTTTGCTTTTCTCCCCCTTGCTAGGAGATGGATCCAGAATAGTTTGCTGCAGTCTAAAAATTTGTGTTCTACTTGTTTGCCTCTAGGAGTTTTATGGTTTCTGGTCTTTTATGGTTTTAGGTCTTTAATCCATTTTGAATTTATTTCTGTATATGAAGTTAGAAAACATTTAAATTTTGTTCTTTTACAAGTAGCTGTTCAATTTTCCCAGTAACCATGCTGGCTAGGTTTTTAAATCCAGAGCTGGATTATTAAGCCTTGTATAATCCTGAAATGCGTGGTAGAAAATTTAAGATTAACAATGGTGTTTCTTTCCTTTGACTCATATTGGCTGGTGGGAAGAACATCACAGGCTTGTAAACAGAATGTTTACCCAGACCAAGGCAGGTGTGCCTTCCTGTTCTCAAAAACTGATGTGGTATGACATGGGCTTTAAACTTTCCGGGAAGAGATTCTTTGGAACTTTTAAATTGTCGAATCTTAAAAACAGTAGTTTCAAAATGAATGATTTCAGGTTAAATTTGCTATCTCACATATTGGGGTTTATTAACATAACTTTGAATTTTTTGGCTTAAAAGTGGATTTTTTTGGTATTTTTCCTCTTTTCATTGTTGTGTATGTTAAACTCTGAGAGTTGGACACTAAGCTGCTGCAAAGAAACATGCATTTTAACTTTGCTTTCAGAAAGATTAGGGCAAAGGAATAAAACTTCAAGATGGATTTGCAGCTAGGTTATCTGGTTATATCAGATATGGTTATCTGGCAATATCAACACGATCCTAGGACATCTGATGTCTCTATAGAGCACAGGGAACTGTATTCGATATCCTATGATAAGCCATAATGGGAAAGACTATGAAAGAAGAATGTATATGTATTCTGAGTCACTTTGCCGTACAGCAGAAATTAACAACTTTGTAAATGTGAAAATGTTAGTCTCTCAGTCATGTCTGACGCTTTGTGACCCCATGGACTGTAGCTCTCTAGACTCGTCTGTCCATGGAATTCTCCAGGCAAGAATATTGAAGTGGGTAGCCATCCCCTTCTCCAGGGTATCTTCCCAACCCAGAGATCAAATCTGGGTCTCCTGCATTGCAGGCAAATTCTTTCCCATCTGAGCCTCCAGGGAATTCCCTAAATCAACTATACTTCAGTTAAAAAAATTAGAAAAACAAAAAACACCTGTTAACTTCAAAATGAAGCCTCAGCTTTAGTGGCTCCCCTTCAAGTGCTCCCTTAATCCAGCCTGCTCTTACTCTCCCACCAGTTCCCATTTTGTTCTGCTGTATTCACAGCGAGCCAGTCACCATTGCTGGTGTAGAGCCTGGGGTCTCCACCTTGTAGTTCCCTTTTCCCCATGTTTCCCCTCCCTTACCTTCTCTCCTTCGTGGGTCTGTAATCTACCTGTTCCTCAAAATCTGTCTCAGATGTCGAATCTGCCAGTTGTGGGGGATTGGAAAGCTTTGTAAAAGAAACATCTACTTAAAAAAAATTCCTTATTACTCTACTACTTTTTGTTCTTAATGTTCCAGTGTCTTGTAGTTATTTTTGGTACACATGCTTTCTTATTCACTTGTCTATTATATATCACACCTTAGCCTCTAGCCTCTAGAAACAGACAGAGGAACAGGATACAGTTTTGTTCAGTGAGGACTTTGTAGGCTGGAGCATCTGCCTCAGATGGGTACCAGCTTGGAGTTAGTATATGCCAATCTGTCTGTCTCTTATCTCTTTCTTTGACTGTCTCTTTGTATGCCTTTTCTCTTGTTTGAAGATTGCTTTTTTTTTTTTTCTATAGGGCATCAATACAAGATGCCCAAGGAGATTCTGATTCTGTTTCAGCCTGTCTGTACAGGCCACTGTAGAACAGGTTGGAGTAGGAAATGGCAACCCACTTCTTGCCTGGAAAATTCCACGGACAGAGGAGCCTGGCAGGCTACATTCCATGGCATTGCAAGGAGTCAGACACCACTGAGCATGTATGCGCTAAAGCAGATATGTCAGGCTTTTTGTCTTTTCTGACTGTATTGTCCTAAGCATTTCTGTAAGTACTAACCTCTTACGGCATCACATGACAAGGTTAGTCCATTTCTCTTTTGGACTGGACCTTGGGGATGGGGCGATATTCTTTTCTAACACATTTGATATGGGAAGTCAGATCCCTAACTATAAGGAATATATTTTTTAACATGTGTGCTTTCTTTTTTTTTTTTTTTTTTGAGAGGCCCTAAAATTCCCTTGCCTCCAAACTTATTCTGGCTGCTGTTTCTTTTCTTCGTTCTCTAAATTCGTTTGTCAGCAGCATTTCTGGAGCTGCCTCTTCTGGTTGCAGGCGTGGGCCAGTTGTTCCTTTGTGAGTGTGGATGCATCTGACCTTAGGACGGGGTGAAAATCTGTACCAATGGGTCCTGGTTCTGCCCTTTGGAGCTAATATATTCTTCTAATTTCCCTCGCATATGATAGCTATTAAAACATTTTGAGACGGTGAACATGGCTTATTTAAGACCGGAAGAGCCTGGGTCATAGAGGAAAGAGGAGGCAATTACAGAGTGGGAAGGGAGTGGGATGGGACAAGCTTCAGTGGTTTCAGGGACTTTGGGAGACATGAATAATATGAGGCATTGTGTGGAAGAGATGGAAGAGGCAGATCAGGGACAAAAATTTTGTTTTTGTGGTAGCTTTTATGGTCAGTACGCCCTGAAAGCCTCTGATGGCTCAGACGGTAAAAAGTCTGCCTGCAATGCAGAAGACCCAGGTTCAATCCCTGGGTCAGGAAGATCCCCTGAAGAAAGAAACAGCAACCCACTCCAGTATTCTTGCCTGGAAAATCCCATGGATAGAGGAGCTTGGCAGGCTACACCCCATGGGGTCACAAAGAGTGAGACGTGACCGAGGGACTAACACACACACACACACATGCCCTGAAAATAATCTCTCCAGCTTCCATCTTCAGAATGAAAATCAGCATGGTATTTTAGATGGCAAATCACATAATTCCCACGGTAGCACTGTCTTTCCACGTGACCCTGCCCCTGTCCTACCAGCAGAGGAGGACCAGAGGGGAGACTGAGGCATCCCTACATTCTCAAAGCTCTGGCTTTGAGATCACACCATTTGCATGTTTCTGTTGTGATTCTTACCAGTGAATGCTGATGGCCTTCTGTAAACTTATAAGGGATTCTATTCAATAATTCTTGTTTAACTTCCCAGAGACCAATTGCTGTAACTAGAAAGCAATGACTCTCATGTCTGTACACCACACAGGAAATGAAATCTCATTACTCCAATCCTGTTGTGTATAATATCGATGTAATTATAGGAATGGAAGTAAAAACATATACTGTAACTAATGTGATCCTGAGAGTCATACAACCTTACCGACTAATTTCCCTTAATTTCATGACATTTACAAACTGGCGTTTATCACTCCCTGTTCACCCTGCTTTGTTCCTCCAGTAAGCCAGGTTTCTCACTGTAGACACAAATGGAGTTGGAATCCTCCATCCACTCTACCCAGACAGCTCTTTGTAAGTGGGAAAAATGGTTTAGACTTATAAAGAATACAACAGCGGAGTTTACAAAAAGAAAGGAAAATGGCTACTGAGCTAACGGGAGAGGAACCCCTTCCTTTGAAAGATGTATTTCTTTGCTTCTGCGGGCCTAGTTTTACCTGGTCCCTTAAGTGGACAGGAGAAATACACCAAGCGAGTTCAGGAAAAAAGTGAAAGACGGTATAGGACATTGGCTGGAAATTTTATAGTCCACGTGCTGCTTTGTCCTCCTGAAGCTTGTGTTTTAAAGTCTTGGTGGTTCAGCAGAAAACACCCAGGAGTGTGACTGCAGCTATGGAATCCATCATGGCTACACCCTGCCTGAAGAACGATGCCTTCGGGATGGTGTTGATGTCTTAAGTTATAACCGGGCCATCCAAAGAGCTCCGTTTTCTGCCCAAAGTAACATTTCTGCACTGAAAGAAGCCTCCAGATCTCTGTGAGGGGAACACAGTCATCCTGGTCATGGTGCCTTTCCAGGGGTCCTGTGGAGGGTCCAGATGTCAAGACACAATCAGTTCTATGAGGACCCTGGGCACACTCTAAGAAGCTTGTTTTATTTTCAGCCATGTGTGGAATAAAGCATGCAAATTAGGTTTTTTTTTTTTCTTTTTATAAATCATGACTCCTCACATAATGGTTTTTCCATTCCAGGCAGTTTTAGGCCTCCAATCAAGTCATTAGGTCCTGAATTGATTGAAACAAATTAGCTTTTAAATGTCTCTGATTCCTGTTGGTGCCCATATTTCAGCATGAGGAGGTTACCATGGGCTCCCTGCCAGGACTGCCCTCTTGTTTCTGCCTCTCCTAGTAGGTGGTGTATTTGTTGCTTTATAATCCCTGCAAGAGATTGGAGTTTGCTATTCTTTTTTTTTTTTCCTTCTGAAGAGTATAAAATTACTATCAGATTTGGACAGCAAAATGAGACTGAGACTTTGAGAGAAAGTGCATTCTCTGGCACAACCTCCACACCCTGGAATCCTCAGCGGCACATTTCTTCCTGTTGCTTGGCTCTCGAGAGAGTAATACTTGACTCCCTTTTCAAAATGGCAGTGTGACTGTAGTTCTAAATAGCATGGAATTGGGAGCAAGGCTGAAGTGAGCGAGGCTTGAAGACTGAAACTGCATCTGAATCGTTTCCACTTGCCTCGAGAAGATCGTCTCACGGGTGGGCTTTTGAAGGTACCAGATTCACTGGTTGTGTTTCTGAGTGGTTTGAAAGCAAAACTGTAGTCATCAAGTGAATATAGGGAGCCATGGAAGGACCCTTTCATTCTTTCTCTTCCTCCTTCTCTTATTCACGGGACTGTTCTGGGGCCAGGTGGGGGTGAACCTGCTTTTTCTCCCTCCCTTTGTCCCTCAGGCCGATTCTCCCCCGAATGTGTCCGCCTGCTTGTTAGCATCAGGCTTTACAAGGTAGGTGAACCGATGAAACAGACATGGTCCCCATGAGGTGGAGGGGAGGCCTCCTGGGACGGAATCTGGGGAATGGCGGCAATGCCTGTTACATGCCTGTTGTGTCTGTTGTCCTGAAGATTTGGGTCATGTGACCTGGAATGCCAGGTGGCTGAGCGGGAGCCAAGCTGACTGTCTGTCTCCAGGACCAGTGCCTTGCAGTTGCCAGTCTAAAATGCCTAAAGGCATCTGACATTCTTCCTTTCCAGAAGGCATGTCACGTGTACACATGGTCACTGTTGTAGTTAGGCCTAGTGGATACATGAGTTGTAGAACAGGATAGACGGAATCACTGCAGGCCAGGTACATGCCTGCAATCTTTTTCAGATGCTGACGACTATGTGGAGGTTATGTGTTTTATCAAGTAGGTTCTAATTTTAATATCTTAGGAAATGTGATGACATAACCTTTTCTCACTAATATCGTACGTGCTTTTGGTAGAATGTGAAGTCATTCCTCCAGAAGTAGGAAAGAATTATGGAAGAACGGTGTCTTGTGAACAGATTTTAGCAGATTCAGACATTAACTTTTGTTCTGATGAGTATGTTTTGGAGAGGGAAGGTGTTTGGAAGAGTGTTGAAAATATCCTCCTGGGCTCTGCTGGAGTTCATGAGTTGAATACGCTTACTTTCAATTAGCAGACCTGAGTGCCCCCAATGAGTGATGCAGAGGCTCTAAAAAGAACATTTGATTTTTTATTTTATATTGGAATATAGTTGATTTACAATACTGTATTGGTCTTAGGTATACAGCAGAGGGATTCAGTTATATGTATATGTGTATCCTTTTTCAGATCCTTTCCCCAGAATATTGAGTAGAATTCCCTGTGCTATACAGTAGGTCCTTGTTGATTATTTTATATATATTATAGTGTGTATATGGTAATCCCAAATTTAGTCAGTTGTAGTGAGGTGGATGAACCTAGAGCCTGTTATGCAAATTGAAGTAAGTCAGAAAGAGAAAAGCAGATATTGTATATTTATTTTACATATATATACACATACATATGGAATCTGGAAAACTGGTACTGATGAACCTACTTGCAGGGCAGGAATAGACACAAATGTAGAGCACAGACTGTGGACACAGCAGGGGAAGAAAGGGTGGGATGAATTGAGAGGGTAGCATTGAAACATATACATTGCCAAATGTAAAATAGCTAGCTAGTGGGAAGCTGCTGTAGAGCACAGGGAGCTCAGCTCAGTGCTCTGTGATGACCTAGAGGAGTGGGGTGGGAGAGGAGCTCAAGAGGGAGGGGATATATGTATACTTATAGCTGATTCATGATATTGCACAGCAGAAACCAACACAACATTGTAAAGCAATTATCCTCCAATTAAAAAAAAACCCAATCTCCTAATTTGTCCCTTCCCATTTTCCCCTTTGATAACCAAAAGTTTATTTTCTATGAAAAACAAAAAAGAACACTTTTAAATGGAAATCTCCCAGTTGGTGGTTTCTTTCTTTAAGTTACATAAACTCAATTACTATAATTTACATCACTTATTTATTTACTTGGTTATTTATTCATTTGAAAAATCCAAGTGCCTTGGAGGATAAGTCTTCTGACAGAGAGATAATGGTTATAAGCTCATGATCTGATTGGAGGAACTAATCAGGGGATTGAAATTCAAATTAAGGAGTAAGTTTCCAACTTGAGAGCTTAAGCATAGTGATCGTCAGATGTCCTTAATGTTCATGGGCATCCGGGGAGGGGTGAGCTAGGTTGTTTTTTCCCATTTGGCTTAGATCTTTCTGCATTTGCTGCCCTCAGTAGCTCATCACCAAAGTTGAGTTCTACCCGGAAAGTGCAGACCTTTGTGTGAGGCGGAGGGTGGTAAATAAGTCATTTCAGGGGAGTGAGGTCTAATCTGACTCAGAGACCACTGTGAGCAGTACCTGAGGACATCCTGACTGTTTGCTTGGCAGGGGTTGATTTTACATGAGCATATCATAAAACCTACTACCTTCTCCCAGCCTTGCCACACTTCAGAAATAGATTGTTTTATGTGTGCCAAAATAAAAAGGCTGAATTTTGCCAAAGTGGAAAGGAAAATGTAGAAATTCCTGTTACATGATTATTCTACATTTTATATATTCTTTCTAGAAAATAATAATTTTGCATCTGACTTGATAGAATGATGAACTTAGTAGGGGCTCAAAATCTCTTACTGGTAGAGTTAGTCAATTAGAAATTCAAATTTGACAAGTTAAGGCTCTCAAATGCAAAAACGTCTTATGGTAAAGAATCTGTCTGCAATGCAGGAGACCTGGTTCGATTCCTGGGTCAGAAAGATCCCCTGGAGAAGGAAATGGCAATCCACTCCAGTGTTCTTGCCTGGAGAATCCCATGGACAGAGGAGCCTGGTGGGCTACAGTCCATGGGGTCACAAAGAATTGGACACGACTGAGCTACCAACACACTTTCAAGGCTCCCAAATGGAAAAGTGTCTTATCTTGTATAGTCTCTTGGTTTTTGTTGTTTTGTGTTTTTAAGGAGTTTAGGAAACCCCTTACTCTTCTTTTTGTTTTTCTTTTCCTAGTGCCTTGGTGATGGAACAGTCCTCTCTTTCTCTTCCCTTCTAGAGAAAGAGAAGTCTGCCCAGACTGCCTCCAGGGGGCACCTGGCTAGTTTCTCTCACTGGGTCCACAGCACACTACCTGCCCTCCTGCTGGATCACACTCATCTTTTTAAAAAATCTCCTGTCATGGCATCACCATAGTCTAGAAATCTGCTCACTCCTGTTGCCACCAGCTGTGCATGGCTATTTAAATTAAACATAGTTGAAATGTTAGTTCCAATGTGGTTGCATCAGCCACATTTCAGGTGCTCCATGGCCATGTATGGACAAGACAGAAGAACACGGACATCTTCACAGAAAGTTCTATTGGTGATGCTGGTCTAACGTCCATAACGGTTTCCTGTTTTGTAAAGCTTCACATGTGAACACCTTTACCTGGCTTCTAAGCCTTCTGCAGTCTTGCTGTCTGTACAGACTGAGTATGACTCACTATCAGGTGGGGAGGAAAACCCATGGGCTGGAGCTCCCAGGAGACTGGGTGGGACAGATGAGGCATCTCATTCCTTTTTCAAGAATGAGCGCTCCAACAGGCAGGAGGTGGGTCTGAGGAAAGGTGTGAATGGGGTTATTTTCAGAAGTGTGGAAGGTCTTGGTGAAGTATAGGGAACACAGGGCAACCTCCCAGGACGCTTTCTCTTCCCAGAACTAGGAGAATAGTTCCTGCTCTCCGAACCACTGCAGGCTGACAGGTGAAGGGAATTAGTATGGAAGCATTTTTTGTTTGTTTGTTTAATTGAAGTCGGCATCAGCTGGGAGGGATTGGGGGCAGGAGGAGAAGGGGACGCCAGAGGATGAGATGGCTGGATGGCATCACTGACTCGATGGACGTGAGTCTGAGTGAACTCCGGGAGTTGGTGATGGACAGGGAGGCCTGGCGTGCTGCGATTCATGGGGTCGCAAAGCGTCGGACACGACTGAGGGACTGATCTGATCTGATCTGATCAGAGACTCAATGGACATGAATTTGAGCAAACTCCGGGAGATGGTGATGGACAGGGAAGCCTGGCATGCTGCAGTCCATGGGGTCCCAAAGAGTCAGACATGACTTAGCAACTGAACAACAAACAACAGTTGATTTTACAATGTTGTGTTACTTTCCGCTGTACAGCAGAGTGACTCAGTTATGCACGTTTACGTTCTTTTGTTCTTTTCCATCCTGGTTTATCAGATTATTGAATATAGTTTCCTGTGCTGTATGGTAGGACCTTGCTCTTTACCTGTCTTACATCGCTGGTTTGTATCTGCTCACTCCAAACTCCCAGTCCATCACCCTCCCTCCTCCCCTCCTGGCAACTGCAAGTCTTGGAAACAGTTGGTTTTAAAGTGACTGATTCTTTACAAGGGCCTCCAGGAACACTGGGAATTCTAGACGGGCTTTCTGGAGAACAGAGTCTTTGAAAGTTAAGAGACTGGAAAATAAAAGGAAAGATCTGTGTTCAGGCAGCTGGACGTCCCAAGATCCAGGGCCTGAGGGTGGCAAAGACATTGCAGGCTGGTTGTCTATGTGTCCTGTGACTCTGGACACGTGAGAATCTGTGTCTTCAGTCCATTCTCTTAGAGCTGCCATGTTGGAAGGTGAGCTTGGCCTAAGTTCAGTTCAGTTCAGTTGCTTAGCGTCCAGCTCTTTGTGACCCATGGACTGCAGCATGCCAGGCCTCCCTGTCCATCGCCAACTCCCAGAGTTTACCCAAACTCATCCATTGAGTCTGCAACGCCCTCCAACCATCTTGTCCATGCTGGCGGGTGACACTTTGTAATTGGCCACAGACCCCACTGCTTCTCAGTGTCAGCTACACTTTTATAACCTGCCTGGTGCCCTGAGGTCATTTATCTGCACGTAGATACATTTGTGTGCAGATAAATGATCTCCCAAAGCACATTTCAAGTTCTTCCCAACCAAAAGCCAATAGACAGGCAGATTTCTATTCAGTTTATTCAGTTGACCCTTGACCCGTTATTAGAGCAGGGGTTGGGGCACCATCCCTGAGTAGTTGAAGATCTATATTCTACTATCTCTGCCTCAACAACAAAGGAATGGTTGACTCATTCAAATGTACAAAGTTGAAACGTTTGGGGTAGACTCAAACCCTCCTTTTTCTTATTTCACATTTTGTGATCTCTAACAATATCAAAATTTTTCCCCAGTTAGTTAATTTAAAGATCTATAAAATGAAAATATAGGCACTACATTTATTGGAAACCCTATAGTGTTTAAAACTCCATATAAGTGGACCCACACAGTTCAAAACCTATGTTGTTCAAGAATCAATTGTATTTGTATTTATCTCTCCAATTATCTTCTGATAGTGGTTTAAAGTGAACAGTTGAGGGGACTTCCCTCGCAGTCCAGTGGTTAAGACTCCACACTTACACTGCAGGGGGCATAGGTTCGATTCTTGGTCGGGGAACTAAGATCCCGCATACCAAGCAGTGTGGCCAAAATAGAGAAAGTTGAAAACGAAGAGTTGAAACAACATTTACGAAAGGAAATAAAACTGCTGAAGGACAGACTAGGAAGGTTTAGGGCCAGGATTATAGATTAACTGCTTTATTAGTCTGTTCTTTGGTGACGTTGATCTTAATGACTGCGTTTATCAGGGTGGGAAGCTTGTATGCTTCACACTGACTGAGTGAACAGTCCTGGTATTGAATGACCCTGGTTTCACTGCTTTTGATCTTACTGGAAAGATTCTTTGCTGCTAGGTTTCCCTTCTTCCCCAAATGTTGCTGAATTAACACAAGCAAAATCCTCTCCATTTCTCATACTTCTCCTATTTGTTCTCTTGAAAGTGTTGATCTTGCGACTGACTGGCTACAGCCTGAGTCTGGCTGGCAGTGGTGTGATCAATTCCTCCCCATGTTCCTCTCTGTGGTCAAGGGCTGTCTTCTGGAAAGGCCATATCAAATTCGTCCTCTGTTGTGAATGAAAATAATCAGTTGGTGAAAGCCCAGAATTAGAACCCTCTTGGTATATTTATTTCTGTGTCTCAAGAATTCTGATTTAAAGCAGACATTATTTCAAGTCATGTGAACAGTAGGTCGTTCAGGAGTCTTGGATGAATCAATGTTTTCTTCCCTTCTCTGTAAGAAAATGTATTTAAAGTAAAGGTCAAATCTAGCCTGGATTTAGAACCTATTAAATGTGGGTCTGTAGGGAAGAGCTGCTACTCTTTTAAAAATTTTCTACATAGTTTTCAAGCACCAGGGACACTCTGGTCTTCTGCATATCATCATTTCACACTTATTTCTGGTGCTGGTATTTTTCTTTTCTTCTGGGGTATAGCTCAGGTACCTTGTGAATTTGAGCCCATGTGGGTCTTTGGGCTTGTTCAAAGAATAAATTGTTCAAGGAATAAATTAAGCCTTTAAAAATCATCTTAGAGGAGTTTATTAGGCTTTGAACTGCATCTGAGAAGGATAGATCAGTGCCCCTTGTTTAATTAAGAGGCTCAGAAGTCAAACTCCGTGTCCATCGTCCTGCCCTCCCCCCATCCCTCCAGCCGCCCCCAGCTCCGTGAAGGTGGTCTAGCTATTGTTGGAGGTGACGGCCCCTCCCACAGCCTTACTCTGTTACGAAACCCCCTGGTACTTCTGCTCCAGAGAAGTCTCAAATCCCGCATTTCCCCAGCCCAGCCTCGCCCTCTGTGGCTTTTGGCACATCCCCTGGACTGGTCTTCCGCTCCTGTCGCTCAGGAAAGGTTGGAGCATACTCTGCAGGTCAGGCTCAGAAAAAGGCCATGGGGAAGGCATCAGTTCAGGGAAGAGGTCACCTGTGGAAACGTGACCTTCCCTGTGCTCTTTAGTGATTTATTTGGTTTTACTTTTTCATTTTTCAAATGCTTATGCCGTGGAGTACATCCCTGGCTTTTCTGACTGGAGACTGTCACTTAGAAAGTGTTTAAGTGTGCAGCAGTGTCCACGAAGACATGAGATATTTTCCTAACAGAGCTGAGGGTTTGTGGACAGCTGGCCTCTCCTCTCACATGACAGATTCTTCTCCCAACGACTGCTGATTTGAGGAGAAGTGCAGAGGACCTGTGGGCAGACTCTTTGCAGAACCGGGCTGGGGTGAGTCAGGACTGGCAGCCAGGCCCAGTCCTCCTCCTTCTGTGCTCCTGCCCCAGTGCCCCCAAATGAGAGCCCACGGTCCCTTCTTCTTCCCGTGGGTGACACTCTTCACTGCCTGCTTGCAAGCCTGCAGCTGCCACACATGCCACACACAGATCATTTTTATGATCTGCCTTCACTGTTTCTCTTTCAGAAACTTTTTTTACCCTCTCTGTTGCTCTCACAAGTCTAAACACAGTCTGAACACATTATAATTCCTCTCAGAGTCCAGAAGCCTTTAGAAGTAGGAAGTGCAAAGGCCACATCATTGAAATATTAACGTTAAAAGCTTAAATCTCCAACATCAGGAAATTAACTAATGTTATGATCACTTTTTACATGGCATCATAAGGTTTATTTTAAAAGTTAGCCTGTGTTTTTAAAGAACCTGGTCTCATCCTACAACAAATCAGTAGTTCAAGAACTGAGATGATTTTGAAGTAGTTGCAACGTGCTCCACATGAGGACATGACAGATGAGGAGCAAACTAGGCCTTTAGTTTGTAATTGGTATTTTATCTGTTTTTTAATTGAAGTATAGTTGATTTACAGTGTTGCATTCGTTTCAGCTGTACAGCAAAGTGTCAGTTAAACATAGACATGGAGGTATGTGTATGTTGGGCTTCCCAGATGGCTCAGTGGTACAGAATCCGCCTGTCAGTGCAGGAGACACAGGAGACTCAGGTTTGATCCCTGGGTCGGGAAGATCCCCTGGAGGAGGAAATGGCAACCCACTCCAATATTCTTGCCTGGGAAATCCCATAGACAAAGGGACCTGGCGGGCTACAGTCCATGAGGTTGCAGAGTCGGACACGCCTGAGCACACTCCAAGCACACACACGTGCCCAGAAATACCTAGACTTATGAATTTAATATATATACTATATTCAATATTTTATAATAATGTATAAGGGAAAAGAATCTGAAAGAGAATCTAGAATATATATATATATATATATGGAGAGAGAGAGAGAATATATTTTCTAGATTCTTTTTCAGATTCTTTTCCCTTATAGATTATTGCAAAATATTACTATAATTCCCTGTGTTGTATAGTAGGTCATTGTTGAGGTATGTTATCTTTCCTATGTGAGATTAATAGCACTGTCTTCCTTTGCCAAAGTTTACCTGATGTAGTTAATCACACAGTTCATTAGAAATACTCTACCAGCTTTATCTGTAATACTTTTCTTTTTGCCTTTCTCAGTTCAGTCACCATTGTATTTGCTTTGGGCACTTTATAATTCCTCCAAGAACCAAGGCAACTTTATAAATAGTTAAGCGTAATGACTATATCATAGATAGGTTATAAGTTAAAAATGTAAATCTGCAAAGGTAAAGAAGTTAAGCAGTTAAGCTGAGGTTGTTATGTGGAGAGTAAAATTATTCCTGGTGAGTGGCTTTTTTTTTTTTTGGTGTGTGTGGTCGGGGAGGGGGATAAGGCCCAGGAAATTTGGAGTCCCGGAGGTACTTCAGTGATAAATGTGTTATTTGTGACTCTTTCAGAATCACTGATGATCCTTACATCTTTTTTTTTTTTTCTGTTGTATTTATGTGTGAGTTCTTTATCTTTTTGTTTTTAATTTTATTAAAGTCTAATTGATTTACAATGTTGTGTTACTTTTTGCTGTACAGCCAAGTGGCTCAGTGACACGTACATATGTTCTTCTCATATTCTTCTCCAATACAGTTTATCACAGGATATGGATGTAGTTCCCTGTGCTCTACAGTAGGGCCTTGTTGTTTATCTATTGTGATGGTTGTAAATATGATTCACCATGTCCCCCAGACAGCTACTTCCTGAGACCCAATCTGGACAGATGTGTGAGAAGCAACTGTTGCGTGGAATTACAGAGGGTTGTTTTCTACACAGCTGAGTGATCACTCACAAATGCCGATGTCACATTCTTCTTGCAAGAGGGTCATGCTTTGAAGTCATTTCTTTCTTTTTTTTTTGAAGTCATTTCTTAAAGAAAAAGGTTATCTCTTTTCTCCAAAATTGCCAAAAGGATCCATAGTTGAAGTTCCAATAATGCTTTTGCATGCATCTACATTATTCCTGAGATCTTATTATACACAGCTGGGCTTCCCTTGTGGCTCAGCTGGTAAAGAATCTGCCTGCAATGTGGGATACCTGGGTTCCATCCCTGGGTTGGGGAGATCCCCTGGAGAAGAGAATGGTTACCCATTCCAGTATTCTGGCCAGGAGAATTCCATGAACTGTGTAGTCCATGGGGTTGCAAAGAGTAAGTGACTTTCACTTCACTATACACAGTTATGCAAGAAACATATCTGTTCAGTCTATAAAAGGATTCCTGGTGCTAAAACCAAAATCTAGTTTTTTGGAAGAAAATAAGTTAAGCATATTTGGGTTGCTACTTAATATCCTTTGAGAAGTAAAAGGAAGTACATATTTTCAGGGAGTTTTTTAACCTTGGTGATGTGAACTGTGTCACAACTGTTAGTCGAATTTTCTCTCAATAAATAGTGAAGACTGATAGTTTTCAAACTTTCTAGGCTCTGAAGTCTCAGTGAATAAATGGTCTCTTTCTTATAAATGATACTTGCGGGTGAGTGGCTGTTGCTGGTTTCTTTCACATGCCCCACATGCTGAATCTCTTTGCTAACACTGCTGGGGCTGCCTTTTCAGGAAATCATGGATCTTTGTGGATGTGAAATGTAAAAAGAAAAGAAGAACCTGAAAAAATAGAGTGTTCCGGCCTTGAAGACAGATTCTTGGTGCTAGCCTATGTACGTGGTTATTATTAGTCAGTCAGAGTTAGTTACTCAGTCATGTCCCACTCTTTGTGACCCCATGGACTGTAACCCGCCAGACTTCTCTGTCCAACTCTCCAGGCAAGAATACTGGAGTGGGTTGCTATTTGCTTCTCAAGGGGATCTTCCTGACCCAGGGATCAAACCCGGGTCTCCTGCATTGCAGATGGATTCTTTACAATCTGAGCACATTACCCTACATAATGTCCCCATGTATTATGTGAATTATTCCCCTGCACTTTGTTGCATGTCATGAATTCCAGCAGATAGAAGTCTGTTTAATTCTTTAAGCATCCAAAGATATTTCAAACTGTTAGTCATTTGAGAAATGCAAATGAAAACTACTAAATCTAATACTACCTATCCATTAGAATGGCTGACATTAGCAAGACAGATGGTGTCATTGTGGACAAGGATGAGGTGTAGTTAGGAAGCTCAGCTGGGACTGGTGAGAAGGCAAAATGATACAACCACTTTGGAAAAGATTCTCAGTTTCCATAAAGTAAACATGTGTGTGTTCTGTGTATCTGTATAGATGGTAAGACAGTAATTCCAATTTGGGAATCTACCAAAGAAAAATAAAAACGTATGTCCACACAAAGACTAGTATACACGTATTTATAGCAGAATTAAATTCAGAATATCCTAAAACTAGAAACAATCCTCGTGTGTAATAACAGGTGAGTGAAAGATTGTGGTGTAGTCATACATTGGAATACCAATTGGAAACAAAAAGGAATATGCTATTGGTAAGTGCATAAATATTGGACAGATCTCAAAAGATTAGGCTGAATGGATAGGTGAGACAGAAATTACTAACCTCTGATTCTATTTATATGGCTTTCTAGAAGAGGAAAACTGTAGTAACAGAAGTGGCCAAAGGCTGGCAGAGGAAGGGATGAAATTGCCTGTGGAATGTCGGGTGGGGACATTTTGGAGTGATGGAGATCTGTATTTTAATGGTAGAAGAGGATACACGACCGACTTGTAGGGAGATTCTTGGGGCTGGTCTATGTCCTCCATTGTTATCATTGTTTAGTCACTCAGTTGTGTCCAACTGTTGGTGACCCCATGGACGGTAGCCCACCAGGCTCCTCTGTCCATGGGATTTCCCAGGCAGGAATACTGGAGTGGGTTGCCATTTCCATCTCCCGGGGATCTTCCCAACCCAGGGATCGAACCCACATCTCCTGCATTGGCAGGTGAATTCTTTACCACTGAACCAGCAGGGAAGCCCTGTTGTTGTTACCTTACACAAAAATATCCCTGTGCACTACTTGAATGATTCCACTTCATTTAGTGTTATGTCTTGAAATCCTTTTGTATTCTTTTGGTGAAACTCATTGAATCGTACACTTAAAGTGGCTCAATTTTTTGTTAATTATAACCCAACGAGGCTGATTAACAAAACCAAACCAAACAAACCTCTGGATAGGCTTTTGTGCTTGTGCAAATTTAGTAAATTGGGTTGGTTTATTCTGAGATTAATTTTTTTAAATCAGAAACGCAAGCATTCTATAGGAGGTGGAGATGGCCAGTGCAGGGAAAGGCCTGATGGGAGTGGGGGATGGGGTAAAAGGTGATGTGAGGATACCTGACAGACACCTTGTGTTTGTATTAATAGCAAGAGACCACGTGATCTCTTGAGGATGTTTGCTTCATGCCTGTGATATATCATGCCATTTTCCCCGAAATTATTTGTGTTACAGGAAGTCTTTGAAATGTTACACATCTAACAGATTCCTCTTCTCTTGAACCCATGGGCCATAGGATGACCACAAGCCTAAGAGGCTTGCGAGCCCAAAGTTCCCTCAGGAGAAGGTGGTTCGCCCTCGAACGTGAAGGCTGTGCAAGTTCTTGAGTGTGATTTGACTGAGTTGCCGCCCCTGAAACTCAAGCCATCCGGGCTTTTCAGCATCGTCAGCTCTGAGCGCATTGCAATTTACAGAAGATCAAAGAGAGCGCTGAGGCAGCTGCTGCTGGCAGGGCAATCTCAGACATTCCATAGGACACTGCCAAGGTCAGGGAAGGGGAGAGTGACCTGCCTGGACAGAGTTCAGTGCTGGTGCACTCTTTTATTTTGAGGAAAGATTCCTGCTATCTGCAGATTGGTAATCATGCATCCAGGGTCTAGAAATGGTTGTCTCTCCTGGTTTATTAAATCTAAAGTCAGAACAGGAGCATCACCTTCCAGATGCCATCTGCCTGTCGGCTGAGCAGGGTGCACTTCAGCTGTGCTCAGGGGCCGTCTGATGAACATCTGATCTGTGACTCTGCAGAGGAGAACCATTTCCTGAGATCACAGGGTAGCACTGTCTATGTTGTTTATCTAATCATATTTAAAAACCCGGAAAGGCAGACACGAGCACTGACTTTACTGATAAGGAGTGCAGGGTTCATTGTACAGCATGTCTGGGTAAAAGTGTCTGGTGTGACTCAGGAATCAATCTTTACTCAGAGTTGCCCACTTTTAGCTTTAAGTCTTGTGTACTTTTAATTGTGAAGGAAAATGGAGAGTGTGTATGAAAAGCTGGAGATGTAATTTTTCATAGCAATGCCTAAAAGGCAAATTCTAACGAAGAATTTCGGAATGGTTCGCATCTTTCAGGCAATGAAACCCCAGCCCCAATTCCCTATGCCCCTCGTAACAGCCAAGTCTATTGTAACTTTCTGTAATTGGTTTTTTATTAAAATAAGAGAGTGTAGTATAAATTTTAGCAACTAGGCTAAATAGGTATTAACAGGCCCTGGGATCCAACCACAATTTGTAACATCGTTCCTTTGGGAAAATGGATTCTAAGTGCCCCATAACTAACTTACAAATAGACTTTTGAATCATAGTCCATTTGAGAATAAGGAACTGTTTGTGATAGTAATACCTCCGATTGGCTTGCTCCAGAATTACACAGAAGGGACCTATATTCTGCCACACATGTGTGGTGAGCTGAGCTAGTCTGGGTTTGATCAAAGAATATTGCTGAGTGGGCATTGAAAGCGTAGGAATTAAAACCAAAGTAGAGACTGGAGACAAGTCAAGGGCGGAGTTGAAAGGATGGGTTTGGAGGGGGCTTAGCGGTAGGAAAGGTTTTTAATCTCAAAGGCACAGGTGTGATTCTGAGCCAATGAAATAAGGGGAGAACAGATGACGAGGAAGGTTAAGTGTAGAAAATATTGAAGACAAAAAGGCTAGGATAGGAAGAGGAAGGTGAATCAAGAACCAGTCATTAAAAAAAAAAAAAAAAAAAAAAAGACCAGTCATTTTTTTTAAACCTGGAAATATAAATTATGTTTTAATTGGTTTGCAAATATTCTTATTAAATTAGAGAAGGTGAGTTATACCCTTATCTCTTTTACACTTGATATTATTTTCCATACATTTTATAGATTTTACTGAGAAGTGTTAAATCTAATGGCATTCTTTTTTTTTTTTTTTTATTTTATTTTTAAACTTTACATAATTGTATTAGTTTTGCCAAATATCGAAATGAATCTGCCACAGGTATACATGTGTTCCCCATCCTGAACCCTCCTCCCTCCTCCCTCCCCATACCATCCCTCTGGGTCATCCCAGTGCACTAGCCCCAAGCATCCAGTATCGTGCATTGAACCTGGACTGGCAACTCGTTTCTTACATGATATTATACATGTTTCAATGTCATTCTCCCAAATCTTCCCACCCTCTCCCTCTCCCACAGAGTCCATAAGACTGTTCTATACATCAGTGTCTTTTTTGCTGTCTCGTACACTGGGTTATTGTTACCATCTTTCTAAATTCCATATATATGCATTAGTATACTGTATTGATGTTTTTCCTTCTGGCTTACTTCACTCTGTATAATCGGCTCCAGTTTCATCCACCTCATTAGACTGATTCAAATGTATTCTTTTTAATGGCTGAGTAATACTCCATTGTGTATATGTACCATAGCTTTCTTATCCATTCATCTGCTGATGGACATCTAGGTTGCTTCCACGTCCTGGCTATTATAAACAGTGCTGCGATGAACATTGGGGTACACGTGTCTCTTTCCCTTCTGGTTTCCTCAGTGTGTATGCCTAGCAGTGGGATTGCTGGATCATAAGGCAGTTCTATTTCCAGTTTTTTAAGGAATCTCCACACTGTTCTCCATAGTGGCTGTACTAGTTTGCATTCCCACCAACTGTGTAAGAGGGTTCCCTTTTCTCCACACCCTCTCCAGCATTTATTATTTGTAGACTTTTGGATCGCAGCCATTCTGACTGGCGTGAAATGGTACCTCATAGTGGTTTTGATTTGCATTTCTCTGATAATGAGTGATGTTGAGCATCTTTTCATGTGTTTGTTAGCCATCTGTATGTCTTCTTTGGAGAAATGTCTATTTAGTTCTTTGGCCCATTTTTTGATTGGGTTGTTTATTTTTCTGGAGTTGAGCTGTAGGAGTTGCTTGTATATTTTTGAGATTAGTTGTTTGTCAGTTGCTTCATTTGCTATTATTTTCTCCCATTCTGAAGGCTGTCTTTTCACCTTGCTAATAGTTTCCTTTGATGTGCAGAAGCTTTTAAGGTTAATTAGGTCCCATCTGTTTATTTTTGCTTTTATTTCCAGTATTCTGGGAGGTGGGTCATAGAGGATCCTGCTGTGATGTATGTTGGAGAGTGTTTTGCCTATGTTCTCCTCTAGGAGTTTTATAGTTTCTGGTCTTACATTTAGATCTTTAATCCATTTTGAGTTTATTTTTGTGTATGGTGTTAGAAAGTGCTCTAGTTTCATTCTTTTACAAGTGGTTGACCAGATTTCCCAGCACCGCTTGTTAAAGAGATTGTTTTTAATCCATTGTATATTCTTGCCTCCTTTGTCAAAGATAAGGTGTCCATATGTGCGTGGATTTATCTCTGGGCTTTCTATTTTGTTCCATTGATCTATATTTCTGTCTTTGTGCCAGTACCATACTGTCTTGATGACTGTGGCTTTGTAGTAGAGCCTGAAGTCAGGTAGGTTGATTCCTCCAGTTCCATTTTTCTTTCTCAAGATCGCTTTGGCTATTTGAGGTTTTTTGTATTTCCATACAAATTGTGAAATTATTTGTTCTAGCTCTGTGAAGAATACTGTTGGTAGCTTGATAGGGATTGCATTGAATCTATAAATTTCTTTGGGTAGTATACTCATTTTCACTATATTGATTCTTCCAATCCATGAACATGGTATATTTCTCCATCTATTAGTGTCCTCTTTGATTTCTTTCACCAGTGTTTTATAGTTTTCTATATATAGGTCTTTAGTTTCTTTAGGTAGATATATTCCTAAGTATTTTATTCTTTTCGTTGCAATGGTGAATGGAATTGTTTTCTTAATTTCTCTTTCTGTTTTCTCATTATTAGTGTATAGGAATGCAAGGGATTTCTGTGTGTTGATTTTATATCCTACAACTTTACTATAGTCATTGATTATTTCTAGTAATTTTCTGGTGGAGTCTTTAGGGTTTTCTATGTAGAGGATCATGTCATCTGCAAACAGTGAGAGTTTTACTTCTTCTTTTCCAATTTGGATTCCTTTTATTTCTTTTTCTGCTCTGATTGCTGTGGCCAAAACTTCCAAAACTATGTTGAATAGTAATGGTGAAAGTGGGCACCCTTGTCTTGTTCCTGACTTTAGAGGAAATGCTTTCAATTTTTCACCATTGAGGATAATGTTTTCTGTGGGTTTGTCATATATAGCTTTTATTATGTTGAGGTATGTTCCTTCTATTCCTGCTTTCTGGAGAGTTTTTATCATAAATGGATGTTGAATTTTATCAAAGGCTTTCTCTGCATCTATTGAGATAATCATATGGTTTTTATTTTTCAATTTGTTAATGTGGTGTATTGCATTGATTGATTTGCGGATATTGAAGAATCCTTGCATCCCTGGGATAAAGCCCACTTGGTCATGGTGTATGATCTTTTTAATGTGTTGTTGGATTCTGATTGCTAGAATTTTGTTAAGGATTTTTGCATCTATGTTCATCAGTGATATTGGCCTGTAGTTTTCTTTTTTTGTGGGATCTTTGTCAGGTTTTGGTATTAGGGTGATGGTGGCCTCAGAGAATGAGTTTGGAAGTTTACCTTCCTCTGCAATTTTCTGGAAGAGTTTGAGCAGGATAGGTGTTAGCTCTTCTCTAAATTTTTGTAGAATTCAGCTGTGAAGCCGTCTGGACCTGGGCTTTTGTTTGCTGGAAGATTTTTGATTACAGTTTCAATTTCTGTGCTTGTGATGGGTCTGTTAAGATTTTCTATTTCTTCCTGGTCGAGTTTTGGAAAGTTGTACTTTTCTAAGAATTTGTCCATTTCTTCCACGTTGTCCATTTTATTGGCATATAATTGTTGATAGTAGTCTCTTATGATCCTTTGTATTTCTGTGTTGTCTGTTGTGATCTCTCCATTTTCGTTTCTAATTTTATTGATTTGATTTTTCTCCCTTTGTTTCTTGATGAGTCTGGCTAATGGTTTGTCAATTTTATTTATCCTTTCAAAGAACCAGCTTTTGGCTTTGTTGATTTTTGCTATGGTCTCTTTTGTTTCTTTTGCATTTATTTCTGCCCTAATTTTTAAGATTTCTTTCCTTCTACTAACCCTGGGGTTCTTAATTTCTTCCTTTGCTAGTTGCTTTAGGTGTAGAGTTAGGTTATTTATTTGACTTTTTTCTTGTTTCTTGAGGTATGCCTGTATTGCTATGAACTTTCCCCTTAGGACTGCTTTTACAGTGTCCCACAGGTTTTGGGTTGTTGTGTTTTCATTTTCATTCGTTTCTATGCAAATTTTGATTTCTTTTTTGATTTCTTCTGTGATTTGTTGGTTAGTCAGCAGCGTGTTGTTCAGCCTCCATATTTTGGAATTTTTAATAGTTTTTCTCCTGTAATTGAGATCTAATCTTACTGCATTGTGGTCAGAAAAGATGCTAGGAATGATTTCTATTTTTTTGAATTTACCAAGGCTAGCTTTATGGCCTAGGATGTGATCTATCCTGGAGAAGGTTCCATGTGCGCTTGAGAAAAAGGTGAAATTCATTGTTTTGGGATAAAATGTCCTATAGATATCAACTAGGTCTAACTGGTCTATTGTATCATTTAAAGTTTGTGTTTCCTTGTTAATTTTCTGTTTAGTTGATCTATCCATAGATGTGAGTGGGGTATTAAAGTCTCCCACTATTACTGTGTTATTGTTAATTTCTCCTTTCATACTTGTTAGCATTTGTCTTACATATTGTGGTGCTCCCGTGTTGGGTGCATATATATTTATAATTGTTATATCTTCTTCCTGGATTGATCCTTTGATCATTATGTAGTGACCTTCTTTGTCTCTTTTCACAGCCTTTATTTTAAAGTCTATTTTATCTGATATGAGTATTGCTACTCCTGCTTTCTTTTGGTCCCTATTTGCATGGAAAATCTTTTTCCAGCCCTTCACTTTCAGTCTGTATGTGTCCCTGTTTTGAGGTGGGTCTCTTGTAGACAACATATGTAGGGTCTTGTTTTTGTATCCATTCAGCCAGTCTTTGTCTTTTGTTTGGGGCATTCAACCCATTTACGTTTAAGGTAATTACTGATAAGTATGATCCCGTTGCCATTTACTTTATTGTTTTGGGTTCGAGTTTATCGTTTTTGTGTTTCCTGTCTAGAGAATATCCTTTAGTATTTGTTGGAGAGCTGGTTTGGTGGTGCAGAATTCTCTCAGCTTTTACTTGTCTGAAAAGCTTTTGATTTCTCCTTCATACTTGAATGAGATCCTTGCTGGGTACAATAATCTGGGCTGTAGGTTATTTTCTTTCATCACTTTAAGTATGTCTTGCCATTCCCTCCTGGCTTGAAGAGTTTCTATTGAAAGATCAGCTGTTATCCTTATGGGAATTCCCTTGTGTGTTATTTGTTGTTTTTCCCTTGCTGCTTTTAATATTTGTTCTTTGTGTTTGATCTTTGTTAATTTGATTAATATGTGTCTTGGGGTGTTTCTCCTTGGGTTTTATCCTGTTTGGGACTCTCTGGGTTTCTCGGACTTGGGTGATTATTTCCTTCCCCATTTTAGGAAGTTTTCAACTATTATCTCCTCAAGTATTTTCTCATGGTCTTTCTTTTTGTCTTCTTCTTCTGGAACCCCTATGATTCAATGTTGTAGCGTTTAATATTGTCCTGGAGGTCTCTGAGATTGTCCTCATTTCTTTTAATTCGTTTTTCTTTTATCCTCTCTGATTCATTTATTTCTACCATTCTATCTTCTAATTCACTAATCCTATCTTCTGCCTCTGTTATTCTACTATTTGTTGCCTCCAGAGTGTTTTTGATTTCATTTATTGCATTATTCATTATATATTGACTCTTTTTTATTTCTTCTAGGTCCTTGTTAAACCTTTCTTGCATCTTCTCAATCCTTGTCTCCAGGCTATTTATCTGTGATTCCATTTTGATTTCAAGATTTTGGATCAATTTCAGTATCATTATTTGGAATTCTTTATCAGGTAGATTCCCTATCTCTTCCTCTTTCGTTTGGTTTGGTGGGCATTTATCCTGTTCCTTTATCTGCTGAGTATTCCTCTGTCTCTTCATCTTGTTTAAATTGCTGAGTTTGGGGTGGCCTTTCTGTATTCTGGCAGTTTGTGGAGTTCTCTTTATTGTTTCCTCACTGTGTGTAGGTTTGTACAGGTGGCTTGTCAAGGTTTCCTGGTTAGGGAAGCTTGTGTCGGTGTTCTGCTGGGTGGAGCTGTATTTCTTCTCTCTGGAGTGCAATGAAATGTCCAGTAATGAGTTATGAGATGTCTATAGTTTTGGGGTGACTTTGGGCAGCCTGTATCTTGAAGCTCAGGGCTGTGTTCCTTTGTTGCTGGAGAATTTACTTGATATGTCTTGCCCTGGAACTTATTGGCCCTTGTGTGGTGCTTGGTTTCAGTGTCGGTATGGAGGCATTTGATGAGCTCCTGTCAATTAATGTTCCTTGGACTCAGGAGTTCCCTGGAGTCAGGGTTTGGACTTAAGTCTCCTGCTTCTGGTTATCGGTCTTATTTTTACAGTAGTTTCAAAACTTCTCCTTCTATACAGCACCATTGATAAAACATCTACATTAAAGATGAAAAGTTTCTCTACTGTGAGGGTCACTCAGAGAGGTTCACAGGGTTACATGGAGAAGAGAAGAGGGAGGAGGGAGTTAGAGGTGACCCAAATGAGATGAGGTGGAATCAATAGTGGAGAGAGTGGGCTAGCCAGTAGTCACTTCTTTATGTGCACTCCACAACTGGACCACTTAGAGATGTTCACGGAGTTATACAGAGAAGAGAAGAAGGAGGAAGGTGACAGAGGTGACCAGAAGGATAAAAGGGGGGAATGAAAAGGAGGGAGACAGATCCAGCCAGTAATCAGTTCCCTAAGTGTTCTCCACCCTCTGGAACACACAGAAATTCACAGAGTTGGGTAGAGTAGAGAGGGGTTAGCGAGGAGACACAGGCGACCTGGTGGAGAAAAAGGAGAGTCCAAAGGGAGAGAGAGCAGTCAAGCCAGTAATCTCGCTCCTTAGTGAAAAATGGGTCCTGAAGATTGGGTTCTTAAAGGTACAAAATTGGTAACAAATACATAAAAGCAAAAATTAAAAATCTAGAGTAGAGTTTGGAATTTCAAAACTACGATGTTAAAGAAAAGAAGAAGGAAAAGAAAGAGAAAAAACGAACAAACAAAAACAAACAAGGTCGCGAAAATTATAAAGAAAGTACAGGTACAAAATTGATAACTAATACCAAAAAGCAAAAATTAAAAATCTACAGTAGAGTTTGGAATTTCAAAAATACAATGTTAAAGAAAAGAAGAAAAAAAAAAAACAAGGTCAAAAAATTATAAAATATATATATATGAAGTTTGCTGAAGAAGAAAAAAAAAATAGGTCTTTTTTTTTTTTTTTTTGCAAAGTAATAGGTTATAAAAGTGAAAATTAAAGGAACAATAGAGGACTTAAAATTTTTTTAAAAAAATTAAAAAAAAAAAAAAAGAATGATCGTAAAAATAATAAAAATATATCTAGGACTTTCTTGGTTTTGTTGTGGGTATTGTGGGTTCAGTTCATTTTTGGCTAGTTCCTTGGTCTGACTTATATTTCTCAAGATCTGTAGGCCCCTTCCTATGTAGTCCGTAGTAACCACAGGGTTTTGATCTATTGCCTGTAGCTTCCAAGGCGTTTCCCTCTGTTATATCTTCTTCTGTTTGCTAGTCTCTTCAGTATCTGGTTTCCACCCTGACACAAAGGGGACGGTGGAGGACACTTTTTTTTTTTTTTTTTAGGCTTACTTGTTCAGTCGCGCTGTGGGGAGGGAGGGATGCTGCAAACAAATAACACTGGCGTGAGCTCGCAATGCCTCAGCCACACTGGGTCTGTCCCCGCTCACGGCGCGTGTAGCCTCCCTGCCCACACTGCTCGGGCTCTAGGTTGTTCCGCCGGGAACAATCCGAGGCCGGCCCTGGGTTGCATGCACCTCCCAGGTCCAAGCCGCTCAGGTTCAGGCACTCGGGTAGTCCTCAGAGGCGCAGACTCAGTTGGGCCTGCGTTTTGTGCTCTTCCCAGGTCCGAGCAGCTCAGGTGATGAGGTGTTTGGTGAGCACAAATGCTGCGACTTATTGCCTCCCTGCCACTCGGTTATCTGGGTGTAAAACCGGCGCACCTTCTCAGGCAGATGTTGACCGTCCAGACCCCCAATAAGTTTTAGTTAGCAAAGAAGCCTGCTTACAGTTTTATAGATAATGTCTCTCTGGGGCTGCGATTGCCCCCTTCCGGCTCTGGCTGCCTGTCACCGGAGGGGGAAGGTCTGCAGCCGGCTATCTCTGTTCAGTCCTTTGTTCCGTGTGCGGGCCTGGTGGTGTCTTAGGTTAGAGCTGGCTTTTCGCGTGGTAGATATCCCACAGTCTGGTTTGCTAGCCCAAATTATTTCGCTCAGATAGTGCTCAGGGTATTCAGGCCAGATTCTTACTCTCAGCGATGCAGCCCACGCCGCGCCTCCCTGCCCAGCCCCTGCTTGCTAATGGCGGATGCAGGCGTTTGCGCTGCTTCTCCGCTGGGGGAGTTACTGTAGGGCTCGCAATCTGCGAGTTTTAATTGTTTATTTATTTTTTCTCCCTGTTATGTTGCCCTCTGTGCTTCCAAAGCTCGGCACAGATTCGGCAGTGAGAAGGTTTCCTGGTGTTTGGAAAATTCTCTCTTTTTAAGACTCCCTTCCCGGGATGGAACTCCGTCCCTCCCTCTTTTGTCTCTTTTTTTGTCTTTAATATTTTTTCCTACCTCCTTTCGAAGAGTTGGGTTGCTTTTCTGGGTGCCTGATGTCCTCTGCCAGCATTCAGAAGTTGTTTTGTGGAATTTACTCGACATTTAAATGCTCTTTTGATGAATTTGTGGGGGAGAAAGTGTTCTCCCCGTCCTACTCCTCCGCCATCTTGGCTCCTCCCTCTCTAATGGCATTCTTAAAAAAAAAATGAAAGAATGTCATTTGTAGCAATATGGTGGGATCTAGAAATTATCATACTAAGTGAGGTAAGTCAAAGACAAGCACCATTGATATCATTTACATATGTCCATGGGTTAGACACAAAGAGTCAGACACCACTGAGCTACTGAACAACAATAAATACTTGAAATCCAAAAAAATGATACAAATTATAAATGAACCAATTTATAAAACAGAAATAGACCCATAGTCATAGAAAGCAAACTCATGAAGAAACAGTCATTTTTAAGGAAATATAATGTCAAATGTAGCAGGAAGGCTAGATAGCTCACGTCTTCCAGGCAAATGAATGCCTCCGAGACCTATAAATAGTCTCATCAAGATACTACACTGAAGGATTAGCTGAGACACATTCGTTCATTTACGAAGTCAGCACATTTACTGGACACCTGCTCTGGGCTTGCAGGATCCGAGTTTGGCAAAGGAAGTTTCTCCCTTCATCAGATTTACAGTTGAGTACAGTTCCAGCCAGACTCAAAGATGAGCCAGAGCTGGCTGGGGCAGGATGTTGCTGAGACCTATACTCTGCCCATAAGAATATTAAGTTTTTATTCACTCTTCTGTGTGTGTGTTTGCTACCCTGATGGTATAGTAGGACTTCTGGGGGTATATACGCCCCCAGAGCATAGTAAGTACTCGAGTAACCACATCTTGGTTGGTTGATGGTAATAGGTCTGACTCATGTAATTGCTTAGTTGAACCCTTTTTATTCATGAGGAAACTTGTATTTGTTAATGTACTGCGCTCTTTACCAGTATATGAGAAATTGCCCAGTCAATGGAATATGAATGTGAAATCTCTCTTTTTTTTAAGTTTTTTTAGTAACATTTAGTGTTCTTACTGCAAGTGGAACACCTAAATCAAATCCCTTATGACTACACAGTGGAAGTGAAAAATAGATTTAAGGGCCTAAATCTGATAGATAGAGTGTCTGATGGACTATGGACTGAGGTTTGTGACATTGTATAGGAGACAGGGATCAAGACCATCCCCATGGAAAAGAAATGCAAAAAAGCAAAATGGCTGTCTGGGGAGGCCTTACAAATAGCTGTGAAAAGAAGAGAAGCAAAAAGCAAAGGAGAAAAGGAAAGATATAAGCATCTGAATACAGAGTTCCAAAGAATAGCAAGAAGAGATAAGAAAGCCTTCCTCAGCAATCAATGCAAATAAATAGAGGAAAACAACAGAATGGGAAAGACTAGAGATCTCTTCAAGAAAATTAGAGATACCAAGGGAACATTTCATGCAAAGATGGGCTCGATAAAGGACAGAAATGGTATGGACCTAACAGAAGCAGAAGATATTAAGAAGAGGTGGCAAGAATACACAGAAGAACTGTACAAAAGAGATCTTCATGACCAAGACGATCACAATGGTGTGATCACTGACCTAGAGCCAGACATCCTGGAATGTGAAGTCAAGTGGGCCTTAGAAAGCATCACTACGAACAAAGCTAGTGGAGGTGATGGAATTCCAGTTGAACTATTTCAAATCCTGAAAGATGATGCTGTGAAAGTGCTATACTCAATATGCCAGCAAATTTGGAAAATTCAGCAGTGGCCACAGGACTTGAAAAGGTCAGTTTTCATTCCAATCCCAAAGAAAGGCAATGCCAAAGAATGCTCAAACTACTGCACAATTGCACTCATTTCACACGCTAGTAAAGTAATGCTCAAAATTCTCCAAGCCAGGCTTCAGCAATACGTGAACCATGAACTTCCAGGTGTTCAAGTTGGTTTTAGAAAAGGCAGAGGAACCAGAGATCAAATTGCCAACATCTGCTGGATCATGGAAAAAGCAAGAGAGTTCCAGAAAGACATCTATTTCTGCTTTATTGACTATGCCAAAGCCTTTGACTGTGTGGATCACAATAAACTAGAAAATTCTGAAAGAGATGGGAATACCAGACCACCTGACCTGCCTCTTGAGAAACCTATATGCAGGTCAGGAAGCAACAGTTAGAACTGGACATGGAACAACAGACTGGTTCCGAATAGGAAAAGGAGTATGTCAAGGCTGTATATTGTCACCCTGCTTATTTAACTTCTATGCAGAGTACATCATGAGAAACACTGGGCTGCAAGAAGCACAAGCTGGAATCAAGATTGCAGGGAGAAATATCAATAACCTCAGATATGCAGATGACACCACCCTTATGGCAGAAAGTGAAGAGAAACTAAAAAGTCTCTTGATGAAGGTGAAAGTCGAGAGTGGAAAAGTTGGCTTAAAACTCAACATTCAGAAGATGAAGATTATGGCATCTGGTCCCATCACTTCCTGGGAAATAGATGGGGAAACAGTGTCAGACTTTTCTTTTTTTTTGGCTCCAAAATCACTGCAGATGGTGACTGCAGCCATGAAATTAAAAGCCGCTTACTCCTTGGAAGGAAAGTTATGTCCAACCTAGATAGCATATTCAAAAGCAGAGACATTACTTTGCCAACAAAGGTCCATCTAGTCAAGGCTTTGGTTTTTCCTGTGGTCATGTATAGATGTGAGAGTTGGACTGTGAAGAAAACTGTGCGCCGAAGAATTGATGCTTTTGAACTGTGGTGTTGGAGAAGACTCTTGAGAGTCCCTTGGACTGCAAGGAGATCCAACCAGTCCATTCTGAAGGAGATCAGCCCTGGGATTTCTTTGGAAGGACTGATGCTAAAGCTGAAACTCCAGTACTTTGGCCACCTCATGTGAAGAGTTGACTCATTGGAAAAGACTCTGATGCTGGGAGGGATTGGGGGCAGGAGGAAAAGGGGATGACAGAGGATGAGATGGCTGGATGGCATCACTGACTCGATGGACATGAGTCTCAGTGAACTCCAGGTGTTGGTGATGGACAGGGAGGCCTGGCGTGCTGCAATTCATGGGGTCGCTGAGTCAGACACGACTGAGCAACTGAACTGAACTGCAAGTGGAGAGCTTGGTGGCCCTGTTTTTACAGGGTTCAGCATAGCCAGTGGGCACCACCTGCCCCAGTGGCCATGCCCTGCTCACCCCAATTCCGTGTATTCCATGTATTCGTGACCTTGTCTCCCATGTTGCATGTATCTGACACTGCCGTTGCCACACCGGAGTAGAAGGCTCATTCCAGACAGTAAATATGATGGGTTGTTGCTTGTTCAGTGACCGTGTCCTCCTGGTCCTTTCATCTCTATGTCCACTACTCCAAGAAGAGTGCTGCATCGCCCGTGAATTCACCGAGTGACCTTCTGTCTTAGCTCAGGCTGCTGTCACAAAAGTACATAGTCTGGTGGCCTAGACAACAGGAACTCTCTCCTCATGGTTGTGAAAGCTGGAAGACCAGGACCCAGGAGTAGACCTAGTGTCTGATGCGGGCTTTCTTCCTGGTTTGTCTTCATAAGGGTTGAGAGGGGAAGGGAAAGAAAAGAAGTTCTCCTGTCTCTTCTCCTAAAGGACACAATGGGGTTATTATGGGCTCATTGAATTCTGTCCTTTGTGCGTCTTATCGCAGGCTACTGTCCTGCTTTTCTCCATCTTCAACCCCCAAGGGTACACAGTCAGGGGCAGTGGCTGATGGTTTGATGACTGCAACACCCTTTATTTACAGACACGGCAGGTGACATTTTTGGCCCATACCATCTTGGGCCTAGTTGGTTTTAACCAGTTTTATTCTCTGCAGCTTCTTCCTAAAACTTAGATTTGAGCAATTGATTGACATTTGAGGGAGGGGCTGGGGTATGAAGGGCTTCCTTGGTGGCTCCATCGTTAAAGAATCCGCCTGCAATGCAGGACACCTGCCTTCAGTCTCTGGATCAGGAAGATCCCCCAGAGAAGGCCATGGCAACCCACTCCAGTGCTCTTGCCTGGAGAATCCCATGGACAGAGGAGCCTGGCAGGCTGCAGTCCATGGGTTCACACAGAGTCAGACACGACTGAGTGACTAACTTTCACTTCAGGGTATGATTCCAGGGGAGCAGCCTTGGTAACCCTGGAGCACATTTTATCAGCACATTTCTGCCATCATGCACCCTTTGCTCAGACTTCTTCTGGGCCCACTCCCAATCATGCCTGAACCTCCGTGGACCACATCTGCAAACCCAGTCTCATCACTGTGGTGAGACGTTTCGCAGGAGGGTGCTCTGGCCACTGTGCACTGACCCTGGCAGGCACACCCTCCAGAATTGCATGGACCTGTCTGAGTTCCCCTGGAGACATCCCCAGACTGCCAGGCTGGAGTTTCCCTAAGTGGTTGGAATTGTCTTCTCTACCCAAATTCTGAAGGACAGGCTGTTGGCACATATAAAGTAAACATAGATGTTTTGTTTGAGATTCAGAATTACTCAACTCACCAACAGTAAGAAGCATAAAGTGTCCTTTATTTTTATTTTTAGTAGGAGTCCATTTAACTTTTTTTCTTAGAGCATTATTTTATGACTTCCTCTATTACTGCATTGACAAAGCAGGTCTTGTCACGGATGGCATTTATTCACTGCCTGAAGTGGCAGAGATGTGTGTTTTCCTTGATGTGGGAAGTTCTTATTGAATAAATAGTAACAGGAAGAGGAATGGGTTTGACTGGATGCCTGTTACGTGCCTAGAAGGTTACGCTGAGTAGCTCATTTTTCATAAGAAGGGCACTATGAAGTGAATATTCTTAGCTCCATTTTACACTTGAGGAAACTGCTATTTAAAGAGGTTTTGCATCTTGCCCAAGGTCACGGAGGCAATAAGGGGAGAGTTGGGACCAGACCCCAGGCCACTTGACCGTAGAACGACAATTGTGCCTTTGATGCATCTTTTTTGAAATTAATTTCTACTGGAGTATAGTTGCTTTACAGTGTGGTTAGTTTCTGCTAGACAGCAAAGTCTTTTTGATATTGACAGCCTCCTGTTGAGAAGGAGAACTGAGCAGTCAGACAGTAGAACCTGCTTTTCACCTTGTGATGGTAGCTGATCCTCAGTTTAGCGAGGGGAAGAAGAATTTCAGTTCATTCTACATGTTTCTTAACTGTACTTTACGTTATCAGATGACAAATATATGTATATGTCACTTAATAGCCAAAGGACAGTTGTCCAAACAGAGTAATTTTAGCCGACTGGTGTGCTTCCCTGGTTAATTTAAAGCAGGTTTTAATTATAAGCCCCAAATATCTTCTTATATTTGAACTGGATATCCTATTCGTAATCATGAATTCCCTAGGAAGATCAGAACATCCTTTTTTTTTATTCTTAAAAATTCTATAATAAACTTATGGTTGCTGGAGGGAAAGGATAGGGGGAAGGGATAGTTAGGGAGTTTGGGTTGGACATATAAATACTTTTTCTATTTAAAAATGGGTTATCAGCAAGGAGCTGCTGTATAGCACAGAGAATTCTGCTCAATAGTTATGCAGCAGCCTGGATGAGAGAGGAGTTTGGGGGAGAATGGATACATGTACATGCATGGCTGAGTCCTTTTGCTGTCCATCTGAAATTCACAACATTGTTAATTGGCTATATTCCAGTACTAAATAAAAAGTTTTAAAAAATGGTTCTATGCTTTAATTCCATCTGATAATAGATATCACACTAAAACACTTACTCAGGCTGGTAGTAACATTTTAAAAGGTACTGGTGATTTAATTTGGTTGAATATTTTTTGTAACATGAAAAAAATTATCAATTCATTTCTTACTCCAATGATTCATGGAGAAAAATGGTTTAATCTGCAGATCTCAGCAAAGAAAAGAAAGGGACCTTTTGTGTTATTTTTATATCCTCTAATTTCTTTTGCATGCTTTGAAGATTACCTTGTGTAAACTGAGAAGTTCTTGACATTTAAGTTCCAGCAACGTTATCACCCTCAGCCCCCTGAGAAAAAACATTTGTATTTATGGAATTTCCTGTTCTAGGAACACCAAGAGTATTGTGTATATAGATAAAGGAGGGGAGAGAAAGATAGTCACGAGAACCTTAGCAATTAAAGTTCCAGTGGAAAAGAATTCAGATGCTCTAGGTCAGCTGAAGATGGTAACCACAGTAGGTTATTGTAAATATCACTATGGGGATGTTTTCACCCATAGCACAGACCTGGGCTGTGGTCTGTTGTAATATCAATGCATCAATAGGCCAAGTGGAGCTCTGTTTTTATGTTTTACATTATAGGGGGCATGTTTTCATTTTAAGGAACTTAGTTTGGATTTCTGGGTCTTTCTTCTGCTGTTTAAAAGCTTCTGTCTCTGCTACACTGAGATGTAACACCCCCCCTCCCCCCCTCCCCCCCACACCTTGTCTCAGGCCACCCGGGCAGCCATCACCCAGCACTGCGCGGACCTTGGGAGCCTGCTGGGCAAGGAGAACGACGCGGCCCTCATCATCGACGGCCACACCCTCAAGTACGCGCTGTCCTTCGAGGTCCGGAGGAGCTTCCTGGACCTGGCCCTCTCGTGCAAGGCAGTCATCTGTTGCAGGTAGGTGCCAGGCTGCCCCAGGCTCATGCTCTGACTTGGCCGTGTCCTTCGTTTAGGTAAAAGAACCACACGTGGGAGTTCTAAGGGTAAACTTTCCGGGAGGGGGAAGCAAAACAACAATACAGATTCAACTGTCTGTTCACAGATTTTGTGGAAGGCAGTCAGTGGTTTTTGGATTTTTGTTTTCTTTACTGTTCTCTGAGAAGGTAAAAGTGATCAGAGCCAGGGTCTCTTGGCAGGCACACTGTGGTGTCTGTGAGGGCATCACTCACTATCTCACGCGGAGCCAGAGGTCACGATGAGAATGTCACCATCCCCAGCAACTGCCACGATGGCCAGGGTGCCATCACCCTGCTGCCGTGGTGAGCAGAGACACACCAGAAACCACCAGAAACCACACGGAAAATCTGGTAGACTGTAAATCCCAGCACATGTGCTCTAATTTCGTGGTTTTTCAAAGGGAAAGTGAAACAAGCCCGTTTGGGTTTCTCAGGGGAGAGCAGGAATGCCTTCCAGGCTCTACAGGAACTCACGCTCCGCTTACCAGGTGCTGGACACCAAAGGAAAACATCTTTTTCCCCTTCTGACCATGGCTACTCTCTGAGGCCTCTGTGTGTCCCACCTCACTGGATCCCTCACTGCTTCACAGGAAGGCGTTCACCCTGGAACTGGCACGGGAAGAGGAAATTTCAAATTAAATACCGTTACTGTCTACAAAATAGAAACATTAATTGAAAAAAAAAAAAAAAAAGAACCTGGGATGGTGCAGTTTTGCCTCCAGGAGATGTTTCTTGGCTGGTCTCACATTTAAGATTAAGGGGAAAAAAAAAAAAACCACATACTTTTTTTTTTTAAAGCACATCTTTCAGATGCTTTCTCTTCATTGAGAATTTAAACTTTAATATGTGACTTCAAATATAAGTTTAACCTTCCATTTAAGGTTGACCTTTTCATCTTTAAAATGTAATAGTTATCAAAGTTGCCCTTTTCTCTAATAATAGAATAAAAATTTTTTTTTCAGAAAATAATTTTTCACTGAAATTGTTTTGTGTTGTTTCCCAGCAGTATTGATTCAAAGACTGGCAAAGGCTGTGTGAAAATGGATAAATACTTTAAAGCAATATTTCAGGCAGCAGAAAGAGGGAAAATGGAAGAATTTAAGATTTTGCTGAGATTGGAATCACACTGTTTCACTTATTACACATTGTTATACTAAGATCATGGCATCCGGTCCCATCACTTCATGGCAAATCGATGGGGAAACAATGGAAACACTGACAGACTTTATTTTCTTAGGTTCCAAAATCACTGCAGATGGTGACTGCAGCCATGAAATTAAAAGATGCTTGCTCCTTGGAAGAAAAACTACGACCAACCTAGATAGCATATTAAAAAGCAGAGAGAGACATTACTTTGCCAACAAAGGTCCATCTAGTAAAGGCTATGGTTTTTTCAGTAGTCATGTATGGATGTGAGAGTTGGACTCTAAAGAAAGCTGAGTGCCAAATAACTGATGCTTTTGAACTGTGGTGTTGGAGAAGACTCTTGAGAGTCCCTTGGACAGCAAGGCAATCAAACCAGTCAATTGTAAAGGAAATTAGTCCTGAATGTTCATTGGAAGGACTGATGCTGAAGCTGAAGCTCCACTACTTTGGCCAACTGACTCGAAGAACTGACTCATTGGAAAAGACCCTGATGCTGGGAAGGATTGAAGGTGGGAGGAGAAGGGGACAACAGAGGATGAGATGGTTGGATGGCATCACTGACTCCATGGAGATGAGTTTGAGCAAGCTCTAGGAGTTGGTGATGGACAGGGAAGCCTGGCGTGCTGCAGTCCATGGGGTCTCAAAGAGTTGGACATGACTGAGCAACTGAACTAAACTGAACTGTTTACCAGTATTTTTTCATGTGCTTAAAACCCTAGGAAAGTCATCATCTGGGCAGCAGTACATTTAGCGATCAGTGTGGATGACAGCTTACTGTTGTTGGCAGGCATGTTGGCACTTATTTATTGAGATATAAAATGAATAGTCCATTAAGGTGTTTGTTGTAGGCTTGATATTCACACTGTATGTTCCTAGGCATCATAGGAAAACAGAGAAAAGACTGGTCTTTGCCTTCAGTGCAGATGATGAATGTGTGTTTGTAATCCTCGCTTCTGGTCTCTTCCTTTGCTTCTCTTGTACTCCTCTCCTCCTTGAAATCAGTCCTCCTCCAGGAAGGCCTGCATCTTGCCATATGCACAACCTCTCAATTCCTTTCTTCATTTGTCCTCAGCATCTGATGTTGAGAGCCACCAGCCGTTGGATTCTCCTCTATTTCCATGACACCTTTCTCTTCTCCCTAGTTTTGTGTTTCCCTCATAGGGTCTTTCACACCAGCTTTGAGACTCCATATTTTTAGCTTTCACCTTTGGCCCTGTTGTATTTCCAACCCACATCTCTTCCACACATGTGTTCCCTCTGCCCTTACGGCTCATTTGTCTTCTCCATTAGTGATTCTCAGTGCTAACTTTCTACTGGATCATCTAGAGAGCCTAAGACATTTTCTTTAAAAAGTTAAGCATAGAATTACCCCTATATGACCTAGCCATTCCACTCTTGGGTAGCTACCCAAGAGAATTAAAAAGAGGTAACCAAGCAAATACTTGTGTGTGCATGTTCAAAGGAGCACTAGTTGTAATGGCCAAAAGGTGGACACAACCCAAGTGTCACTCGATGTATGAATGGACAAGCAAAATGTGGTCTGTCCATACAATGGATGCTTTTTCAGCCATAAGAAGGAATGAAGCACTGATACATGCTGTAGCATGGATGAACCTCAAAAACATACCCAGAAAAACAAGCCAGTCACAAAAGACCATGTATTATAGGATTCCATTCATGGGATATATTCAGAATCAGCAAATCCACACAGAGAGAAAGTGGCTTAGTGGTTGTCCGGGGCTGGGGGAGGAGGAATTGGGAGTGAGTCTCTGGGTGGATATGGGTCTCCTTTTGGGGATGATGAACGTGTTCTGAGACTCCACAGCAGTGATGCTGCACAGCACGGTGAGTGAACTGAGCTGTTACAGTTGACGTGGTTCATTTTATGTTAACTTTGCTGTTATTGTTCAGTCACTCAGTTGTGTCTGACTGTTTGCGACCCCATGGACTATAGCACACCAGGCTTCCCTGACCTTCACTATCTCCCAGAGTTTGTTAGAACTCATGTCCATCGAGTTGGTGATGTCATCCAACCATTTCACCTTCTCCTCTTGCCCTCAATTTCCCAGGATCAGGGTCTTTTCCAGTGAGTCAGCTCTTTGCAATCAGGTGTCCTAAGTATTGGAGCTTCAGTTTCAGCATAAGTCCTTCCCATGAATATTCAGGGTTGATTTCCTTTAGGATTGACTGGTTTGATCTCCTTGCAGTCCAAGGGACTCTCAAGAGTCTTCTCCAGCACCACACTTTGAAAGCATAGTTTCTTTGGCCTTCTTTATGGTCCATCTCTCACATCCATACTTGACTACTGGAAAAACCATAGCTTTGACTATATGGACCTTTGTTGGCAAAGTGGTGTCTCTGCTTTTTAATACACTGTCTATGTTTGTCATAGCTTTTCTCCCAAGGAGAATGTTAACTTAAAAATATAAACAAATGAACCAAAGAATTCATGCATTGCAATGACATGTTTGTTGAATGAAAAAATGGAATGTTGAATGGAAGTTTTATTGATTCATTTGAATGAAATCTTTGCTGAGAGAAAATAAGCAAAAAAAGCCTGAGCCCCAGGCCCTATCCCAGGATAATTAATGTGGAATTCTAGGAATTTTATGAGCTTCTGGGTGGTTCTGATGAATAGTCAGGGTTGAAACTAGATGACCTCCCCAGTCTTTCTGTCCCGTGCGACCTCTCCCTTGAGTTCCAGCTTGAGAGCTCCTCCATCTGTGTCTGGGGTTCCTCACACTGACATTCTTGGGCACCTTGAGTTGGAATGTGACTGAGTTGGTTGCTGTCCTCTGGTCTGTGCATCTCCTCATCCTTGCCAGTCTTCTCACTGGTTTTCCAGGTTTACTGTCTCGGTGGATGGTACTCCTCTTCTCCATCGCCAGGGCCTTTTCGTAGCAGAACAGGCATGATTTTATACCCAAGGAACTTTCAGAGAGACTAAACCACACAGACAGATTATGACATTGAGGTCAGAAATTGCAGGCTCATAACTTATTCTTGAAAAGTGTTGTCTTGATTTTTTATAAGTGAGGAAATGAAAGCCTCAGACAAATTACATCATCTTGCTTATGGGTTCAGTGAGTGATGGAGGCATTATCCACAATCTGAGTGAGATGAGGACCTCTGCTTCTGAGTTGTGAAGTTGTCTGCGCCAGAAAATCCACGGTCTTGTGTTTATTATTGGGACCAAATGTAAGGTTTGATTTTTAACACATTTTTCAACCCATAGAATTTGTTTAAACCTATTCAGCATAAAATTTTGTGGGATTTATCATTCCCCAGAGAGCTTCCCAGGTAGCGCTAGTAGTAAAGAACCCACCTGCCAATGCAGGAGACTAAGAGATGTGGATCGATCCCTCGGTCAGGAAGATCCCCTGGAGGAGGGCATGGCAGCCCGCTCCAGTATTCTTGTCTGGAGAATCTCATGGACAGAGGAGTCTGGCAGGCTACAGTTCATGGGGCCGCACAGAGTGGGACATGACTGAAGTGACTTAGCACGCACACACGGAGGGATAGCAGGCATGTAGAAAATGGGTTGAAAGAAGGATCCTCTGTTCTCTCTTCCCTGTTGCTGTTACCTAAAATGACCATCTATCTTGTTTTCTTGTTTTACCTTTTTCTGTGAAGCTCTTTATTTTGTAGAGCTTCAAAATAGAGATCAATTTTTTAGGCACAGATGAGAGTCTGGGGACACTTTGACTTCTTGAACACTGACAAATTTGAAAGTTTATCTTGACAGGAAGAGAGTCATGAAAGAATCATCAGGGCCTGCTTTGTGAGGGAGCTGGTGGATGGCCCCACTGCAGCCCTCTGCAAACACGGGGTGCTCACAGCTCCAGTGCCGCCACCCGGGCAGAGGTGATTTATGGCTCTGTGTCTCTGGGCAGGAGATGGAGTGGAAGGAAAACATCACAGCAGAGATTTCCCCTGGTTGTGCAAATTAGGCATCTCAGAAGGCATAGTTTATTTTCTCCGATGTGTTTAGACTTCTGTCTTTCAGGACAGATGCAAAGATAAACAAGTATGTGCCTACCCTCATATCATGGGAGTAAAGAGAGTGCAGAGCAGAGTGCAGAGTGGGCACGACCAATGTTTCTGAAAGCTTTGGGGGCTTATTTTTCTAAGAGTGATTTATATTTCTTGTAGAAAAAAGTCAGAAAGTGCAGATAAACAAGAAGAAAGAAAACAGCATTCCTAATCCTGTAGACTGGAGATAAGCCTTGTTAGTGATCAGTGTCTAAATGTAGATCTTTTTCAGTTGAAATGGCTTTTCTTGGCAGAGGGTTAGACTGTCCACAGTATGTGGAGTGCAAAGATGATAAACAGTTTTTATGGCAAATAGAAACATAAAATGTGTTGTTTAATTTATTCCTTGTTGCTGACTATTTAGGTTAAGAAGGTTTTTTCCCCCCACTGTTTAAGTATCACTATGAATAAGGTTGTTATAGCTCAGTCTTTGTAAGGATGCTTGATTGCCGTAATATAATCGTGGATTCAAGAGGGAGCAGTATAGAAATTTACAAAAATGTCTGTGCCCTTCCCCTCGGAGAGCAAAGTGATGACTTGGGTGTAGTCAGTTGTCACTATCTTGTTCACTGGTCCACTCTCTGGTCACCCCCGGCCAGGACAAATGTGCTGTCCTCTGTTTGGGCAGCAGAACTGGGCTTTGTTAGTCTCGCCTAGAAAGAGGAGCAGTTGAGAGGCTATTTTGTGTCAGGACACACATATGCAGAATCTAGGGAGAGACCACACTGCATTTTTACCTGCTGACAGTGTCATTCCCATGACTGGCTCAGTCTTATACTTTCTGAGCTCCCTGAAGAGCTGGACTCACTTATCCAATGTCTGTGCCTGATCCCTGGGAAAGGAGCTGCTTCTTCTCACTCAGTCTCCCTCCAGCTCCGCTCTCCCATTAATGAGGCATAATGGACTTTGAGACATCTCAGGACCTGTGATTTTGCATGGGGTGTCTTTCAGCCTGTGAGCCATCCACAAGAATAATATCAAAGCAGAGCTCAGACACTCTAATTAGAATTGTAGCACCGATAGTGTTTGGGTTGGCCTCGATGTTGGTAGGGATCCAATCGTACACTTGCAAAAATAAAACTTTTCTTTGGTTTCTTTCATGATGTGATTTTTCGGCATCCTACGTGTTTGGTTACAAGTCAGCTTCCTCCTTGGACCTTTTACTCCAGAGAGCATTATTAACTTGTCGAGTTGTAAGTCTATCCATGGGTTGTTTGTATTACGGCTTAAGAGTATGTAAGCCCATTTGTTGATTAACTGCAATTAAGGGAGAATTCATTTTTAGACAGGTTTTCTCCTTTTTTGGTTAGCTCTAACATGAATGCTATTATTTGAATGATTACAGCAATTTTATGTGGTCCTAACTGGCCTTATTGTTACTCTGCTAAAGATGAGAGCTTAGATGTAATGGTTCTTTGGCAACACATTGAATGAAAACAATTTCCAGAAGCTCAAAGTTTAAGAAATGTTTTTCTACCCGCAGTTTTACTAGTGTTTCTCCAGAATGAAAATGAGATGGATGTAGATTTTGTAATGTATAAAAAATTCCTTATGTTAACTGTTGTATAGACTGGCATATTTGAGGCCTTCAGAGTATTAATCCGAAATAGTGAAAGGAATCCCTTTCTAAACATTCCATCTTAGAAAAAGAATTTTACTCAACTTTTGGAAGCCAAAGATAATTTTGGCTATGACTCATGTTTAGAAATGGACTATTTTCATCTTAAGTAACTATTGCAGGAAATAGTTTATGCTAATCACTCTGAGATCAACTTTTGACTTTTAGAGGTTTCTGATATGTTTGATTCCCCTCCAGCTAAAAGTTATCTGTTACCACTATTTATATGTAACTCCTTCCGGTGAGAAATAGAAAAGTGAATTAACGAGTCAACTTAGTTGCTTGTGTCCAGAACTAACAAAATGATTTGGTAGACAGATGTCTTTTTATAGAACATGTGATAAAACATGGGCAAATATTTTAGTATAGATTCAGACTGAAGGAAAATCCTCTTTAAGAAAATCTAGTATAAGTAATTCAAATGAAAAGTTGGTACTTATAGCATGACAACATGATAGAAATATCTACTAGGGGAAACATTTGATAATAGGGTTTGATCTAGAATAATAAATATGCTGTGTTATTGGAAACATCTCCTAGAAGAAAATTCTTTTTAGTTATAAAATTGGTGTTATATCACTTTTCATCTGTAAGGCAAGTATTATTCTGAACATTTCTGAAAAGTGGTTTACACGACAGGAGCTCCCTTGGATTGGTGATCTTCACATCAGTGTGTCTACATAGGACCTCAGGTAGAAAGTGGGCAGCGGGAGGATGGAGGCCCTTTTCCTTTTCGGCAGTAGTCTAAGAATTATGGTAACAGGATTCCCCAGCTCTCCATCCCTCTGCTCTGCTGCTTCCAACACCCGGGCCCGGCAGGAGATGCCAGAGGAGCCCAGAGACACGTCACGTCTCACGTTTTTTCCTGTGTTTCTTCCTCTCCCCCCTTCATGAATGATTAATTTGCCGGTGCATGTCATTTTTGACAATGCTGCTTGCCAAATGAAACAAGGTGATGTTAGGTCAAACCGCGGTCCAAAGTTCTGAAATAGAAGCTCATGATATTTGGCATCTTTCCTACTAGAAAAACAAACCAATGGAGGACAAAGTCAAGAGCAGAGCTCAATTAAACATGTGGAATATGTCGTGAATATTTTATGTCCCCAGGTCTTGCCTTGTGATAGTATTTGTACTTAAAGTGCCTTTTTTTCCCTTTTCCTGTGAAGTCGTCCAGAATGTGTTTCATTAATACAAGCAAGTGTCATGTTAACTTTGGTTTGGAAAAAAATCCCACTTCTCCTGACAGCACTGATGTCTTTCTGATTAAGAATATGCAAAGTAGCTCTTACCTTAATTGGTCCCAAAGAAAATTATGTTTTCCCTTTCCCTGTCTATGTATCTGATGCGTTCCCTCATTTATCAGCTCTTAAATTATCGATGCCTTCCCTGTCCTCATCTGACAGCTAGGATTCCTCGATGACTTTGAGCATCGTATGGAGTGCTCCACCCTGAAGTCTCACTGTCCCCAGTTTGAATAGGAAGGATCAGGGTTACAGTTTGCATCCACAGACTGAAGACGTCTATGTTTCTGCTTGTATTTTCCAGCTCTATTAAGGTGTAATTGGTATACAGAAACCACACGTAATTAGCATATACAGTTTGCAGAGTCCGGACATATGTATCCACTCTTCTCACCATCACCACAATCTGGGTAATTAACATATCCACCACCTCCCAGGGTTTTCTTGTGTCCCCATTGGTGTTTTTTTGCTTGTTTCTTTTGTTTGATGTAGTAAGGATGCTTAGCATGAGATCAACTCTGTGGACAGATTGTCAAGGACCTCATCGTGAACTCTAGCAGATCTCTGGAGCTTACTCATGTGTTACTGGAAGTCTGTACCCACTGGACAACAGCCCCCCGCCCCTCCATCACCACCTTTCTGTTGTTGATTTCTATGAAAAGAAGAAAGTGAAAGTGTCAATCACTCTATTGCGACCCCGTGGACGGTAGCCCGCCAGGCTCCTCTGTTCATGGAATTCTCCAAGCAAGAGTACTGGAGTGGGTAGCCATTCCCTTCTCCAGGGAATCTTCCTGACCCAGAGATCAAACTGCCATTGCAGGCAAAGTTTTTACCTTCTGAGCCACCAGGGGCTCTACCAGTGACTATTTCAGACACCTCTTGTAAGAGGAATCACGCAGTGGTTGTCCTTCTGGGACTGATTTGTTTCACCAGCATAACATCTTCTGGGTCCATCTGTCCACCATGAGGGCAGTGGGGCTTCTCTGCTTTGAGCCCCTGAGATTCCATAGTGAACTTGAGAGAGGATGCAGGACAAGGGAGAGAATGCAAGACAGAGAAGAACATTGACATCTTTTGTTTCTCAGAGTTCTTGATATGATATTTATATTCCGTCCCACTTTAGATTACAAGCAGAATTGTCAACAGGAGAGAAGTCAGATTGGTGGAGTCAAGTTGCCAAATTTTGGAAGCCTGGGCTTTGTTTGAGTTTTCTGATTGGTGATTTCAGAGCTTTGTTATCAGGTTTCTCTGCATAGCTTTGCTGGGTCAGTGAAGGCTAAGAGCTTCTGCTGAAAGGCTTGCTTTCTGCTGTTGATCAGCTGACAGAAGTCTGCCAGCCAGTGGTCTCCCATGGCTGAGTTCCAGATAGGCTGGCAAATGAGAGAGCGAGGTAGACAGACAGACAGCCACTCTCACCCAAGTACTCCATCATTTGACATCTGGATCATCTGAGAAGAGCAGAGCCAGCCTTTCTTCCTACTAAGCGAGTACTCATTGTGGCTTCCTTTGAGTTGGGCACATCAGTCATTAAAGACCAAAGTAAATACACCAGCTTGAAGACAATCCTTTCACAAATATACAAGTGTCAAGTTAAAACCATCTGTCAATCCTTGTGTGTTTTTCCTTTTATTTGTTTTAATGAATAGGTGTTGTTTGAATATACTAGAGCCTGAGAAATTAGAAGTCTTACGTTATCACAGTATTTTGCCAATGCACAGATAATTGAGGCTTAAGTTCTTATTTTGTCTTTATAAAACCATGATGAACATAAATTATTGTCCCTGAAACAGAAGATAGCAACAGTAAGGGAATAGATGCTTATTTGTAGACTATTGAACATATGAACATATAGATTCAGTGTTTTTTCAAACCCTAATGCATCACGTCACAATAGGAAGTTTGAATGATCAAATCTGGGAACAAATGCAAGATTAATATAGGAGGCAATGAAGCCTTTTTTGAAAAATGGAAGAAAAATGTTGCATGCTGTTCACTTACTTTCATGACACTTGGGATCTGAGTTTATATTCCCGTATAGCTGTAATTGTATATTAACCCATGAGAGTGTAAACACAGCTACTTAAGAATAATAAATAACAACTGCATTAGGGCTGGTACCAACATTTCATGAAGTTTAAAATATTTATAATCCGAGAAGTTAAAGAGAGAAGGCAGGGGTTGGCTGTGGTCCTGTTTGTGTTTCTTGTGTTTAAAAACTGTGGCCTGATCTTTAGCGTGAGTCCACCCTTGGGGACCTCACCGTATTTCTTTTGTATCTGAGGTTGTCTTGTGCTGAAGATTTCTCTGGATTCAGTGTCATGTTATTTAGAAAAAAAGAAAAAAAGAGGGCTTTAAATATTTTCTAGACCTGCCAACGTCTAATTATGGTTAGAGTCTAATTATGGTTAATATTTTTATATATATTTTTAATTGAAGTATAGTTGATCTACAATGTTGTATTAGTTTTAGGTGTACAGCAAAGTGATTCAGTTTTATACACATACATATATTCATATCCCTACACACACACACACACACAAACACTATTGTATTAGTTTTAGGTGTACAGCAAAGTGATTCAGTTTTATACATGTACATATATTCATATCCCTACACACACACACACACACACACACACACACACACACATATATACTTTTACAGATTCCTTTTCCATACAGGTTATAACAAAATATTGAGCATAGTTCCCTGTGAAATACAGTAGGTCCTTGTTATTTATCTGTTTTATATGTAGTAGTGTGAATGTGCTAATTCCAAACTCCTAATTTACCCTTTCTTCCCCTTTCCCTTTGTGCAAACCATAAGTTTTTCTGTCTGTGAGTCAGTTTATGTTTTGTTAGTAAGCTCATTTGCATCATTTTTTTAGAGTCCGCACAGAAGTGTTATAATATTTGTCTTTCTGACTTGCATCGCTTAGTGTGATCATCTCTAGGTCCATCCGTGTGGCTGCAAACGGCATTTAATTAGTCCCTATAGTTTGTGCAGCTACAGGATGAAAACGAGAGGGAAAGACTCTGGGCTGCACACAGAGTCACCCTGAGCTTACATGCGACCTGGTGGAAAAACTATAAACATAGTACGTCTTTAGAAAATATATAAAACAACGCACATAAATGACGAGAGCTGATTGCAAATTAAATATCATACAGCGGCAAGTTCTAGTATTTATCATTGTGGTTTGTCTGATCAGGGGACGTTTTCTGGAGGAGGTAAATTCTCTTTGCAGCTTGCAGAAGTGATGGAAATTTGTAACACAGGGAGAGGCGTGTACTATCTCCCTAGGGGGTCAGGCTGGATCTGAGGTGGACAGGACTTCAGGAGGAAGGCGCATCACAGCTGATGCAGTCTGGGACACCAGATGACGTGGTCGGCGTCTTTCATAGAACAAATGTTCTATGAATGTTCCTTTTTGGTTGCAGGAGGAAACTGGAATGTTTTGTAGTTAATTTTTGGGGGCCCTTGCCTTTCTGTATTAATTTCCTTGATGTGTGAAGTTGCACCGACAAGCAGCCTCTGAAAGCCTGTGCTTTCCTCTGTCATCTTGCCGTACTTCCATTAGATGCAAGTCTCAGGGCTGCTCTTTGTCTTGGGGTTTGTGAGCCAGGCTGCTGAAGCTGTTCCCCATGAGAAAAGGACTCTGAGCTCCGCTTGGTTTGCACAGAACATGGGGGTTTTCACCTCAAGGCATGGAGACCGTCTTCATCGGTCAGTGCTGCTCCCTCTAGGTCTCTGGAGCTGAGAGGATGAGCCTTGTAGGAAGTCCCTCTTTCTCCGTGCAGGCTCAGAAGAGGAGGAAGTGCCAAGGAAGGTGAAGCATCCTCCATAACTCAGTCCCTCTGTCAAGGTCACTGAGAGGCAGGGCTTTGGATAAGGTCAGGCTTGCTTGCTGAGTAATGAGCGTATTCAGGGTAAAGTGAATATATTGCCTGTATCCAGACCAATCCCATGGGTTTGCTGAAAGTCTACAGACTCTGGGGGACTAGATGATAAAGATCTAAGTGGCTTCTCTCACACAGTGAAAGGGAATCTAAGTGCTATGGACATAATTACATCCTCCCAAAATTTAACCAGTCAGTCCTAAAGGAAGTCAACCGTGAATATTTACTGGAAGGACTGATGCTGAAGTTAAAGCTCCAATACTTTGGCCACCTGATACAAAGAATCAACTCATTAGAAAATATGCTTTTGCTGGAAAAGATTGATAGCAAGAGGAGAAGGGGGCGACAGAGGATGAGACGGTTGGATGGCATCACCAACTCAATGGACATGTTTTCTCCCAGAGAAAACTCTGGGAGATGGTGAAGGACAGGGAAGCCTTCAGTCCATGGGGTCACAAAGAGTCAGACATGACTTAGTGACTGAACAACAACAAAATTTGTATGTTGAAACATTGACCATGTTCAGAAACAGCCCCTTAGGAAGTAACTGAGGTAAAATGAAGTCATAAAGGAGAAGAGGGTGACAGAGGATTAGATGGTTGGATGGCATCACCGACTCAATGGACACTGAGTTTGAGCAAATTCCAGGAGATAGTGAAGGATAGGGAATCCTGGCATGCTGCAGTTCACGGGGTTGCAAAGAGTCAGACATAACTTAGCGACTGAGCAACAAAAACACAGCAACAACCTGATCCAATAAGCTTAGTGTCCTTGTAATCGGTACCAGAGAGCTCTCTGCCAGGTATGCACACAGGGAGAAGGCACCATCTACAAGCCAGGAAGCAGATCTCCCCAGAAACCCAGCTGGCCAGCACCTTGGTCTTGGACTTCCAACTTTGGAACAGTGGGGAAAGTGTCTTTCTGTTGTTGAAGCCCCCCAGTCCTTGGTACTTTGTTATGCCAACCTGAGCCAACCGATAAGCTTAGGTCTGCATACTGCTCAAGCTAATTAATAAAATCCTCAAGTCTGAGTTTGTGTATATAAAAGGATTTGCGGGGTATGAATGGTAGGTGGGGAGAATTGCATGAGTAGGAAATAATAGCCTTAAAAGTATTTCCTTGTGAAATAAACCAGGAACTGCTTGGAATGGAAATTTATGCCATCCCAACAAAACATATGGAGAAGGAAATGGCAAGCCACTCCAGCATTCTTGCCTGGGAAATCCTGTGAACAGAGGAGCCTGGCAGGCTAGTCCATGGGGATAAGAGCTGGACATGACTGAGTGACTAAACAACAACAGACAACAAAGGATAAGTTATTTCAGCTGATAGATGGGGAAGTGAGGGATATCTTCATGGAACTGAAAATTTAATTCTGTATTTAGTTCACTATACCAGTCTCCCCTTAAGATTATCCTAAGATTAACTTGATTTATTTTGTCTTAAGGTACATTTAGTAACTTAATCCTTAAAAATCAACATGGTGATCACTGTACACAGTTCCCTCCTTTCCCAGAATGATGTCTGTTTCTCTTACTAAGTTCCCAGCTTTGTCAGTTCATCCCATATTTCAGTTTTGATGTCAGCTTTGAGAAGCAGAAATTGCCCCCTCTGTTTCCAACTTGAAAGGCACGTTTACAATTCTGTGTAACAAATCACATCGTTCTCACAGAGTCTGCGTTATCTGATAGGACTAAGGGGTGATTTTCATTGGCTTTGGAATTTTTACCATTTATATATATATATATATATATATATATTATTCAAGCATACCTTTGTGTATGAAAGGATGCTGATTTAGAACCAATTTACATTAGCCCACTCATTTTCAAATTCCTGAAATTAATCAGTCTGATTTGGAGTGCCACAGCTTTCATGTAGATATTTTAGGGAAAATAAATATATCATTGCTGTGAGCTAAGATTCTCAGGCAAGATTCTGGTAAAGTCCAATATGAACCTAGTAGCTGCTAATGATTTATGTTTTTCCTATTTTTACCTTAGTGCCTTTCCTGTGACTATCCCAGAAAATTCTAGAAGTCTTCTAAAGATTAATTCAAATGTAGGTCACAATGTGTGTGTCTTGAGTTGAAAATCAAGACGAAATTTGCACATGTGTTGAATGAGTTAAAGTTACATACTATAAAAATACTTCCTGCCCAATACCTCCTTGGGGCTCCTGGTCTGTTCCGGGGACACACCTGTATGGTGGCCGGGGAAGGGGAGGTGGTGGAAACAAGGTCTCACATGTGTTTCCATGCTTGGGTTGAACGCAACAAGTCACACACTAGGTGGGTAGAACAGAGTTGGTAAATAGTCTTCTGGAAAGAAAGGTGTCTTTAGTTGTCATTGTCCCGTAGGTGCTATTTTTGCCTGTGAGTTTTTTCATTTAATGAGTGTTTCCAACTGCTGGTGACATTGCCAGAGACGGGCAGACTGAAAGAATGATCACTCTTTCATTTAGTCATCTCATTCATTCATTGGTCCACAGTCAATCAGATCTGAGTAGCTTGGATTAAGGAGTTGAAGAGAAAGTTTTGAAGAGTTCTGAAGAGTTCACAGATTTGAGGGTGGTCAAGACGGAAAATGGAGAGGACTCTAATCAAGTATGAAAAGTCAGAGTGAAAGGAGCAAATTGTCAAGAATGGGACCAGGGATTCAATATGTTATTGGTAATGACGGCTATTTAATGCTGAGAATGGGCTCCCTACTGAGCACCTCCCAGGCCTCGTTTCACATGATGTCCAAAAAATCCTTTCAAGGTGAGCACTGCCACCACTGCCATGAGAAAAGACCAGGTCTTAAGGATATAAAGTCACAGGCTTTTACATAAGGATATAAAGTCATAGTTCCTCTTACTAGTGTGCTGAACTTCCTTTTACTTGGTCAAACTCCTCTTTTCAAAAAGTATCCAAAGATGGAATGAAAGAACCTGTAATAACTCTAAGTAAAACTTCATCAAAGAAGGAAAGCTGACTCCAAAACAGCCGTAATCTCACTGACTCTGTACTGTATGATGGTCTTTTGGTGGCTATGCTTGCTTTTGGGGGGATGAACCCTAATCTGAACACTTCTCTTTGTATAATTGACCCTAGTGGTTAGAGCATGTACCCCACTGAAGTTCCTCCTGGGGTGGGCAAGGGCCTAAGGCACACAAGTTGGAATGAAGAATTGAGATCAAGCTTGCTTATCATTGGCATTTTAATTTCCTCCCTTTTACTGCATGATATATATTTTAATGATAGTGCTTTAAAGTCCAGGCTCCCAAGGAAAAGAAAATGATATTGCATGTAAGGACTTGGGGATTAGATGGCGGGACGGTCCTGGGGCCGAGTATATGGGGCTTACTCCTACCTGATGTCACATGTATCCCAAGATCTTTTCCCCTTGATGTTGGGACTGGTTAGGTCATGGGATTTTATTTGTGTGGTGGTGTGCTAAATTTTTAGAGTGGGAAGTTGGACTAAGATTACTTTTTTTGTCATAATGATGAAATTCAGCAACAGTTTCCAAAACCAAGCATTTGTGTCATTCCTTGAGTTGAAGGGAAATCTTGGATTATAAAATTTATTAAAGAGCATCTTAGTATCTCAGAGACTCGGGGTCAGAAGAAAGTTAAATGACTAGACAGTTTGTTTTGAGCTTTGTTTCCTTTTTATTGTCCTGCTGTTTTGAATCTCTTGGTTCTTTTTTACATGTTTATCGCTCTTGGGGTTATGAATGCCAGCTGGTACGCAAAACTGAGAGCCTGTTTGCTGTTGTTTAACTGACACTGTGTTAAATCTGGAGGAATATGTATTTTTTTTGCCCAAGTGAGCTAAAAAAATCAATACATAATTTAAAAAATTAAAGAAAGTGCTGAAGAACCAGTAATAATCTAGGATACATCCTCCAAGAAGACCAATACAGTGGCCCTGCCTCCTGAAACAATGAGTTGAGGAAAGGAAAACAGGTGGTTTAATTTAGCTAAGAATAACAATGAGAGATTGAAATAATGAATGCTGGAGAGGGTGTGGAGAAAAGGGAACCCTCTTACACTCTTGGTGGGAAAGCAAACTAGTACAGCCCCTATGGAGAACAGTGTGAAGATTCCTTAAAAAACTGGAAATAGAACTGCCATATGACCCAGCAATCCCACTGCTGAGCATACACACCAAGGAAACCAGAATTGAAAGAGACACGTGTACCCCAATGTTCATCGCAGCACTGTTTACAATAGCTAGGACATGGAAGCAACCTAGATGTCCATCAGCAGATGAATGGATAAGAAAGCTGTGGTACATATACACAATGGAGTATTACTCAGCCATTAAAAAGAATACATTTGAATCAGTTCTAATGAGGTGGATGAAACTGGAGCCTATTATACAGAGTGAAGTAAGTCAGAAAGAAAAACACCAATACAGTATAATAACGCATAGATATGGAATTTAGAAAGATGGTAACAATGACCCTATATGCGAGACAGCAAAAGAGACACAGATATAAAGAACAGACTTTTGGACTCTATGGGAGAAGCCGAGGGTGAGATGATTTGAGAGAATAGCATTGAAACATGTATATTACCATATGTGAAATAGATCACCAGTCCAGGTTCGATGCATGAAACAGGACACTCAAAGCCAGTGCACTGGGACCACCCTGAGGGATGGGATGAGGTGGGAGGTGGGAGGGGGTTCAGGATGGGGGACATATGTACACCTGTGGCTGATTCATGTCAATGTATGGTGAAACCCACCACAATATTGTAAAGTAATCAGCCTCCAATTAAAATTAATTAATTAATTAAAAAAAAACACCAGTACACTGTTTTAAATTGATCTTTCAAAAGTTGGTTAGACGTGAAAACATACGATCATGGACCAATTCAGTGAGTGTTCTGTTGTAACTGGCTTCTGGCTTAGATGAGGACAAACTGAATGAATGAAGGAAGGAAGGAATGAGTGGACAAAGTTGGTACAAAATGGCAGAGGGAAGGAAAGGACTGCACCCTGTTCACGTGTAGAAACACGCACGTGGACCCCCGGTGGCATCGTCTGTGTGCAGGGTCTCACAGGCGGTGCCTTCTTCTGGCTTCTTTGAGTTTGAATGTGGGTGAAACACTCGGCCATCAGTGTCCGCGGGCGCTGTCACCCGGGCTTCCTTCACGGAGCCCTGCTGTCCTGGGACTCCAGCTCAGGCCCAGAGAAAGACTTTATCATTGGGCTTCAGGCTCCAATTCGGAAAGTCTCCCTATTTCATTTCTTCCAGAATAGTTCCACCACATCCCTGCCGTGTGCTAGCTGGACAGCTGCCCTTTCTCCTTCAGGGATGACCACAGCAAAACAAATACTGCTGTCTCACCCCAGGGCCAAGCAGTGGAACCGCATCAATGGCGCTGAAGCCCTTCTGTACCCGAGACCACACCCCCTCCTCCCCCACGGGGGTGACGGTGCCCACTCCCCTTGTGTGCTCGGTCAGTTGTGTTCCTCCTAGTTTCTGCCTGTCTGTGACTCACTTGCTTCCCTGTATGTATGTTTGAATGTGGTGTAAATGGAATTGTACTGCAGTGTGGCCCGTTTTGCTCAAGGTTGTTTGCATTTAATCTGTGATTAGTGTAACTGTGGTATTTTCATTCCCACTGCCATACAAATGCCCATTGTATGAATATCCCCATGACTTATTTTATTATTCTCCCGTCAGCAGGCATTTATTTGGCTTGATGGCAGATTATTATGTGTACACACAATGTGGATATGGAAATAGTAAATGTCCCTTTGTGCACATTTGTACAAATATTTTCCTGGAGTGTAATGCTTGGGAGTAGAATTTCTTGGTAGTGGGGAATGTGCATTTTCAACTTTTCTAAATAGTGCAGAATTGCTTTTTCAAGTGAATGGTCAGCAGTTTATAGAAGTTTCCCCAGATCTACATACATGCTAAGACATGTATTTTTTTTAACTGTATTGAAGTATGGTTGATTTGCAATGCTGTTAATTTCTGCTATACAGCAAAGTGATTTTCTTGTGTGTGTGTATGTGTGTGTATGGTGCTGGTTTAATTGCTAAGTTGTGTCCGACTCTTTGTGATCCCATGGACTGTAGCCCTCCAGGCTCTGGTGTCCATGGGATTTTCTGGGCAAGAATCCTGGAGTGGGTTGCCATTTCCTTCTTCAGATGTGTGTGTGTATTCATATTCTTTTCAATTATGGTTTATCATAGGATATTGTTTATAGACCTTGTTGTTTATTCATTCTATATATAATCGTTTGCGTCTGTGAATTCCAAACTCCCCGCCCGTACCCCACACTGCCTACCCTATGGCAATCACAAGTCTGCTCTAAGGACATGGATTTTTAAGGTGTTTAACCCTTGTTCAGTCACTTAGTTGTGTCTGACTTTTTGTGACCCCATGGACTGCAGCAGACCAGGCTTCCCTGTACTTCACTATCTCCTCGAGTTTGCTCAGACTCATGTTCCTTGAGTCGGTGATGCCATCCAACTATCTCATCCTGTCATCCCTTTCTCCTCCTGCCCTCAGTCTTTCCCAGCATCAAGGTCTTTCCCAGTGAGTTGGCTCTTCGCATCAGGTGGCCAAAGTATTGGAGCTTCAGCTTCAGCGTCAGTCCTTCCAATGAATATTCAGGACTGATTTTCTTTAGGATTAACTTGTTTGCTCTCCCTGCTATCCAAGGGACTCTCGAGAGTCTTCTCCGGCACATGTTTAACTCTTACCAACCTCGAGAATGTGATGCGCCTTATCTCCTTGTCCCAACTTTGCTCCCCACTTGCTCACGAGAGGCGTTTCTGTATTTTTAGCAATGCTTTTTTTGGCCTTACAGTCTCATATCGGATACTAATTGAGCACAGTAATGAGTTCTCTTTAGTGAGCATCTGCCTGGCACATCCTCCCATCCTTTCACTTCTGGCTTTTCTGTGTTCCTTTCAAGCATCATCTAGCTGGCTTTTGTTAGTTTATGGTTTGTAACTCTGTTGGGAGGATTGGTGTAGCTGGAGAGTGTGGTCGTTTCCTAGAGGCTGTGGTGATTGTTCGCTGCTGTTTGGGGTGAGTGAAGGATGGGAGGGACGAGTTGACGTGTAGCACCACCTGTGCAGTGATCCAAGGTGGGTAAGTCATCGCTGGAGCCTCATCACTTACCCGTGAGAATGGACCCAGAGGTTTGGGGCAGAGTCCGAGTGTGGTGTCATGTGCCTGTCTTGCTGACCAGGGTTAGAGGTGGTGACTGTTGACTGCGATGGGGTCCGAGGGCCTTTTCAGACCCAAGGTTCACTGTGCAGACTCTGTTCCTCTGAGGTGAGCATTCCCAGACCCGAAGGACTGAAGATTGGGGCAGGACAACAGAGGACTCGCTCTTGGGTGGATGCGAGGATGGAGAAGCAGGGGAGCCAGGCCCCACAGCTCTGTCGCTGGGTGCTGGTGGCAGAAAACTGCGCCTGTGGTCGCCAGGCTGCTGGGTGTGAGTCCCAGACACATCTGTTGGCCTGGACCAGACAATGTCGGACTGCCGCCCTCAGGCCTGCCCTGGCTGAAAACCTGCCCTGTGCATTGCCCAGGCCTCCAAATTTATTACCGAAACACCACACTCTTGGTCCCTTAGCTGCTGGACCCTTCATCCCACCAGCTTCCTCTCTGTCTCCTCCTGCTGATATCACCCTGGTTTGTTCCTGATGGTCACACATAACGATGGGTCTCCATTCCTGTTTCAGTTCCTGTGTCATTGATGATGTTCTGGTTTCTGGTGTCATGGAGATGCAGCCAGCCGCAGTGGGGATATGCTGTGAGTTTGCAAGTGGTGAGACTGGGAAGTCAGATGAGCTGGTTTTCCGACGCTTAGACCCATCTTGTGCCTTTTTAAGTCCTAGAGCACGGGGGATCAATATGATACTTGTGGCTCAATGTCACATGCCAGGGCGATGACACACACTGAGTGCTCATCATGTACCAGCTGTTACACAAGACGTTTTATATGTAATTTCATTTCTATGGCTGCACTATTTTTCTAGAAAGAAAGATGAAGCTCAGAGGGGATGAGTGACTTGACAAGCACTACCTGAGCCCATGTTCGCCTGTGGTATATAGATACACATTTAATAGAAAACTCCGCCAACATATTTTGGATCTATTTATTTCAAAGGCATCTGTGGTGTTTATTATTTAAAGAATCATTAGATGAGAATTATTTTCCAAAGAGGAAATACTGGATATATAACGAAAAAATTTCCTATATACCCAATACTTAGGATATATATATAAGGGGAAAAAATTTCCAATTTGGGTGAAATAGATCATCATATTTTGTTGTCCAGAAGCTGAGGCAAACTGTGTTTAGAAGGCAGACAGGACTGGGGGAGCCGCAGTGGGTGTGGGAAACATGATGGGGATAGATGCGGGGAGGTGCAAGCTGGGCGGTATCCATAGTTTTCTTGTGCTGCTGTAACAAGTCTCCACAAGTTTAGCAGCTGTTCTCTTACAGTTCTGGAGGCTCCAGAGGAGATTGTTTCCTTGTCTTTTCCAGCGTCTGTTGGGTGCAGAATTCTAAAGGGTTTCTTTTCTTTTTTTTTTTAATTTTAATTGGAGGCTAATTACTTTACAATATTGTGGTGGTTTTTGCCATACATTCACATGAATCAGCCATGGGTGTACATGTGTTCCCCATCCTGAACTCCCCTCCCACCTCCCTCCCCATCCCATCCCTCAGGAGGGTGGGATGATTTGAGAGAATAGCATTGAAACGTGTATATTATCATATGTGAAATAGATCGTCAGTCCAGGTTTGATGCATGAGACAGGGTGCTCAGGGCTGGTGCATTGGGATGACCCTAAAGGGTTTCTTTAAATGAGAAACTCCTTGGCTTGTGGCCCCTTCTCCCATCTTCAGAATACATCATTGCAGTTTGCTTCTGTCATCACGTCGCCTCCTCTGCTTCTGCAGTAAACTGTCCTCAGTGGACTGCAGTGATCACATGTACAGACCACACAGATAATCCCAGATAATTGCCCCAGCTCCAGCTCCTGAACTTAATTATGTCTGCAGAGGTCCTCTTTGCCATATAAGGTAACATTTATGGGTTACAAGGATTAGGATGTGGGTGTAAGCTTTTATTCAGCCTAGAATGATTGGCTTGAAAGGACAGAAGAGTCATTTGATGGATTCCAAGGAGACCTTTCCATGAGAAGGCTGGATTTCCAGGGGCTGGAGGAAATATCTAACAACAAGACAGAAATGCTAGGAGGCTCTGTAGGGAAGAGCAGTTAACAGCTTACTGACCAGGCAGGAAGTAATACATCTTGTGTTCAGTTCAGTCGCTCAGTCGTGTCCGACTCTTTGCGACCCCATGGACTGCAGCACACCCAGGTTTCCCTGTCCGTCACCGACTCCTGGAGCTTACTCAAACTCATGTCCATCGCATCGGTGATGTCATCCAACCATCTCATGCACTGTCATCCCCTTCTCCTCTCGCCTTCAATCTTTCCCAGCATCAGGGTCTTTTTCAATGAGTCAGTTCTTCACATCAGGTGGCCAAAGGATTGGGGTTTCAGCTTCAGCATCAGTCCTTCCAATGAATATTCAGGACTGATTTCCTTTAGGATGGACTGGTTTGATCTCCTTGTAGTCTTGTATTACCTGAACATTATTGACTGGAGCTATAGCAATATCCCTTATCTAACAAATCTCCAGCCACAGACATTAGTTTCTGCAAAAACCCCCCGGTCATAAAGTGTTAAGCATCAGCTGGAGGAGGAGGAGGAGTTGGATGGACACATGTGTATACATTTCAGCTCCCTTCCTTTGTCTTGATGTTCAGTGCAGTGCCTGGTACCTGTAATACCACATCCCCACCCTCCTCCAGCTGCGGTAGGGTGTGTGCACACGTGTCCTGTCAGACTGGGGTGATCAGAGCCTCACAGAAAACCTGGGCCATCCAGAATATGTTTTTTCCCCTCATCTGTCAGAGGAAGGTCTTTGTGTATAAATTAACCTCACTGTGGTATGATGGAGACTATAAAGGTCACCTGAATTTTCAAGGTAAATCATGAAACTCGAAACCTTTTCAAGCTTAACCCTCCTGTGACAGACTTCTGTCCTCTGAGAAATATTGTTTACTTCACTGAAATATTACAGGAAGAAGTTTAGGGATTTGGGGGTTATGTTTGGCGTCATGGAAACCTTGGTTCCCACAAGATACTGTGCACAGCCAGGGAAGTAATTCTGTCCGTGGTGTCGTTTGTGTCAGGACCAGAGCATCCACCACGTGTTAGGGCTGTATTTGCAGTATAGAAAAGCAGATACCATGGGCCTTTGAAGAATTTGAGACCCTCTGTCCTAGAGGACCGGGAGTACTTGCAGCTGAAGTCAGCCCTTACCCAGAATCAACTTCCCCAGAGGGAATTTTCCAGACTTACACAGCAGACCGGTAATAAAACACAAACTGCAAAGAGTCCTCCGGCAACAAAAACACGTGGGATGTTTTCGTATATAATATTTCACACTAAATGTAATTGTAGATTAGTTTTTATAGAGAAAATATTTATTGAAGCCAGATATGCTTAAATCCTTTCATTTCCTCAAGTATGACAGAGCGCTGGGAATATGCCCCTGTGTAATTTCCTACCAGTTCGCCTCAGTTACGGACAGAGCATAAACCCTGCAGAGGCTGCATGTGGGGAAGGACCCAGATGGAAACCTTAAATTGCCTGTAAGCCCTCTGTTCTGAGGTTCAGAGTCACAGCGCACCTGTGGTCCCCGGCCCACTCCCCAGGTGTGGCCCTAACCCTTTGCAGTGGGAGTGGTGGGACACTGGATGTAGTTACGGGTGGGGCATGGGTGGGGTGGGCTGGGGGCGTGATATGGTGGTGACAGGCATTGGTGTGCTGTCGTGGGGGCACGGCAGGGCTGCTGTGGGTAGAGTGTGGGTGGGGCAGGGCCGTGGCGGGGGCATCTACAGAGCCCTCTCCTGCTCTAAATTGGCACATGGTCTGTTTAGGTAAACCTTTGTCCGATTTAGTTAAACCAAAACCCGTGTTTGTGGTCTTTACCAGACATCAACATATGCACCAATATTTTTTTATTACTTATTATTGCTACTGCTACTGCTAAGTCGCTTCAGTCGTGTCCGACTCTGCGCGACCCCATAGACGGCCTCCTACCAGGCTCCTCTGTCCCTGGGATTCTCCAGGCAAGAACACTGGAGTGGGTTGCCATTTCCTTCTCCAATGCATGAAAGTGAAAAGTGAAAGTGAAGTCACTCAGTCGTGCCCACCTCTTCACGACCCCATGGACTGCAGCCTACCAGGCTCCTCTGTCCATGGGATTTTCCAGACAAGAGTACTGGAGTGGGTTGCCATTGCCTTCTCCGATTACTTATTATTAAGTACTCATTATTAATAATGTATTATTGTTTAGAACTTAACAATGTCTAAACGGCTGGTGTGAACAAACTTATCAGCTGTAGTTAGGAGGGTGCAGGTTCTCAACCTTGGCTCGTCCACCTGCTAGTCGTGGGGCCTCATCAAGGAATGGACCAGAATCATGTGTCGGGTCTCCTGTAAGATGCGGGGGCATCTGCCTCGCAAACCCACCTGTGCAAATGTGAAGTGCCCAGCACACTGCCTGGCTGATATTACCCGTTTAATAATGAAAGTAAAAGCGTCAATGAGGTCTCGCCCAGGATTACAGGAAGACGTTTAGGGCTTTTCGTCTGAGCGTCTCATCTTGTGCTGAAACCACTAGGAGTGATGGTCCCTGATTTATGATGGTTCAACTTTCAGTGTTTTGACTTTATGATGGTGGGAAAGTGATATGCATTCAGTAGAAACCATACTTCAAATTTGGGGTTTGGATATTTTCCCAGGCTGGAAATAAGGGGTCTGATCCTCTCTTGTGATGCTGGGCAGCGTTGGTGAGTGAAACTCGCCTGCAATCACAAGGGGACGCACCTGACATGCTGACTGTCATGCAGGATGCAGACAGCCATTCTGTTTTTCGCTTTCGGTACAGTATTCAGTCAATTACATGACTTGCTCAGTGCTTCAGTATGAAATAATCAGTGCGTTGGATGAATGTGCCCAACCGTAGGGTAATGTGTCCTGAGCGTTGAAGGTAGGCAGTGCTAAGCTGTGGTGTTTGGTAGGTTAGGGGTATTAATGCATTTTCAGTTTACTGTATTTTCAACTTGATGATGGGCTTATCAGAACATAACACCATTGGAATTTGAGGAAGATCTGTACTTAAAGGTCATATTTCTTTTTAGGACAATTGAGGGTATTTGAGCCATGAAATGGACAGATAAAAGGTCTTTGCCTTAGGGAGCAAATGCACTTTGTAAGTGGTCAGGATGGCATCATACTGTCACCAGCAGATACTTGAGTTGAGCACCTGAAATCCGAGTGGAAGGGTTGGTGCTGTGTCCCCGAGAAAGAACTTCTGAGATCTTCCCCGCCACCACCCCGGTCTCGTGCTGTTTGCACAGCTGTAACTTTCAGGTCGAGGTTCTCCCTGCATCTCTTCGGTGTGTGGGGGGAGATCTGGAATTGGCACTTGGGTGTGCGTGTCTAGGCATGTGCCTGAGACTGTTGTGAGGTTCCCATTGAGTTCTCCTTGGACAGTGACTGCAGGCAACGCTGACTCTGAAAATTGTTTTTCAAAGGGCAGGTATAACTTCGCCTCAGCCTTATCAGATGGGTCTCTTCCTGTTGCATTCATATACCCTGAAGGCTAATCTTGCTTTTCTCTCTCTCTTAGTTCTTGCAGAAGATTTCACTGGTCTATTGGGTCACCCTCACAGGAGCACGTCCTTTCAACTTAGAGTTTTCATCTTTTCTGGATATATGCCCAGGGGTGGGATTCCTAGAAAGCCATAATAGTTAAAATGTTAATCAATCGAATTCTTGTCGTGATTTCCCCCTTCTCTTTCCAAACTCTTTTGCCCACAGATTACTTTTTATTTGGAGGAAGGCCTGTCCAGTCTCGTACTTCCATTTCTCTAAGTCAGAGTGCCGATTCCATGAGAGCTCATATAAGACACTCAGGGTCACCGAAATGGTTAGTGGAATATGTCTGTTGGTGTGATCATATTTGCAAAAAGTGGAATCGAATGCTTTCTTGATCTTAGGGTGACACCATCAACACTGGAAAACCAGACTTTTTCCACAGGTGAGTAGTGCCTCCCCCTTGGAGCTCTGGTGTCCTTGTAGGGTCCCCAGTGTCACCCCCTGCTGGTTCCCCTCCCTCTTCACCATCCCTCATGTGGTGCTGTACCTGGGACATGCTTCTCAATCTCCCTAACATCAGGAGAGAAAACAAGCTTTTCTCTCCCCAGCCTAAAGAGCTCGGCTTTTCCTGGAGGAGTGAGAAACCCCTGGTCCAGTCATTGGGTTTGGAGAAAGGAGGCCCTTCTCCCCGTGTAGTGCTTGGAGGCTGGATGTGTGGATGGTCCCATGTGGATGAGATGTGCTCATGGGTTTCCAGGGATGAGCAGCATTGCATGATGGGAGAATGTCTGGACCTGTGTGGCCACATGGAGACTGTCACTCACCATGAGTCGCTGGAACAAGCTGTTCACACTTCAGACCCCCATTCCCTGATTATAAAGTAGCAATAGACTCCACCATCTCCAAGATATTGTTTGTTGTTCAGAAATTGTAGATAGTATTTAAATTTCAGTACCTAAGAGAAATAAATGAAATCTGTCCTGAATTTACTTTGGGCTTATAGCTTGTAACCAAGAATATTCATTGATGTCAATGAGTCATTTCAGGAAGTGCTTTTTAACTTTTCTGTGGGATTATATTTGACTTGAAATGTTTTATTTTCACAGCATCCTGACTTGTCAAGGATTTCAGCCTATCTATGAGCTGAGTTGGTCTAGCAAACTCAGCGATAACAGAATGGATGCTATCTTTAATGAGTCAATCAGTGAGGTCTCAGAGGATAAAAATTATGGAAAAAAGTACATAATTTGCCCCACTAAAAGAGCTAACTTATGGCTGAAAAGAATACTTCATACCCGGTATTATTGCTGATTTGTCCCACAGGTGTGAATACACTCAGAAAGCGTAAACATTTGGAAGTTATTGAAAATTTATTGGAAATATAGTACAAAACTCCCACCCTTTCTTTGTTCCTGTCCAAAAATTTAGAATTATTATAGTTGGCTGGGGTTTGTCTTATATCTCAATGGTGTCATTTCCCACATGTGAGAAAATTGAATAGGGTGGATTGGAGAATAATAGGCTGTTAAACAACAGTTTTACATGCTTTTAGGATGAAATACGGGTGGTAGGAAATGTGCGTTGTGAAGTCTTCAAGCTGAATGCAGGAAGAAGCTGACCCACAGCAGGTGTTTTGATTAACAGAGAAGTTAGTTTATAGCATAATAAAGAATGGCATGAAGGATTATGTTGCCCCCAAAAATAAGACAGATTTCGTGGGGAGTGGGAAGGCGAACAATTTCTCCCTCCCCCAACTATAGAAGTAATAAATATTAACTGTGGAATTTGGAAAAAGAGCAGAAGCTAGAAATCACTAATGGTCCCACCATTTTCAGACAAATACTGTCATTTCCTTATAACACCCTTTGCTGCATGTACTTGTATGGGCACGCACGCGTGGGCCTCATTTCTTTTGGCGTACACAGGGTGCAGCGTGCACTTTCCACAAGGTCACCTAGGTCATCAGTGATGTGAGAAGATTGGAAACCTAGGTCAACAAGACCCAAAAGTGCTACTCTTTGTGTTAAGAACTTTTCTCTTTTCATTTCTACTAACCTAGAAGTTACTTATTTGGTTCTTGTACTTGGTCAACCCTCTTACTTACTGGGTTTTAATAGTGTTTCCAAAGGATGTGTTGTTTAGTGGTTGCAAGTATGGAATTACTTAGTCTATTTTATACATGAGCCCACTTTAATCAAAAGTCAATCCGTCGTGATCCAATGAGGTAGCTTAAGAATTTATCAGTTCCTTCTCATTTCTTCAAATAGAGCCACCCAGATTCTCTCAAATGGTTTGAGGACCTCCTGAAAGTAAAACTGTAAACCACAAACAGTGTTTAGCACCCTTTGATGTCAGCAAATTATTCCTCCTGCCTAATTTCAATATCGTGTGGCACAGCTCACCCCATTCCTTTTAGATTCTTCTCCCTTGGCAATGGGGAACAGCTGCTCAGCTCCTCTGTAACGTTACCTTTCCCCAGTGTACAGAAAAGACCAAATTCCCTCTGACTTCCTCTTCTTGTTAAACTTCTTTCCGTTCTCTTTTGCCGTGATGAGCTGACTCTGGATACCTCAAATATCATGTCTGCCGTGTGGTATGCATTCCACAGATATGTTAAATTGTAAATCATTATTGGTTGTGAATTGTTGTGCAGATAAAGCATCACTTTGCTTCTGAATTACTTTTTTTTTTTTAATTTACTTTTTAACTTTACAATATTGTATTGGTTTTTCTTTATCTTCATCCCCTTTTCTGTCTTCCTGGTTGATCCTACTTGGAAAGGCCCCTATGTCTAACTGGCAATGGACACTAGGCCCATTGCTTAGACAACACTTGGGAAAGCCCTTGGCTCAGAATTTGATCCAGTCCAGACAAATGGCCTTTCCTTCTGCAGGTTGTGTCTGTAGGACAGGTTGTGTCTGTAGGAAGTGGGTGGTAAACTAAACATAAAACAGTTGGCAGCATAGGTCTCTCTCTTTTCTTTTGTGCACTACTTTGCCCAAAGCGTTTTGTGTCTTAGCAGGCATTTATTGGGCACCTATTATGCTGCAGTGGGTGAGGTTACTGGGACTTTAGGGTTGCTCAAGACAGCTCTTACCTTAAGTTATTAGCCCAGAGGAGGGATGGCATGTAATGAATACTGGGGTGGCATGTAACAAATAATCATGACCCATCGTGACGGCTGTCTGATAGAGGTATGATCAAGGTGCCATGGTGGCAGAAAGGAACACATGATCAGTTCCATCTGATGGTCAACTGAGACTCAGGAAGAAGCAGTTGACTTGGTTCCCAGTCCACCACCTAAAATCCAGCTTGATTTATTTAGTTCTGTGGTTCCATCCCCCTCCTAGAAGATAGGTATTGGAAATCCTCGCACAGGCAGCTGGATCTGTGAATGGGAAATTGTTGGTTGTGAAGAAAGAAGTGATTGTAGATGTAGATGAAGCCTGAGGGGCCATATCTTAGGGGACACTGGGTGAGAAAGAAGAGTTGAAGGCTTTTGATGCCAGAGAAATGACTGATAGCTGGGGCAAGGGTGAATGAGAAGAAGGTGAGGGGGGCGAGGGGAGGAAACCAGGGGAGAGTGGATGGAGGTGCTTAGAGAGCTGGAGGTGGGGCTGACTGCATTGTGGCAGGTGGATTCCTGGCTGTGGGTGGACCACACCTCCATTAATTCCAAGTGCAATGTGAAGGTGAGGGGTGACAGAGGAGCAGGCACCTGCAGATGTTTGGAGAGCAGCCTGGGAGACACCCATGCCAGTGTGACCTGAAGCACAGTCTGCATTGAGGGTTGGCAAACCTTTTCTGAAAAGGGTCAGATAATAAGGATCCTAAGCTTTGTATGGCTGTGGATGCTCCATGACAAGGGAAGCAGGCTGTGTTCCGGGACATCTGTGCTTAGGAGGTTGGGCGGTGGGCTGGAATTTTGACCCCCGGGTTGCGAGAGTGTCCATATGGAGTTTGCCTTTGAACATGTACTCTGTGGCTGTGTGACGCAGAGCCCTGGGGAGCACTAATCAGAAGATAAAAACTGGGGAGAGGATTTCAGCATTTGAGGAGGCTTGTCAAAGTCAGGTGTCACTGCGACCGTCTTAAGTGCTGAGATAACAACCTTGTGATGCCTGTCAGGCAGGGGAGACGTGTAGGGGAGGGGTAAGCCAGAAGGAGGGACACAGGTAGATTGGAGAGTGAATGGAAGGTGGGCAGGTGAGCACAGGGGTCTTTACCAAGTCTAAATGCAAGGAAATAGACCCTTGTGAAGGTAAAACAAATTGCCCAAATATGAGCCAAAACTCAAACTCAAGTGTCTGTGTACAGTTTTAGATTTTTACTGTACCCACCTGGGCCCTGATGAATTCTTCTGGTCATTTTGTTAAGTCCCACGATAAGAGAATCCTTTCCTGTTTGACCAAGGATAAGTCACCCATTGGTCTACTGTGTGCAGGGAAAAGCTTCTCTTCTACAAGTAATCCACAACAAACTTGATAGTTTATTTCTTTTTTAAAAAAATTATTTATTTTAATTGGAGGCTGATTACTTTACAATATTGTAATGGTTTCAGCCATACAGTGACATGAATCAGCCATGGGTGTACATGTGTCCCCCATCCTGAACCCTCCTGCCACCTCCCTCCCTCCCCATCCCATCCCTCAGCATGGTCCCAGTGCACCGGCTTTGAGTGCCCTGTTTCATGCATTGAACTTGGACTGGTGATCTGTATCACATATGATAATATATATGTTTCAGTGCTATTCTCTCAAATCATCCCACCCTCGCCTTCTCCCACAGAGTCCAAAAGTGTTCCTTACATCTGTCTCTTTTGCTGTCTCTCATATATGGTCATCATTACCATCTTTCTAAATTCTATATATATGCATTAATATACTGTACTGGTGTTTTCTTTCTGAATTACTTCACTCTGTGTAATAGGCTCCAGTTTCATCCACCTCATAAGAACTGATTCAAATGCATTCTTTTTAATAGCTGAGTAATAATCCATTGTGTATATGTACCACAGCTTTCTTATCCATTCGTCTGCCGATGGACAGACTGCTTGGTCTAGGCTGCTTCCGTGTCCTAGCTATAGTAAACAGTGCAATAGTTTATTTCTATAAACTTATTTTCACATCCAGAGACAGATGACCCTTTTTGTACATAGGGTGCTGCTGGCTGAGTCCTAAGACCATGTCATACTCTGGACCCAGAGCATTAGGCATGTCAGTTTGTTTAATCTTAGATCAGCCCTCTGATTTCAGGAGTGTTGTTTTCATTTTACCCACAAGAAAGGCCTAAGAGACTCCAAAATACCCCCAGAGTAGGTGGTGGCCCAGGATTTATATCCCCGGGTGCTGAAACTTCGGCACGGACTGCAGATTCAGAAACACAGATGTGATGTTTCTGTTGTCTTCTTTGTTCCTCTTGTTTCTGCCTGTCCCCTTGGCCCACCCCCACCTCCTTTTCTCATCGTTGCTCCGGTTTCATCTTTAAGAAGGTTGTAGGGCTGTGGAATTTTGTCATATCCTGTGTTCTCATTCTGAGGTCTACCACCATGGCTGGGCTTGTGAGCTTAGCCAGTAGAAATGATGGGAATGGGTAGTGATGGGGGGAGGTGGGTAAGGGGGTGCCCAGGGCAGGAAGTAGAAAGGGATTCATGGTGAAGAATGGGAGGGGCCCGAGCCTGGGGGCCCCTCTGAATGTGGCTGCGTACCCTAAACACATGTGTTTTCAGCGGGCTCACTTCTGCTAACACTTTCTCAATTTACATATGTAAGGACTAGGCAAAATGGCTGGAATCAAGGCTCATACCACCTGGATCCCTGCCAGCTTTTATTTCGGGCTGACAATATTTTGGATGTAATACAAGATTTATAGTTGTTTGTTTCTTCTAATGAGGTGGCAAGATAAAGCTGCATCTGTTACAGCTGTTCAGCACAGGATATCTGAATATTGGTTTCCTTTATATAAAGAAACATGAAACATGAAAACATAAAACTTTACAACTCTGAAAATCAGGGGAACTATTGAGCTGATGATTGGTCTCATCATGAATAAACTTCTGTTATTGTGTTGGTGGGTGTGGAAGGGAGACATGAGGCATGAAAGGGTAGACTGGCATGTGAAATTGGTGAGTAAATATTCTGTTTTTTCTCTGAAACTTCTGGGGCAAATGAATCACACCCTGCATTTGGAGCGTCTCCAATGCCTGCCCAAGTGCCTGCTGGTCACAGGATGAGTGCTGGGGTGCCACCCCTCACAGCACCTGCCAACACAGGTCCCCAAGGCATCTGCAGCCCTGGGTGTGTCCCCCTCTCCTCCCAACTTTATCCTAAATGGAGCTTATTGATCTGATGCTTTTGTTTGCAGGAGAAATTGTTTTCTCCTTCAATCAAACCATATTGAAACAGAGAGAGAAACAGGAGCTGAAAGATTTAAAGGTGAAACTTGTGGGCATTAACTTTTTTCTCTGTAATTAGATAACCAAGTGGTGCAAGTCATCATGATACAGACTAGAAGGAGGCTTTCTTTCCTTCTTATTTTTCTGCAGTACTTTTGACCCTGTTCTATTGCCAAGTAAATTCAGCTTGGCTTGGAGAAGAGCCACACAGATGGAAAATAGTGGGAAGACAGTAAATAAATGTACGATAAATGGCAGGGTTACCACTGTTGCTTGACGTTACGGGGATTTGTACGATCGATCTTATTTTATCTCAGGAGGAACAGATTTCATGTTAATGAGGTTGGCAGGTGGTCTTGAATCATGAGATTTCAAAAATCTGGAAGAACAGAACTATTATAATTATACCTTAAGGATTAAAAATATAGGCAGGAAATAACAAAATGAGATACAGCTTGAAAAACGCACACTAATACGACTGGGGAAAAATAATGTAAAGTGCAGGATCCAAGTGAACAGAAGAAATGTGTTCTAAACTGCCAGAGAGCAGCAATATTTGGAAGTCTCCATCAGACTGTGTAATACACTACAGTGGTCTGGCCATCAGGGCCACCTACGTTGCACATCCTCAATAAAGAGGTGGTTTAGTTTGCAGAGAGATGACCAGCAGTGCTGAAGTTAGTTTCCATCATTTCACTGTTTAAGAGACAAGGAGATTGGAAGGCGCTGATTGGTAGACGTTAGCATGACCCTAGGGAGGATGGAAATGGAGATGAAGACTAACCTGAGCCCATGATCGTCGGGTCGGTCCAAAGAGATGGACCTCAGAGAAGTTCAGGGGGCAAAATCAACAAGATGAAGCTCTAAGAAGGAGGGAGAAGTTGAAGATGGGCCACCGCTGGGGAAGCAGGTCATGATGAACATCCGCAGGAGAGGCTGAAGGAGGCAAGTCAGAGTTGGCAGAGTTGGCAGTTGACTTTTGGCAGAGACTAAACGTATGTTCAATTGTAGGAGTTTCTAGTATCCAAATCAATGTTTAGGTCCAGCTGGGTTGGTCTAGCAAACTGAATAAAGTGTTCGAGGTTGATATGAAACATCAGTTATTACGTTGCGTTGACCTTTCCTCCCCCAAAACTGAAAAATGCAAGAATCTCAACTTGGGCAAAACAAGGGAAACCAGTTATTTAAGCATCTTTTTTCTTTTCACAAGACTGTTTCTTCACCTTTCTTTTTTAAATTTAATTTATTTATTTTTGACTGCTGGATCGTCATTGCATCGCACAGGCTTTCTATAGTTGTGATTGGTGAGGGCTCCTCACTGGTTGCGGTGCATGGGCTTCTTCTTACAGTGGCTTCTGTTGTCGTGGAGCACAGGCTTCAGTAGCTGTGGCACACGGGCTTAGTTGCCCGTGGCATGTGATATCTTCCTGGACCAGGAATCAAACCTGTGTCCCCTGCATTGGCAGGTGTATTCTCAAACACTGGACCACCAGGGAAGCACCCCCCTTTCTTAACTACAGCTATAGTAAATAAAGCTATTTCAGTCATCACACATTTAAAACCATGCGTAGTTGCTATGAACTACCTAAGAAAACAACTATTTAAAACAACACTTATATAAGTTCTCATCATTTTAGTTTTGTAGGATAGACCTTTGTCTGCAACGAAATAGTTTAAAAATCAACGAATTCTAGGATGTCATGGGAACTTTGCTGTGTACTAGATGTAAACCTCACATTCTAAGGACATTGATGATGTGTGAGGTTGAAATCAGATTGCTGCTTTGTTTCTTAAGATACTGGAATTTTCCCCCTAGATAGTAATTAGCAGCTAATGTGCAGAGTATCCGGAATAGAAGTGTTCCTAGAATAGCTGAAATACACATGCAAGCAAAATTTTAGCTTTTAAGTTTAAATGCTTAGGGATGTTGAATTACTGACATTCAATTAAAATACAACCCTTTACAAAACGAGGCCTGGATGTCATGGTATTTTGGGGGAGAAGGCTGGACCCCGAAACCAGGAGAGTTGTGTTCTGGGGTTGGACCTGCCCTTTACATGTGTGAGCTCTGACAAGGCTCTGGTCACAACTGAGCTGATCACCTGAGGGCATGTGCTTGGGCGTCTCTCCTTCACTGTAGAGATTCCGGTGTGGATGCTTACTGAGGGAAACCCCAGCAGCCTTCCTTCCAGGTCTTTCTAAGAGTCAGTTTCTCAGGGTGCGTGTGAGGTACATGAGATAAAGGGCATTGTTCATGTCTGTAGCAACCACATGGCTAAAGCAGACAGCACATGGGGACAGCGTAAGGAAGAATTAGGACAGGTGAGGGGCTGGGAGTTGCTGAGGCTCTCTACTTTGCAGAGTATTTCCTGCTCCTCTCACCATCATTAGTGTCTCCCCTGTTGGCATCGTTTATCTTTTCAAAAGGGGAATCCATAGTAGGCTGTGATGCCCACACGTATTTGACTTGACACCCCCTTTTTTATCAGCAGTAAATCTTTGGGGCCTTTTACTCAGAGGAATGTACCTCAGGAAGGGAAGCCATAACCAGAGATTTTACAGTAGGTGGAGGAAGCAGAGGTTTGGAAATGGCCTTCAGAGGCTGAGGAGAAGGCGGCTGCTGCCCCTTTCAATCTGAAGGAGTGAAATGTGAGACCGTGGGGGAGCCTTGTATCCTGAGATACAAGGGTGCCCCTTGTATCACAGGACTTCCTGGAGGAGCTAGGTTCCAGTTTGAGAGGTGGAGGGATCTTGAAGAGGTGGAAGATTTAGGGGTGTTGTGGATTGAGTTGTCTCCCCAAATCCTTGTGTTTAAGTCCAGACCTGCCCTGTTCCTCAGACCGTGACCTTAGTGGGAAGAGTCATTCTGATGTAATTAATTAAATTAGTTAAATTAAGGTGAGGTCATTAGGATACCAGAGAAGGCGATGGCACCCCACTCCAGTACTCTTGCCTAGAAAATCCCATGGACGGAGGAGCCTGGTAGGCTGCAGTCCATGGGGTCGCAAAGAGTCGGACATGACTGAACGACTTCACTTTCACTTTTCACTTTCACTTTTCACTTTCATGCATTGGAGAAGGAAATGGCAACCCACTCCAGTGTTCTTGCCTGGAGAATCCCAGGGATGGGGGAGCCTGGTGGGCTGCCATCTATGGGGTCACACACAGTCGGACATGACTGAAGCAACTTAGCAGCAGCAGCAGCAGCATTAGGATACATCCTGATCCAGGATGACTTTATATAAAGGGATAATTTGGACAGAGAGAGGAACATGGTCAGGATATCGTGTGGTGATAAATACAGAAGTTGGAGCAATGCTTCTGCAAGCCAAGGAATGTCAAGAGTTGCCAGCAAACCACCAGAAGTGAGGAGAGGGGCCCAAAACAGTCTCCCTTGGAGCTTCAGGAGGAACCTGCCAACTACCTGATGGAGCCTTCCAGCCTCCCGGACTCTGACACAGTACACTTCTGTTGTTTAAGCTGCCCAGGTATGTACCTTGTTATGGCAGCCCCAGCAAACTAACCTAAGGGGAGATGGTGACATGAAGAAGTGCTTTCTTTTAATTTATTTTTAATTGGAGGATAATTGTTTTACAATATTGTGTTGGTTTCTGCCATACACCAACACGAATCAGCCATAGATATACACATGTCCCCTCCCTCTTGAACCTCCCTCCCACCTGACCCCCGTCCCACCCCTCTAGATTGTCACAGAGCACCACTTTGAGCTCCCTGCATCATACAGCAAATTCCCACTGACTGTTTTACATATGGCAATGCATGTGTTTCCACGCCACTCTCTCAATCCATCCCACAGTCTCCTTCCCCGACCGTGTCCACGAGTCTGTTCTCTATGTCCTTACCCCAAGATCCTTGCTGAGGGGTGGGCAGTCTGGTCACGAAAAGGAAGCTCAAAGAGTCAGCTCGTGGGTATGGAGGAGATGAACACAGTGTGTGTGGGTGGTCACGGAATCTGGTAACACAACTCCACTTTCGCATGTGGCATCTACCAGTCACGTGTTTCATTTGTAATGGGAGACTTTGCATCAGCTTCCAGCATGTGTTGGGTTGGAAAAGAAACATTAGACCAGTGTGTGTCGGGGTGTTCAGCAGCGCCACTGAAAGGGTTCTGCGGCGATTTGTTCTAAAGCTTTCAACAAGTTGATCAATTTCACCCACTTCACCTGTTGCTGAGTTTTTCTTAACCTTAGCAAGAATGCTAATTAGTTGTGAAAACCTATATTGATAAATGAGGTGAAGGCCCTTGAGAAGCATGCTTTCTGTCGGTTAGCAGTTGATTTATTCATCGATGGAATGTCCTTGGAAAAAGCATTTTGGGTTAGAAGCAAAGTATTTTGAAATGCTGTAGGATGTAAGTTAATCCTGTGACTACATCTATTACTTAGGAAGAAAAAAGTATATACTGTCTTCTAGCGTGGCAGCAACATTTAAAGTCATTCATTATCTTCTGTGGATGTGGTAATTTTTACAAGCTAACATCTTCCAACAAGGGCCCCAGTCTTGCGAGACGGAAGAGACTGAAAAAGAACTCATAGAAATGGGAGCAAGAAGGGTGGTTGTCAGGGGCTGGAGAGCAAGGGCGAGGGGAGATGTCGGCCAAGAAATACAAACACGCGTCTGTCAGATGAATAAGTTCTAGGGACCTAACGCACCCTAGGTATGAATTTTCTTAGACCATCGTGCAACTTTTCCTGACAGCAGTGGAAAAGGAAGTGTTCCCTGTGTAAATAAATGAGTACAGTTTTGACATTCGGTAGCATTTATTATTAACAACCTTCGGTGCCATTTAGTGCTCCGCATTGTTGGCAGTCTCTTTGAATTTCAACATACCCAATGTGCATAGAAAACAAGCATATGGTTTCAAACTACTCAACTTATAAACCAATCTGAATACAGTAGATTTTTTTTTTTACGCTGAAACTGTCAGTGGAATATATTTCTTTGTTCTCTTCTGGGTTTTCTTTCACCGTCCCCCTGCCCTCCTGCCTCTCTCCTCCTCTGTGTGTATGTGTGTGTGTGTGTGTGTCTGTATGTGTGAGTGAGGTTCATTCTACCCAAATATGCAGGGGTGTGGGGTCAGAGACACTGCTGGGCAATGAATGCTGTGTGTGGTTTTGCACATGTCATTTCAAATGCACTTTCCTTGGTCCCTTCAAAAGGACTAAGATGGCTGAAGGGGAGAGCTTAATCTGTATAAATATGGTTCCATAACTTGAGATTATGGGATCATTTCAGTTGCATCTGTGGTAGTGATAATTAGAAAGTAATTGCAAACTGTTAATTAGATTGAGAAAGGAGATGGTACTGTGGATTCTAGCTCAACTGTGTCCTTATTATGTGATCTTCGTTAGAAATCTCAAAGCCACTGTAGTCAGAGTGACTTACCTCAGATAGTGTAACAACAACCACATTACAAAGTGTGCTGTGAAATTAATGTGTACTTGTCTGAAGGGAAATAATGGAGTTTTCTTAATTCTTTGCTGATTAGACACAGATTGCAGTTCAGAGGAAAGGATCTTAGATATTGGGTTGGCTAACTCAATATGTCTTTCAAGGATACAGTCCCATGTCCTGCAGATGATAAAAGGGAAATTGTAAGTCAGAGAAAGACAAATTCTGTGTGCTATCACATATATGGAATCTGAAAAAGCTGAACTCATAGATATGGGAATGAGAAGGGTGGTTGTCAGGGGCTGGGGAGCAGGTTCAAGGGGAGATGTTGGCCAGACAATACAAACATGCATTTGTAAGATAAATAAGTTCTGGGACCTAATGCACAGAGTACTGATTGTAGCTGATACGCTGTATTATATACTTGAAAGTTGCTGACAGTCAATCTTAAAAATTGTCTCTACAAAAAAGAAAAAAGAAATGGTAATTATGTGACGTGATGCAGGTGTGAGCCAAGCTAATAATTTTGTAGTGTATCAGTGTACCAAATCAACATGTTATATGCCTTAATGTAACATATCAATTATATCTCAGTAAAGCTGAAGGGGGAGGGAAATGAACACCTTTTGAGAAAACCCTAGTGACTGTATGGTTGTGTTAAGTGGCTGGGAGGAGAAAGGAGGAGAGTGCTAGGGCAGGGGCCCACCTGTTCTAATTTGGCTTTGGAATTTTCAAGATAAGGAGGGAGCGTGGATGGTATATAATTTACCTTCCCGCTTGTTTTCCTCAGGCTGATGACAAGCCCTGTGCTTTAAGCTGCAGACTGCTTGATGTCAACAGGAGTCACGTGCTAGTGACAGGGGAGCCAGCCTAAAATTTAAAGTCAAGTCCTTTATACTATTAATGTATCTTTATTTATAGCCCATCTTGTTTCTGATACCCTATGTGAGGTGCTTGAATTCGATTTGGTGTCACCTTCAGGATTATCTCAGGAAGAGTTAGAATATTTCATTCGCTTGGTCTAAGTCCACTGATGCTCAGTATTATATCCACCTATGACTGAAGGTGGAATTTTCCTGGCAACTGGGGATGTGCTGGGGAATTTACATGTAGAGGAATATGAATTCAGGCAGGGCAGAGTTGATACAAAAATAAGGTAATATTTAAGGAATGAAATGAATATTACATGAATGAAGTAAGTGCCAGTGTCAGTTTCTAATGTGATTAGGACTTTCATTGCTTCTTCTTTTCAAAAATAGTTTTTAAGCAAGCAAACAAAGAATACCTGAGTTTCACCCTCCTGTTCAGTTTCCTAGAAATGCAATGTTGTTTTTTTTTGGTGCCAAAAAAGATATTTTAGTCAAAGAGAAATAGTGTTTCAGAAGTAGATCTCCCTAGTTTGGACAGAAAGCTGAACATGGGGCTAGATCCCACACGTCTGTGCTTTCCAGGATTTTCACCATGCTCTGGGTATCTTTTAGGGCCAAGTTCTCATTCTCGTGCAGTGAGCCTTTGTTACAGCTTCATTCGTACCCCAGAGACTGCCACCATTGAAATAATGCTTTTCAGAAAAGACTTTAAAATCCACATAATATCATTCATGTTCATCATGTTTTCAGCTGCAATTTGTTTGCTCGCTGATACCCTCAAGGCACTAATGATAAAACCAATTCAAGTCCAAAAACCTAAAGACAAAACTCCAGGTGGAACAGGGCAGACTGATCCAGAGCTCTCAGGCTATTGGTGGGCTCTGCAATGGACTTGGGCTTCAGGCAGGATGGATAACATGGTGTGGGTGCCTCCCTGGTTATTGAACTTGGGAAAAGAAAAAGAGTGGTGCTTGCCCACAGTTAAAGTTCCTTAGAGTAAAGTGGTCACAAGAATTTGAATCTGAACTTGGAAGGATTTCAAACAGTCCCTTTCTGTACACGTAACAGTCTCTTTCTTTTAAAGGAAAATATTTGAGATGACTTTGTATGTTATGGGGCTTCCCAGGTAGCTCAGCGGGTAAAGAATCTGCCTGTAATGCAGGAGACCCGGATTTGATCCCTGGGTCAGAAACATCCCCTGGAGGAGGGCATGGCAACTCACTCCAGTATTCTTGCCTGGATAGATCCCAAGGACAGAGGAGACTGGCGGGCTACCGTCCATGGGTCGTAAAGAGTCAGACATGACTGAAGTGACTGACACATGTATATTGTAGGTGTTCAAATACTTGTGAGATTATATTATAGTTAGAAAGAAATGAACCCAGGTTGAGTCTATTGTGTTCTTTGCTCATTCATTGCACATTGAGGATCAGGTTATCAAAACGAAACTTTACAGCGCATCCTCTGCCTTGGATGGACACTGTTTAACCCTCAACAACAATAACAATGCGTAGCAAAGCAAGCATTTCCTTAATAGCTGCAACCTGACAGTCCCGGCTCAGAGTGTTGAGAGAGAATTGCATTTAAGTCTGAGCTGTATAAACAGGTCAGAGTGAAAGCCAATTTTTACAACCAGAGTGAAAATCACTGTGGAGTAAGTATTTCTTAATTTCATATTTTAAACATTGTGCTGTCATCTCTGGCTCTTCCATCTGGGCTTTCAAAACACCCCTGTGGCCAGAGCGTCTTAGATTGGAGGCATTTAGTTCGTTTGGGGGAATCCCAGGGTCTGCTGGGATCATGTTCACATCTCCCCACTTCCTCTGTAGAATGAGACGCTTCTTTCGCAGGTTTTCTGATCTCACCCAAGGGTTTTCCAATTGTTTTTTTTTTTTTTAACAAGGGATGATGTTGCCATCTTCAAAAAGCTTTAGAAGGGTAATTTTGGTTTTGTATACACATAGGAGAAAGGAAAAATAGGGATCAAGAGATACATCCATCTCATCTATTATCCACTAGTAGTAATAAGGAATTCAAGCCTGCTAGAACCAGCTTAAGCCGGAAAACACGCTGCTACATCCATGATCTTTGGACTCATAAGGGGCAGGATTGTGGGCAGGTCAGAAGAAGAGTCAGTTTCCTGCATTCCCCAGTTTTTATGGTCTTTCCACAGAAGAGTTTAAGGAATTCTATTTTAATTTTTTTGGCGGAAGTAGTAAAGGGCATTGTGATGTCTTACATCCCGGAGGACCTTTGCAGAAGAATAGCTGCCCTTAAGGCCACTTGAGAAGGAGTCTTTAGGATACAGTGGCATCGATGTGACACTGGAGGTGATGCGCCAGCACGGAGGGGAGCTGGCCACGTGGAACGTCTCCCAGGAAGAGGGACCACTCGGGATGGTCTAGCGAGGACCAGTACAGACTGTGCAGTGAGGCATGTAGCTCGTGTGGAGTTTAGATACCTGCTTTGTGTATACGTTCATTTCCGCTTTGGCAATCTACTCCAGTACTATTGCCCGGAAAATCCCATGGACAGAGGAGCCTGTAGGCTACAGTCCATGGGGTCACAAAGAGTCGGACATGACTGAGCGACTTCACATTCACGTTCCCGTTCATTTCCGCCTAAGACCCTGCAGGCATGCCTCATCATCTCCATTGTACAGACCAGGAAAGAGCAGCAGTGAGCAATACCACGGGCACAGAAATACATTTAAACATGATACTGAATTAACTAAGAAAGGTTCCCTGGGGATATAAAATTAGCCAATTTTGATTTTCTGGTAGGCTGACATTTTTAGCTGGTTCTATTCAGGTGTTTTTCTATAAGTACAATATGTGAATGAGTTTTGTTTCATTACAGAACGATTTACTGGGTTTAAAAAAAAAATCGATTCAGCTAATGATTGAGAAAATCCGAGGGTTCATTTCTAACATGTTTGTAGTTCATTTTGATTTGAAAGTCAGTTTGGTTTAAATTCAAGTTTCTTAGTTCATAGAAAAAAACATTCAGTAGAGATCTGTTTGTACTTTAATAGTTTTAGCTCTGTGTTTTCAAAGCAGTATGTGTAGATAGTACTGTACATTGTAAATGAGCTAAATAGTTTGCGAAAATCTCACTCATAGTAAAAGTTATTTTTTGGTGAAAGGAGACAGTGAGATTCTCCCCCCACCACACACACACACCCTATGCTGTTTCATGTTGAAGATCCTTCAACAAACTGGCCAGCCTTCTGCCTACCCATTTAGAAAGATCTTTGAAACTGACCTGATTTTTCTCCTCACTACACATCTGAATTTTCTTAAGCTTTTGGAACTTTTTTTTTTTCTGTTGTAAATGTTATATAAACTCTTTGGTTGGACCCTTGAATGAAATGTTATGACATTTAAGGGGAAAAAATCCTATAAGCATTAATCAATGGAAGCTATTTGTTGCTTTTTCATTCGACTCCATCCTGCTTTCATCCTGACATACACCATCCTGGAGGCGGTGGCTGCTTGTTTAATTGTTTAGCACAGAACGTGGTTTGATCTCTTTCTTGTGCTTTCAGTCCTGATAAATTAATCAAAAGAAGTTACTGCACTGCTGGGCATTAGCATGGGTTTAGATGTTTCTGCCTCAGAGCCTGTTCATCAACTAAAATGCTTTTAAGCCCCAGAAGGAGAGTAAACAGTATGGCTGTGACCGCTTTGAGGTGACCCATGACCTTGTGACCTGCTTGCATTTGTGAAGGGGTCTGTTTGTATTAGCAGTTATTTCTGGTTTGGGTAATAGCGTTTTCAAGATGTCTTTTCTGTTCTTTCTCTTTGAATGTTTTTAGTATCTGCAGAGAGCCAGCCCACCATCATTCCCACATGTACATACCATGGGCTTTTCCATAGACCTACTGCATAGCACAGGGAACTTTCTTCCGTATCTTGTAATAACGTATAATGCAAAAGAATCTGAAAAAAGAATATATACATATGTATAACTGAATCACTTCACTGTACACTTGAAACTAATACAATATTGTAAATTATTACAGCTCAATTTTTATAAGGGCTTCTCTTGTGTCTCAGCTGGTAAAGAATCTGCCTGCAATGCGGGAGACCTGGGTTTGATCCCTGGGTTGGGAAGATCCTCTGGAGAAGGGAAAGGCTACCCACTCCAGTATTCTGGCCTGGAGAATCCCATAGTTATTGGGGTCGCAAAGAGTCGGACACGACTTTCATGTTTAAAAGACATAGAGGTCAGAATACAGGAACCCAGTTTGGTTCTATGCCAAGATTTTTAGGAAGTTTGAGAGCTAACATAGGTAATCAGTGTTTGTCCTTGAAAGATGATGAACTTATAACTTCAATAACACCATTCTAGAGAGAAGTTATCAGACTAGTTTTTAGTAACATCTAATTGTGGGTCCTTAACAAAGGTTTGTCTAGTCAAGGCTATGGTTTTTCCTGTGGTCATGTATGGATGTGAGAGTTGGACTGTGAAGAAGGCTAAGCACTGAAGAATTGATGCTTTTGAACTGTGGTGTTGGAGAAGACTCTTGAGAGTCCCTTGGACTGCAAGGAGATCCAACCAGTCCATTCTGAAGGAGATCAGCCCTGGGATTTCTTTGGAAGGAATGATGCTAAAGCTGAAACTCCAGTACTTTGGCCACCTCATGCGAAGAGTTGACTCATTGGAAAAGACTCTGATGCTGGGAGGGATTGGGGGCAGGAGGAGAAGGGGACGACAGAGGATGAGATGGCTGGATGGCATCACTGACTCGATGGACGTGAGTCTCAGTGAACTCTGGGAGTTGGTGATGGACAGGGAGGCCTGGCGTGCTGTGATTCACGGGGTCGCAAAGAGTCGGACACGACTGAGCGACTGATCTGATCTGAGCATTGTTTTTCCTTCCAGTAGATAAAAGTTGACACTTATTATTGTTGGCACATTTTGTGCTAAGCATTGTACCAGGCACTGAGAATACAAAAGAAAATCATCTTTAATTTTTACTTTTTGGCCGCACTGCACAACACGTGGGATCTTAGTTCCCCGACCAGGGATTGAACCCTGCCCCCTGCTGTGGAAGCTCGGAGTCTTAACCGCTGGACCACCAGGGATGTCCTCCTAAGGAAAGTCATCTTTGCCTTTAGGAACTAGACAACAGAAACATAAATGGTCACTTCAGGGTGATGGGGTGACGGTTCTGATTGAGATATTTACCAGGTGACCACAGGAGGGTGGTGGAGGGTGGCTGGGCTAGTTGGTGGGTGGGCCAGATAAGGAGAGTCACTGGGGTAGACCTCTCTCAAAGAGGAGGTGACCTTGGAACTGGTTTTCAGAATGGGAAGAAGTGACCTGAGGGGAAACAGGAAACTGCGGGTTCAGGGCAGGGGGTGGGGTGGCGTTGGTCAGGAGAAGAAGCAGGCACAGGAACGTGAGTGGGTGGGTGGGGGGTGTAGATGGCACGTAGTTCTGGGCGCCAGAGTTCTCAGAGGGAGGCAGTGTCTGGAGGGAACAGCCTTGATTCAGGGGATGATCAGGAAACCTCTTACTTCAAAAACAGGAATTTATTGTAATTTAATATCGTGGTCTGCACTCAGAGAAAGAAAGGAGAGATTACGTGTTTGAAATATTAATTTGCAAGTCAAATGCAGAAGAGAGTCAAAAGAGAAAATTAAACTAGGTATACCCAGGAAAACACAATTCTAGATATAAAACACCATAGTCTCCTCAGAGTCCATGACTCCTGCATATTTTTAAGTTTTGTTGAGCTATAATTGATAGACCAAAGCTGCACACAGGTAGTGTGTACAGTGTGAACTTGGACATATGCAAATGACCATGAAACCATCACCACCATCAGGGTACCAGACACACCCATCATGAGCACAGCTGATCAGGGATCCTCCTGAGAGGTGAGCTGCTGGCCGTGGGCTCATTCCTGGTGGGGAGAGGCAGGGTGTTTAGGGAAAGGTCCGCTGGGCATAGTAGTCCCAAGAGTAGAGCAAGGCTGCTGGGTGGACAAACCTGTGATGCTTGCTCATTTTTTTTTTTTCTGGAAAAAACATTAAAACAGGAAGTTTTGAATATTACGGAGAAAAAACAATTACTTCAGGTAACTATAATAGTGCCTCCTTAGTTTCTGTTCATTGTTATCTAAAATCTACTTAAAAAAATATTACTTGTGTGTAGAGATATCCTACTTGCATCTACAAAATTTCTGTTTTGAAAGAATTTCAGAAGGGAAAAATAGAATCCTTTGGGGATTATGTTGATAGTTCAGCAAAGCATATAGTAGCAACATACCCATTTTTAAAGCCTGCTGCTGCTGCTGCTGCTAAGTCGCTTCAGTCGTGTCCGACTCTGTGCGACCCTATAGACAGCAGACCACCAGGCTCCACATCCCTGGGATTCTCCAGGCAAGAACACTGGAGTGGGTTGCCATCGCCTTCTCCGTTTTAAAGCCTAAGAATGTGTTCTTCTGTTGGGCCCAAGTCTAAAAGTGAAGTGAGTTTTCTGACTGCATCCTAGTGGATCAGAAAACTGAGAGGCTCTGGGGCTCCGTGAACTCAGGCAGCCATGCTGTCTGCAGCGGATGATTGCGTGTCTTCCTGGTGAAATTGAGCTTTCATTGTGGATCTGATTTGTTGTTCAGTTGCTAAGTCATGTCTGACTCTTTGCAACCCTGTGGACTACATACAGCACGCTAGCCTTCCCTATCCCTCACTATCTCACAGAGTTTGCTCAAACTCATGTGCATTGAGTTGGTGATGCCATCCGGCCATTTCATCCTCTGTCATCCCCTTCTCCTCCTGCCCTCAATCTTTCCCAGCATCAGGGTCTTTTCCAGTGAGTCAGCTCTTCACATCAGGTGGTCAAAGAGCTTCAGCTTCAGCATCAGCCCTTCCAATGAGTATTCAGGGTTGCTTTCCTTTAGGATTAACTGGTTTGATCTCCTTGCTGTCCAAGGGACTCTCAAGTTGATGGGTTCTCTGATTCTCCTGGAACCTTCTCTGTGGTTATTTGAAGATAACTAAGTTAACCTCCTACACTCTTGGTTTATTTTAATCTCATCCAAGGGTAGTGAGCGAGCCTGAGATTATATGTAAAAAATCATGCCCATCATGTGGGTTGCCATTTCCTTTTCCAGGGGATCTTCCTGACCCAGGGATCAAACCTGAGTTTCCTGTATCTCCTGCATTGCAGGCAGATTCTTTTCCTGCTGAGTCACTGGGGAAGCCTGAATACCCTGTGGTGTAGTATAACTCAGGTGGCTGCGATCTGGGCCAAAGGTGGTCATTAAAGGAGTAGAGGAGTGTGGAATAAGTGAGGCTTTTGATGATTGTTCATCAGCTTTTGTTTTTTTTAAAAAAAGTACCCAACACAGTGAACAGTGCTCTCACCATGATGACACCTTGACCTGTCTGCTGTTTACTTTCTCAGCAGAAGTTCCTGGAGTTGAGTTGCCTGTTCAGAAGTGATACCTGGTTATGTCACCCCATTGGTAGTATTTTAAGGGGCTGCACGTGTACCCATACATCATCACTGTGTATTTTTAGTCTATTTAGTTTTTGCCAAATTCTGTTCAAAACACTCCCTCCATGTGAAGACTTTTGGGCTATTTGGTCACTGTCTCTGGCCATCCTTTCAGGATGAGCTCAGAGAAGGGTTCCTTTTATATGATTGTCCCTAACATCTCTTTACTCACCACCCTCTGCTGTGTCCTTGGCTGAACTGTGATGTCCTGGTCACTTTCGTTGTCCCCCCCAACTAGGGTGACAAATAAGCAGCTCTTATCTCTCCTGCTGGAGTATGGCATCCTGGGGGCAGGGCTGGGGTCTGGCTCACCATGGGGTCTTTGGCCCTCCCATGGGACTCTTCCCCAGGGTGGGACTGCAGCTCATGTGCCGAGAGAAGGCACAGACCAGGTGGGTGCCACCTTGGAACCACAGATCAGAGACCTGCTGGCAGGACGATCACAGCACGTGTCAGATCACTGGGTGAGTAAAACACACAGGTGAAGCTGGGAGGTGGCATCACAGACAGCCCGGGGGATGCACATGGGAGCCCATGAGCTGGGTGATTCTCCTGGGTGTGGTCCTGCAGCTGCCCACCCCAACTCGACCACCCCCGCCACCACACACACACATGTATAAAACCCTCTCCAGCTCCTTCAGCCAACAGCCCAGAGCTGAATCCTTTGAGTGTTGGCGGAATGTTCTGTGTGTGTGTGTGTGTGTGTGTAGGCTGCTTCCTCTTCTCTCGATGAGCACCATACTGCCTTCCTCACATACCAGGGTGACATGCAGCTGTAGGTGCGGAGACTCGTTCTGATGGGACAGGTCCATCCACAAGCGTCATGAGAGTGGACCACGTACCCAGGAGTGTGGTGACCACTGGTGTTATGTTGGGAAACAGCGCGTGTGGTGCTGCCTTGGGGAGATGGAAACAGGAATGCCAGCCTCAGTGTGGAAGGACAGGGTCTCCATGCCTGTGATGTCACTTCCCAGCTTGTCTTTCAGGGACGAGATGTCTGAGAACTGGCAGCCCCACCAGGGACCCGTAATGATGCTTTGGAGTGAAGGGTCTCCCTGCCTGTGAAGGGTGTCCTTTTCCCCTGGGCGTGGTGAGGGAGTGTGCAGGAAAAGAGGTACCACACCTGCATCAAAACAACCTCCTCAAAGTCAGAACGAGTTTATTTCCTTGATTAACGTGCATCTGGAAGAAATAGAAAATGGCTATTTCCGATTACCATTAAAATGTACTAAGCCAACATTCATGTATATTTTTCTCTCCTTCATTCACTCAAGGACTTGAAAAGAAACCACTTCCCTTGCATTTACCACCATGTCTGTGTGATTTATGGACTTCCCAGGTGGTGCTAGTGGTAAAGAACCCACCTGCCAATGCACAAGACACAAGAGACGCAGGTTCGATCCCTGGGTTTGGAAGATGCCCTGGAGAAGGAAATGGCAACCCACTCCAGTATTCTTACGTGGGAAATCCCATGGACAGAGGAACCTGACGCGCTCTAGTCCATGGGGTCACAAAGAGTTGGACATGACTGAGTGACTGAGCACACACACACACACACACTGTGTGATTTATTCCAAGAGCTGCCGGGTGCCCTGCAGATGCATCTGATTCAGTGGGGATTGATGTCCCACCTCATCACTGCAGCGCCTCAGCAGCTAGGAGGATGTCTCTATACGTCCAACTTAATTGCCAGATGCATTTATATTGGTCAACCAGTTGGCCGCAGTCTGTGTAGCTGGATTGTTAACATATATATTCTTTTGTTCAACTAATGACCTAAATTTTATAGCATGTGGATAAAAAGTGTCCCCACATGTAGAAAGGAAACTGACAGAGCATGTCGGTGTCTCATTAAACTAACTGGCCCTGGCCTCTGGGGATATCTGTGAGCAAGTCAGACAGAGTGGGCTTATCCCCATGCTGATGGCCCAGATCCATCAAGTGGTTATCTCTCCAGGAAGCAGCAGCCTTCTGTTTGCTTCTTAGGGAAACTCCAACTTTTAAACATTTCAAACAGAAAAAAAAAAAAAACCCCTCTGTGATGTGTGTGTGTGTGTGTGTGGCGGCAGATGGGGGTGGGAGCATTGAGGAGGTGCTGCTTTTGCAAATATGACTTAATAGGCTGCAGCTAGCTTCTTGGAAACCAAACCATCTTTTCAGTAATGTTGAAAAGCCTTTCCCTTCGACTGAAAATGCCTTTGACTTTAGAAGAACTCTGCTTAGAGTTTTGTGGCTCCATCGAGCCCCGTGTGAGGGAGCACATAGTGGGGAATTGTCTGATGGCACAGAGGCATACATCATTTTAGCTCTTAAAATTGTATCAGAGATGAAGAACACATTCACATTCTAATTTAATGTCTTTCTGTGACTTTAATCATCATCTCAGAAATGAAGTGCTTTTTAGATTCGGTTGTCTTTTACTATGAAAGTGAGTGTTGTTTGCTCAGTCATGTCCTACTCTCTGTGACCCCACAGACTATAGCCTGCCAGGCTCCTCTGTCCATGGGATTCCCCAGGCAAGAATACTGAAATGGGTAGCCATTCCTTTCTCCAGGGTACCTTACTGGACCAGGGATTGAACTGGGGTCTCCTGCATTGCAGACTGATTCTTTACTGTCTGAGGCACCAGGCACCAGCAGATTATCTCTGATATAAGAGAAGAATCACAGATTTTGTTAGTATCATAGGGTAATTGAGAATGGTCATCTACTGGAGGGGGTAGTTTTATTTCTGACTTGTTCACTGGTATTATCTTACATAGCTAGAGCTATTTGACATTATTTTATATGTTTCTATCCATTTTCTTTGGAAAGCGTAAAACGGGGTCTATAAACTTTCACTTGTATTAATTGCACCCCAGCTGGGTTATAGTTTGCTGTTTTGTTTTGATTTTGGAGCTGAGAGCAAGGAGGATGATGTGGGGTCTGAATGAAGAGAACCAGGCTTCTGAGTTTGAGGTCACTTGGGGAGGAGGTTGTGCTTATGGCGGCTGCACATACATTAGTGGGATTTGTCACTGAATCTAGGGAACAACGGGCATTGTTTTAGGGCATGAGGATGGAGTGGGCTCATCGTACAGTGGTGATGGTTCAGAAAAAGCTGGTGTTATTTCACCTCCATCTTCAGATGCAGGCCTTCTGCTCAGCTCCCCACTTCCTCTGGGACAGAGCTGCTGAGCGACAGGTGCTGACACTGACAAGGTCGCTCATTCCTCGTTTGCTGTTTCCTCCGTGCATATCCATCCCCACAGCACACAGCAGAGGGGCTTCCATCACTTCTGCAGCCTTGGTCACGAGGGTAAATGAGCTGAAGCCCTTGTGTGCCAAGCACATTGTTGGGTGTGTGGACAGTTGAAAAAGGGGAGACATAGTCTTCACTCTGCAAGACCTGAAATCTTGCTTGTGCTTACTTACATTCATATTCAGTAGGTATGAATAGTAGTGTAAATGATTATACTATTCAATGGGTTGGTGCAGAAAGAAACCATATATTAAATTATACATGGAGACGTCCGACACAGGACTTTAGGGCAAGGGCTAATAAATTCAATAAACCATCAGCAGTAAGAATAGAAGAGTTTTCTTTGAGCCAAAGTGAGGACAATAGCCCGGAAGCCTGATTCCCACATGACGCTGAGAAACTGCTCTGGAGAAGCAGGGTTCTCAGCACAGTTTTATATCTTGTCAGAACAAAGAGCATTCAACAAGCCAGGGATACATTTCTTCAGGGTTTCAAATCACAGACCAGCCTGACGTCCACGGAGAGTCGGCATGACCTTGGCACCTGGGAGGGAGCCTTACCATCAAAGGAGGACCAGCACCAGTGTCCCGGGAAGGGAGGCGTTTAATCTTTATTTTGAACGTGGACAATTCTTCACTTCTGGTCAGTGTGTGCTTCTCTTTGATAATTAAAGCAGATGTACAGTGTATGTTTGATAGGCCACAAACAGGCTGTTCTAGTTAGCATCCAATTCAAGTCAACTCATTCAAGTGAACTCAGAATGACTTCCCCAGACCTCAATAGGTGAACATTTATTTTTTTATTTTGAAAAACAGGCTGGTAGAGATTTAATTTTATATACCATATAGTTCCCCTCTTAAACGCATACAGTTCAGTGGGTTTTAGTATATTCACAAGTATGCAGCCATCAGCACAGTCAACTTTAGAACGTTTTCATCACCTCAGAAAAAAACCCCTTTCGCTGTCACCCCACTAACCCACCAAAGTACAAGCAGGAGATGGAGAACCAGAAGGCAAAGTAGCTTTGTTTGAGTTTTGTTACATTGTTTGAAAAACATATAACAACACAGAAGGTATCATACTTCAGAGTCTGTCTGTAGTTCAGTAGGTCCCCTACACAGGAACCTTCAAGTTGCAGACTTTCAAAGATGCAAATGTGCGTTCCATAAACATCAGGCATGAGTGACATTGCACCTGGCCCTTCATCTCCAATTGCTGACGACCCTTCAGCTCTACCATGTCCCACCTCCTCTCCCCGCTCCAGTTAGTAACTCTTCTGGTCTGGTCTCTTGATGCCAGCCCCTGTGTGCCAGCTGTTGTACTGGACTACTGTACTTTTCAAGGTACTGTGCTATAAGATTCAAATGTTTCCTTTGTTTTTCATGCACTGTTTGTGTGAAAAGTATTATAAACCTATTACAGTACAGTACTATATAGCCAATTGTGTCACTTGGGTACCTAGGCTATCTGCTGAATTTAGAACAAATTGGATTTAACAAATACGCTCTCGGAATAGAACTCATTTGTATGTAAGGGATGTATTTACCTATTCAGTTTAATTCGACACTCTGGGGATGCGTGTGTATGTGTAAATGAACTGAAGAGTTTGGGTGTTCGCTGTGACACTGATCTAGTCTCGTGCCCCCGACACATCCTCTTGGTTGGGGGCCACTTGTTTGGCTGCGAGGTGGGTGGAATCATAAGGTTGCATCAAGGCTTTTGTGAGCCGAGAACTCAGACCCGTCTTCATGGAGCTGGGAGCCCCTCTAAGGGAGCATCTCCCTGCCACACACATCTCAAGAGTCTCAGCTGGAACTTCGTTTTCTCTCTCTCCCTGACCCCAGTCTGGTACCAGCCCTAGCCCTGCAGTCAGGTGTCTGGTGAGTTCTCTCTTGGTCCTCGTTACAAGCTCAGCATCAAGGTGCTCTGCCCTGAGGCAGTGTGGTCCTGCCAGACAAGGTGGGCCTGGCAGATGCTGGCGGCACCGACCCACTACCAGCCTGTAAACGGCAGGCTTGATTCTTTGGCAGTGGCACGAGAGGTTGCAAAAAGGTGGTAACCTGATACATGTGGTTGTTGGTGAATTCATTTCCTCTGAAAGTACCAGGTGGAATCAAAGGTTGTGATTTGGGCTTCTCTGCACAGGCAAACGAATCCTCTTAATCTTGCACTTTCTTTAATCAAACTGCAAGATGAACATTATTCACTTAGCATGCTAAGTGTGTCCTTGAACATGAAATTAAAACTGTTCATTATAATTAGGAAGGAGGAAATGGGGAACTGTGTTTGAAGTCCCAAAGAATCATTTAAAAAATGGATGATTCAGCAAATGTTCATTTATTACCTGTTGTGTTTGGTGCTGTAAAGCAGGTCCCAAACACTGGATAGCTCAGAGCCCAGGTGTGGAGACAGAAGTGCATACTACACTTCAGATGAGGCTTTATCTGAAGAAGCACTATGATGATAGCCTCGATCAGCTCAAAGAACGAGTTACAGATACAGCTTTGCAGTAGACTTGGTTGACTGCGGTCATAGTTCATTTCCTCTGGGGGTGCACATGCCTTAAGGCCCACGTCCTCTCTTTACACAAACCCCCATGGATGTTCACTATACCAGGTGTGCCCACCAGCCCAGGACCTCCTGCCCCATGTGCTTGATGGCTTGCCATATCTCTCTTGATGGCAGGCCATAAAGTCCTCTGTCCAGGACTTTAGCAGGTGTCCAGAGCCATCAAGAATCATTTTTGGGCTCTGTTTGGGGAGTGGTAGAATGCTATTTTTTTTTCCAGTAGCCTTTATTTTTAGAAGTTTTAGGCTCACAGGAAATGAAGGAAAGGTCTAGATATCCCCCTGTCCCCCTGCCCCACACATGCATGGCTTCCCCCACTATCAACATCTATCACCCAGCAGCCATAGCTGACGGTAGGATTCTCTCTTAGTGTTGTACATCCTATGGGTTTGGATGAATGTACCTCCTGGTTTACACACGTTTACTTGTATGGTCATAAAAAGGGAAGCATATTATTTCCTGCTATCGAGACCAAGAATTAGTGGTTTTTATTAAATATGCATTGTATTGCATGCATGCTCAGTCATGTCTGACACTTTGCAACCCCATGGACTGTAACCCACTAGGCTCCTCTGTCCATGGGATTTTCCAGGCAAGAAGACTGGAGTGGGTTGCCATTTCCTTCTCCAGTTTATTAAATATAAACTTTAGCTTTGAGAAGGGTCTGTGTTATTTAAAAGAAAGACCTTTGTTTAGTTCACTTCTTTTCCCACCCAACAAATCCCACTCTCAAATTTTTAAAAAAAGGACAGGAGAGAGAGGCATTGATTTGTGCACTAACCCCCTAGGCATGGGAACCTGGCCTGGCTACCACCATCCCCGGGCCTCTCAGCACTCTTGGCTGTTTGGATTAGGACTGGAGTGAAGGTCAGTGGTGAAATGGCTGCCTTCTTTTCACAGAGTATGAGCAGTTAGACCTTGCCTTGCTTGTTGATCATTAACCAGGTGGGGGCCTTTGTTCCAGGCACAGGTGATGGGCAGGTGTGATTAAGGTCATTCTCTTAAGCACCTTGGTCGTCATTCATTTTCAGCCTTGCAGCGTCTCATGATGCCTGGTCCTGATGGAGCCGTCAGCTTGCTCCGAGACATCAAAACTCAAGCCCTTCTCAGCTTTCTTCCCAACTGTATTTCCTATACCCACCTGCCCTGGAGCTGAGGCCAGGCATGCTGTTTTGAAATAGTAGTGAAATTTACAGTGGGGAGTAGTTAATGTATGTTAGCTTCAAGAAAGCAGACACTCCTGAGAGGGTCTTGGGGGCCTTAATAAAGCATTTCAAGGAAGCAGAGTATCGAATTTATGCTTTTTGTGCTAAAAACATTAAGGTATTTAAATGTGCTATTCTAATCCCTCTTGCAGCCTGGGAACAGGAGGATCCTATATCTTTTATTTAAATCCCAGCCTTCCTCTACTGCGCCTAGTATAGGAAGAAACAGACACTAACCAGTCAACTTCAGTGAATATAAAACTCAGTGTCATTCACAACATACAACCTAGTAAAGTTTTTATAAAATGCAGTTGCCCAGATCTTAATCGATTTGACACCATTTGGTGTCAATGTTGGGTTTTCAGAAGCCAGCCTCCTGTCTGAGCACCTCTTGAGTTGCTCTGTGATAAAATTGTCATGGACACAAGTGCAGATGATAAATCCTGAACCCACAAGCTGGGTATCCTGATTTCAAAGGGAGCCCTTTCTCAGTTGCAGAGTAAGCTGATCTTTAGCCAGGGTGTCCTCCCTTTACCAAGAGCACTTCTGAAAGCCTGAGTTGCCAGGCAGCATTTACAGCCCTGGTGCAGGATCAGGTTATAAAGGTTTTGTTCTCTTCATAAAGAAGATCAGGTTCCCTCTGACTCACGCTGTGGGATGCCTGGTCTTTCCCCCTGGAGGCTGGGGAGCAAGATGGGCCGTTAGCGGGCAGATAGTCACTGAGGTCAGGGATAAATATTAATAGATGGCCTCATCTCCACATTACGTGATAGCATCCTTCCTTTTAAAATTCCTGTTTATTGAGGAAATTTTCAGTGTTTGTAATCAAGATGTAGAGGTCATATAAAGCTGACCTCAGAGGACCAGAAAATCTGGTCTTGAAATTTTTCATCCTTAAATCTTGGGTAATGCATCCCAGTGAAAGTTCCCCGGGCGAGTTTGTTTTTCAAGGTCCAACACTAAATGTAGGAGAATCAGGACTGTATTTTGTGCTGTGTGTGTGTGTGTGTGTGTGTGTACAGCTCTAAGATAGTCAGGGACCCCTCCAGATTTTATATGATTATTAAATATAAAATGAGGTAAATGAACCTTTTAAACAAGGATATTATCAGTAGAAAAGGTTGATGTATTGTTATAGCAGTCAGTTTATATAAATAGTATTTTTTAAAAGCCTCTCAAGTTCTTTTTTTTGCTTCTGTCCTCCTCCCTTCCCACTTTTGCCCCCTCCCCTCCCCTTCCTCCCTCTTTTCCTCCTTCTTGGTAGAGTTTGAAGATGAGCTCAACTTCAGCTTTTGAAAGTTGAGTTCTACCCGAAGCATCTTTTCTGGAGTGTGGAATCATTTTTACTTACCATTTATGGAAAATGAATACTGAGACCATGTTGAAAATCATCTTTGTACCTGTAGAATGCTGCAGAAATGTTACACTTTCTGCAGTTTGAATTTAATATCTGCCCACATATATGTATTAAGTTCCTAAAGTGACTATAGAATTGTCCCAGCAGGATATAAAGCAAAATGACAGGGCTCCTCCCTGCTTTCCCCCAACCCCCGCAGAGCCAGATTTGTCATATTGTGCCCAAAGCACACACGCAACCTCCGCTGTCATCAGAGGGAGACCACCTTATGGCTGAAACTGGCAAAATGCAGGAAATGTTATCAAAACGTGTGCATTTCAGCCATACCAAAATAAGTAACGGTGCTGGCACACCTGGGTTCTTGGCTTCATTTCTTAGCAAATCCAGTGGCATGTTGGCCTGTGTGTCATAGCGTTGGCTGGGCAGCATCAGGGTTCATCGTTAATTCATGCAGTTGTTTGTCACCAGTAATGAGATTCCGCGTTTTATTCAGTCAGCAAATTTAGTGCTTATTCTACTAACCTCTGCATTGATCGTTCTTAGTGCAAAGGCACTGAAGAGTTGGAGGTTTCAATAGAGTGTGATTTCAGACTGAAATCCTTGTGCAGAGAGCAAATACCCGGTGAAGTGCTTAAACAGACCTTGTTTGGAGGACTTGCATCACCCGACATCCCGAGACTGTTTGTAGAGACTTGGTGAGCCAGTGTCTGCTCCACCCTCTAAGTGCTTGTTTAAGATGATACTCAGGGCCTCACCGTCGGCTTATCATAGTCAAAGCACAGTGATGGAGAGAGGCCCGGGGTGGAGTGGGGGAGGGGGAGTGGGAAGAGACCAGGCTTACGTGCTAGCCCCAGGAGAGCCCTACGAGAGGCCTAAGAGCTCTGGCAGCTATATGTCACTAAGAGCTGTCACAAAAAGCCTGTAGTTAGTCTATAATGTTTCCAGGAATGTTGGTAGGAAACAGAATCAAGACCCTTGGCCTGTTTAGTCAGGAAGCTTGTAAACAGCGTCCATTCCTGGATCACAGGTGGTGGGGGAGGGTGCTTTTATCTACTTCTGAGGGTGTCAAGTTTAGATCTTACAGAGGCGTCTGGTCATTTTTTGAATGCTTTCATTCACCATGTTTCTAGGTCTGTTACTTATACAGAAGTTAACGTATTTTTGTGTAGGCCGAAGAGTATTTTTTCCCCTGTTATTCATAGTATGGTTAGAGACGTAATTAATCTTAGAGCCGTGATTATGGTGGTTAGTCCCCATGGATTGAAAGTCCACTGCATGAATTGTTGGATTAGCAGTGAGGCTGGGGGGAGGGCCAGGCAGGATGAGTAAGGAAAGGTGAAAGAGACAAACACACACACCCGGCAGAAAGGATGTGCTCAGTCACACTGAGTATATATTAATTAGGGTTCATAGAAGGAAATGCAGTTTAGGGACTAGCACTTCAAGTGCTGGTGGCCCCTCTGTGGTCTCTCATCCTTCCCGCTCTTTTATGAGGTCGGAGGAGGAATAGTAACTTCAGTCCTATGGCATTTTGTAGAAAACCTCCCCTTTTATATTACCAATCAGATGTGGTTTTGAAATTTTTTAAACTTTTATTTTATATTGGAGTGTAATTTACAATGTTGTGTTAGTTTCAAGTGTGCAATACAGAGTCAAGCATGACTGGAACAACTTAGCACACACGCGCCATATACTAGTCATTTTGAAAAGTAAAAGTGAAAGTGTTAGTCGCTCAGTTGTGTCCACTCTTTGCAACCTCATGAACTGTAGCCCACCAGGCTCCTCTGTCCATGGAATTCTTTAGGAAAGAATACTGGAGTGGGTAGCCATTCCCTTCTCCAGGGGATCTTCCCAACCCAGGGATCAAACTCAGGTCTCCTGCATTCTAGGCAGATTCTTTACCATCTGAGCCACCATGCTTTATTATCTGGTTTTATACTCTGAACAAACACTTCATCATAGCTGATGGTGCTGTGTTTTGGACCCCATAGATTTATACTGCTCTTTCCCCCAGGTGGGCTATGGAAAAGAGCCCACTGTCTTTGACTCTCCGTGGAAATAGCCCCTCTCAGGTGCCAGTTGCACACCATCTCCTTTGGGGCTGGGCTTCTACAAGTTCGGTGTCAGTGGACCTTCTGTCCTGGGATTGCCCGTCTTCAGCCCTTCTGCCTTGGCTGCCCTTCAAACGCTACCTCCATCTCCAGGGTGGAGATGGAGACCTCTTTCTTCTTTCCTCTCACACTAGTCCTCTTTTCTGCACTTCTCAAGCCCTGCCAATTTTTCATTCCCTTTTCTGAAAGCAGGTTTTGTAGAAAATTCCCTTGCCCGCTCTGTTACATATGATGGACGGCAAAGCAAAACGAATCTGTGCTAGTTTTCTGATTTATTGGGAAGACCTATCCTAAGACCTCTGTGAGCATCTCGGCTGCCTTTATCATCTGGGAGGGCAGGCATGCCCCAGAGGAGTTTGCACGTACGGCTCCCGCCCGGCAGTGTGATTACTGAGGGGCTGTGTTTTGAGTTAGCTTGAGTTGTGTATTTCATTTGTGAAGCTGGCACATACTTGAAAGCCGCAAGCTACTGTTTTCTGAAAGCTTCTTTGCACATGAGCCTAAAACCGTCTGTATTGGATTTGGAAATTATCCAGTAACTGCCCTTTTAATGCAGTGAAATGTAGATTACAGCTGTTTCCTCTGGAAGGACCCGTAGAGTCCTAACTCATCTCTCTCCTCCTCCAGGGTGTCTCCTCTGCAGAAGTCGGAGATAGTGGATGTGGTGAAGAAGCGGGTGAAAGCCATCACCCTGGCCATCGGGGATGGTGCCAACGATGTCGGCATGATCCAGACGGCACACGTGGGTGTAGGCATCAGTGGGAACGAGGGCATGCAGGCCACCAACAACTCGGATTACGCCATCGCTCAGGTGAGCCGTGTGATCAACCGGCCGTCACATGTAGTTGACAGAGTCCGCTGGGCATGAAGGCCAGCTGGTGCTTGACCTTCAGTCCAATCCTTCAGCTGCCCCTTTGGAGGTGGCGTGGAGGAGAACCCACCGGTGTAGCTGGGTTTCTCTCTTGGCTTCGTCTTGTGTAGTTACAAGGCCCTGTCCTGTGCTTTGGGTTTCTTTTTCGGCTGTGGGAAGGGCCAGGCTTTCTGTCATCCAGGTGAGAGGTCATTTCCAACAGGTGGATCTCTGATTTTATGATAATAATCTCTTCCCCTAAACCCTGCAACTGCTGCATGTTCTCTTCCAGCATCCTCTGTGCCCAAGGATGGCTGTGCTTGTAGTACCTGTTCTCCGTATCCCCCTCCTGGCATCTCCCCTCTTCCAGAAGATGCTGTAACCATCTCTCTCACATGGCATGTAAGGTCGGGGGAATCAGTGATTGACAGACACTGCCCTCTTGGCTGTGCCATGGGGGGCACAGGCCACTGCTGTCAGGTGAACTGTCAGGAGTGTGAACCCCAGGCGTGGGTAGCAGTTCCCACCCACCCCCCCGCCGTGGTCAGCAGCACAAAGCTTTTGGCAGTTCGATTCAGCAGAGGCTCCTGACATACTTAGTAGCTCCTGTCCTAGCAGTCAGAGACCGAACAGAATGTCCAGTTCTCAGTGACAGCCCCAAAGTGAAGGGAAACAGCCAAGCTCCTGCCCGCTGGGATTTGCATCCAGACCATTTTTGCTGCCTGACCATCCGGGAAATCTAGGTGTCTCAGAGAACACAGACCGTTTCCTCCCGTCTCCGATCACAGTGTGCTGGGATTAAATGCCTGCTTGTTGGCTCGAGTCCCCTCGTGTTCCTCCGTGTTCAGTCTTTGGGAGAATGCATTAACCTTATCACATGAGCACGAGTAATCATGGCCTTTTCCTCCTTGATGCTGAAATCTGGGGCTGCATGTTAAGTGTGGAAGAGCTTGTTGCAAGCCCAGGGATGCAGACTAGCCTTCTGCATTTTCAAGGCCCCACTTCCCGGAGCGGGTGCTCTGCTTAGATGCCATCTCAAATCCCCATCCCCCCCGCCCCTACCCGCCAGCTAGTGGTTTTGCAAACACAGAGAACAGCAGGATCCTTATAAGTCCAAAAAGTGCACAAAATCAACCTTGTTCCTTTTGTCAATTTCAAATGAATCCTCAAGATGGTGACTCACATAGGTAGGAGGAGGAATTCTGACTTTATAGGTGGGAAAACTGGGCTTCCTTTACAAGCAGTGACCTACCGCGGGTCCCAACCCCCAGGGTCAGAGAACAGCGGACCTGCACATGACCTTGGGGAACTAGCCCCGCGCACCTGCCTGGTCCCTTTCCCGAGTCGACTGCCCCAAGGCCTGTGGGACTCACGCTTCCTGCAGGCTGTCAGCACCTGGAGATGTTATGCACCCCAGCATTATTAAATACTTGAGTTATAGCATCATATGGCTGGCAGGGGTCTTCAGAGGTTTCCTAGGAGCTCCAGGCAAATATTTGTCCGTCTTTTGCTTGCAAATGTCAAGGGAAGGGAGATTCCATGACCTGCTTTATTGAAACCGAACTAATAGGATGTGGGATCTGGAGCAGTTGGTCTCTTCAAATTAAAGGCAAATCAAAATGACAAGCAAATCAAAATGAAAGGGCAGATGCAGAGGAGAGCAGGGCTTTGTGATTCTGTTTGGGGCTTTTCTTGTCCATCCAGCCTACATCACCTGTGCTGGAGGAGCTGATAGACAGCCCCAAAGACTGAACACAGAGGAACACCAGGGTTCTCTAGCCAACAAGCATCTCTGCGTGTCCACCATCCTGTTCAGGTATAGACAGAGATCCCATTATTTCGGGTCTGCGTTCTGCTTACCTCATAGCCTCCTCACCAGGATGTTTCCTCTGCCATAGTTACTAGGTAGGACATGCCACAACTGACTGAGTTCCTTTGGTTGAAGTTAATAAAGTGATAAACGTCTTTGGTCAAAGTTCATGCCTTAGCACTTGATCTGTTTATTTTTATGTGGATGAGCACGGGTATGGATGAGCACGACTGGAATCAAAGAATCCAATCCCTTTGATTGGATTCTTGAGAACGTGCCCTGGAAAGTTATATCCAGAAGGAATAAAAGGTTAGCTCAAAGACTTGTCCTCGGGAAAATGATGAAGTCGGCAAAGCGCTGGTTCTGTTTCTCCCCAGCTGGCCTGTGCTGTGTCCACGGGGTGGCCCCAGGCTGCCGGCCGGCCCGTCGGGGCCTCACTGCGCGGGGCCAGCCGGTGTCATGTTGTGTCTCCAGCCCTCTGCTGCCTGTTCTCCTTGGAGAGAGTCATTTCTGCCCCCTGCCTCCTTAATGTTTTTTGAGCAACCTCATGAAAACAGCATTTTGATTTAGGATTTTTGTTTTGTTTTGTTTTCTGAAAAGAAATCACTGTAGCACTAAGCCAGGGCCTTCTGGATGGTTCCAACAGATGTTCTCTGTACTCATGGAAGGTTGAACGCCAGGGGGTCCGGGTCAAATACAAGCTTCCTCTTTATTTGTTTAGCCATTCCCCTTGAAATCCTTGATGACCCTGTATGGGAAGCTTTATTTCTCCATGTGTACCCACTCCCGCCACTCCAGAGTCTCACTCAGCTTTTGGAGCCACATGTAGACAAGCCATCTGCAGAAACTCCCCCAGATGTGGTTCACGTGGCTTGAGCTCCTGTCCTTAGTGTTAACACCAGCTATTATGTGGCCTCCTCTTGAAAAAGTGTTTAAAAAATACTATATCTTTGGCCAGTCTTTCTTTTCTGTAGATGGTTAAATGTAATTTCAAAAGTAACTTAAAGTTAATAGGAAGTTGACGATGGCAGAACTCCTAGTATCTGTGCATGGTCCTGTCTTGTGGGAGAGTGATTTGATTTGGATTTGAGTTTGTGGGCTGCCTTGCAACTCAGAACAGGAGGTAAGGTTTTAGTTCAAGGCAACCAAGGAGGACTCAGTGCCAGGAGAGGCTAACTGAATACATAGGAACTGTGAAGTGAAGCAGGATCACCTCTAACAATGCATACCGCCAGAACACGCCTAGACTACGACCCCCAAAAAAGCCCATCTCCCTCCCTCTGGCTCCTTGTTCACACTTTTGGAGGCTTTTGTGAAATAGGACCCAGAAGGCAAAGCCAGGCTAAGGGGAGGCTGAGGAGATAGGATTGGAGTGGTGTCCAAAGACCCCCTGCCCCGAGGAGGATTTGAGTATTTTATTGGAATATTGTTGAATATTTCAGACTGCGAGAGCTAAGCCATTACATCACTCTCAACTTGGTGTCAGCTGCGTGTTGATGTTTTATTTGGATGGATGAATACATCACATTTCAGCAAGAGGGGCTCTTACTTGTTGGAGGCCAGAAAAAGGGGAAGGAGATGGGTCTAGAAGTGGAGGGCAGAGCCTGTGTCTCTCTGTGTGTGGAGTGTCATTGTCTTTCACCTGCAGGCTGACAGTGAAAATAGGAATAGGTAGTGTCTATATGCGTATCCCTCTTCTTAAGAGGATACAGGTACATGACGGTCCCTGTCCCTTGCTCCTGTTGTTGTTACAAAATTGGTGATCAAATAGAAGCATCTGATTGCCCTGCTCTTTTCTTCCAATTCTGGTTGGTCACCACCTTTTAATAATTAATATCCTAAAAGCATTAGGGTACATAGAATTTCACAAGACAGCAATTTGAAGTCTAGCTGTGTAACTGGGGAAAATCATAACTCTGTAGCTTAAAGAGGAGATCTTAGTCCTTCTCACCTGGCCCGAAAGCTCTGCCTCTAAAGCGAGTGGTGTTCTTGGACACCAGCAGAATCTGGGTTCCTCCACTCCCTTGCCCGTCTTCTCCTCCATAGGACATTCCAGACCCTCTTTCTTTCCTTTTTCAGTTTTCCTACTTGGAGAAGCTCCTGCTGGTTCACGGTGCCTGGAGCTACAACCGGGTGACCAAGTGCATCTTGTACTGTTTCTACAAGAACGTGGTGCTCTACATCATTGAGGTGAGCAGGGCTGGCCCCTTCCTTCAGGAGGAGGGTCCTTATCAGAGGGACATTACGTGACTTCAAGGAAGGGTTTTGTTCATGGAAAACTTAAAAGATGCTCCCCTGACATGTGGAGACCTGTGACATCTACTCAGCCTCTTTGAAGCTGGGGACACCTTCCAGATCTAGTTTTGCTGGAGCAAAAGTCAGACGTCCACGGCTGCCTTCTCCACAGCATATGCCCTTCTCTCCCTGATGGACAGAGGGACAGGGCAAGGCCCTCTCCTCTGCATGTCCCTCCTGCTGTCACTCACACCCTCCCCCACCCCCCAGTGGCCAGAGCCTAGCAGCAGACGTTGGCACCTGGCGTGGTAGGTGCTGAGACGTTCCTAGGCAACCCAGTCTGGTTTTTCTTCACTGAATGGAAGGGTTTCTTGCTGGATGTCTCACGGGCTCTGCAGGCTTCCTGAGCTTTTAGTTCTTGCTTCTGGGACATGTGGATGCTGCCGCTTTAGCCGGGAGGATGTGGGATTGAGTGGGGAGGAAGCCAGGAACATAATTAAAAATGTCTCAATGAACGCATTGAGTCGCCAGCGTGTTTTTCAAGACGCAGCTTCGGTTGTAAGTGAAATACACATGCTGGTTGGAGGGACCAGCGGGGCAGAGGTGCTGGCCCAGGGACGAGTGGAAAAGACACTTCAAGTTCCGCCCCGATGGGAGCACCAGCCACCTCGTTCCTCCTCCTTTGGAGCTGCTCTACTGTAAAGGTGTGGCCATCACGACTAAGAGATTTCCAGACGTGTTTAGGAAAGAGGCAACAGGCAGTCACTCTGGGGAAATAGGGAAGCAGTGGTCATTGTGTGTGGTGCTGGTTATTTTGTGTCTGGTTTCTCCACTCTTGGCAGAAATAATAACCGAGGCATAGATCGACTGTTTCTGATGTGGTCCCTGAAAAGGCTCAGCTCAGATCATGGGACACGGGGTTTGCTAGTGGAACTGCGGTTAACCGTTTCTTGACCAAATCATCTGCTCCTTCCTGTTGAAGAGTCAGCTCACACCTAGAGGTTTGCATCCCTCCCTCTGTAGCCAGTTTGGAGAAGGCAATGGCACCCCACTCCAGTACTCTCACCTGGAAAATCTCATGGATGGAGGAGCCTGGTAGGCTGCAGTCCATGGGGTCGCTAAGAGTCGGACTCGACTGAGGGACTTCATTTTCACTTTCTGTAGCCAAACTCCTACCAAGTAATTTCCCCAAGTTGCACAGGTTGTTCACTGCACAAGGCTGCCCGGTCAAAGCGGCCGAAACATAGGAAAACCTAGAAGAAGGGATATGTTTTTCTTACCCCCACCAAGGGCAGCCCACTTGCCTCGTCTGCTCGTCTGGTGCTGCCGTGTTCAACTCCTCCCTCTCTGAGTAAGAGCTTTCAGATGTTACCCATCATAGATGCTGTGGTTTCTGTCTTCTTTCTGTCCGCATTCTTACAGTTCCCTTTCGGTGCTTAAAGATGTTTGCCAGGCCCCTCCCCACAGCCTTTTCTGCATCCGTAACAGGAGTCACTCCTGAGTGTCACTCGGGGTCACAGATAATTGGTGCTGTGGTCTGGGGCGAGGAGCACTGAGGCCCTGGTGTCGGCAAGTTCCCACGTGTCAGTGTGTCTCATGTGCTCGCTCATCTCTTGAAGCTGCTGGCTTCAGAAGCTTGCTCAGTAATCTGGTTTTCCTCATGATCAGCACATTACAGATAGTCTAGACTTCTTATCAGAACCGTCCCTATGAAGCCCCAACCCTGGAGCTTTCCAGAGCTTCCTTGGGGGCCCTTCTTAGTCATTGACACCTACTATCTTGGCTTTTTCCTTTAAAAAAAAAAAAAGAGCTTCAAGTGAGCTGACTCTGAGACGAGTACAATTTCAGTCTGTCTGAAAAATTCTGTTTGGCAGACTTTCAACTCTGAGCGTGCCAGGCAAGTTCCTTACATTAATATTGGCTATTGTGGCTGAGCAGCAGGGGTTAAACAGTCTTGCATAATCAGGCTTTTAAAACATTCTATATAAAATACAATGTCTCCACTGCTCTATGCCCAATTTTCTCCTTGGTATGGCTGGGGGATCTTCATTTTAAAATAGGAAACGAAATCCTTCCTGAGCCCAGACAGAGCACTGACTCAGACTGTGTCTGCCATTGCTACATAACCCTCATGGCACCAGTGCGTGCACTTCAAACATAATTCAAACATAGGAAAGTGCTACGTGCATGCTGTTTTAGTGTATTTTGAGCTGAAAGATCAAAGATGGTTATAATTTGATTTGTTCATTTGCAATCAAAAGTTTGGCGTTCTAAAGGTAACCTTGTAGTTAATTACTTATGGGAGAATAAATTAAATATATTGTGTGTTTTTCTTAAATGGTTTTGTTGTAACTCAAGAAGAAACTCTTTGCAATAGCCAGGATATTCTCATCTCAGATGCCCTGTGATACATGTAACTGTCACTTAAAAATACAAACTTGAAATAATTTGCCAACTAAAGAAGGTCTCAGTACAAAGGTATCATGCGTGTATACACACGTATTAGCCATTAGTAGGAGAATCATTCTTTGTGACCCCATGGACTGTAACCCTCCAGGCTCCTCTGTCCATTGGAGTTTCCACGCAAGAATATTGGAGTGGGTTGCCATTTCCTTCTCCAGGGGATCTTCCCAACCCAAGGATCAAACCCATGTCTCCTGCATTGCAGGTGGATTCTTTACCACTGAGCCACCAGGGAAGCTACCGAGAAGGTTCATTACATGACTTAAATTACCAATAAAGGTGTTAGACACAGGAACCCTTGACAAGTTTGAAGAGACTTGTTGAATTCATTCACTCATTCGTTGCCAACAATTTGGAGCACCCATGCTCCAAATTCTGTGCCAGGCAGTGGGACTGCTCAGGTGTATGTTTCAGAAAGCCCATCCTGCCTGCATTAGAGATGCTTGAATGGGCAGACATCACTGTTTTAAAGTATGATTAATACACCGTAGGATATACCATTTCTTGGTGTACATTTCCATGAATTAAAATGGGATTTTTATCATTAGAAACTAGCTGGCAGTTTTCTGTCTGCCTCTCACAGATGATGACAAACAAAAATGTTACAGAGAGTCCTGTGGATGGACGATGATAATGGTTGCAAAGCAGTGTGAATGTATATGGTGGCACAATGGTAAAGAACCTGCCTGCCAATGCAAGAGACGAGACGTGGGTTTGATCCTTGGGTTGGGAAGATCCCCTGGAGGAGGAAATGGCAACCTACTCCAGTGTTCTTGCCTGGAGAATCCCATGGACAGAGGAGCCTGGAGGGCTACAGTCCATGGGGTCACAAAGAGTCGGACATGCACGACTGAGCACACATGTGTGAATGTATATACTAATGTCACTGAACTACATACTTGGAAATGGTTAAGATGGTGAGCTTTATGTGAATTTTGCCACAATTTTTTGCTAAAATGTTAAAGAATGTCACAAACATTTGGCTGCTTTAGTCACATTGAGGGGAAACCAAAAAAATGCACATCAGCTTATTGAAGGCTTGAAAGACAAACTTTACACGTAGTTTTGTACTAAAACTAAGCAGATGCTGAGTTTAATGGCTGTGACCAGATGGACCATACTTCTCAGAAGGAGAAACCTTGTCATGGGGCTGACTTGGGAGAAGGGTGGCTTCACAAGCTGGCCAAGCAGGTGGGACCCCTATTAGCCAGTTGGAGGGGAGTGTGCCTTGAATTAGCAGAAACAAGGAGGGCATGGGTGGCCACCGGAGTGGCCAGAGGAGGGGCCTAAAAACCAGACAGGAGCTTTGTTGCTCTTGGAGGCTGGGATTCGTTTTTCATTCTGAAATAGGCATGTTCCACAGTTAAAGCAGCTTCAGAAAATGTGTCTGTCAATGTGGCAGGCAGATGGTAAGCAGAGACCTTTAATGTACTTCTGTAGTTTTAACCTGGGGCATGAATCCTGGCCATCATGATGGTGAGCAGTTGGTGGTTCCTAATACAGAGAATAACCATGACACATAGATATCAAGGTGGAAAAAAAATGGGAATTTTTATACCACTCAGAGTGAGTGCCTACTTATTTTTGGCACCATATATAAGAATTTTAATGTTTTCTTGGGGTCATTAAATTGGTATGGGATACAGGCCAGAAAATGGGATGCATATTAGCCTAGTGGTCTGGAAATATTATCACCAAATGAGAAATAGAGATTTAAACTATTGCATTTTGGGGTTGTGGTAAAGAACCCTCCTGCAAACGCAAGTAGATGTAAGACACACAGGTTTGATCGCTGGGTTGGGAAGATCCCCTGGAGGAGGGCACAGCAACCCACTCCAGTATTCTTGCCTGGAGAATCCCATGGACAGAGGAGCCTGGTAGTCTACAGTTCATAGGGTCACAAAGAGTTGGACACGACTGAATCGACTTAGCATGCACACACGTGATCCAGATGAACAAGACAGAGCCCTGGCTCTTGGAGTCAAGCGAGGGGACACAAAGAAGAGCACCCACCATTCAGACGACTTCCAGGAAGAAGTTGCAATGAGATCTGTCAGAAGGCATGCTTCACATCCAGGAAGGGTGGCAGCCTCCAGGTTCTAGGACGAAACAAGTCAACACCTGAAGGATGAGGAGGGGCTGGAGGGGATGGTTAGACCCATGTACCAGGGGGAGCCCACACCTGCTGTTCCCATCCCATGCCCTGTTTATTCCAGCTCTGTAGAGAAATAATACAAGTAAACAATAGGGTAAAAGTGCATTTTGTTGGGATTTTATGTTTCAGTGGGAAGGTGGCTGCAGAACTAGTTAGATGTGGGCTCAGGGCCAGCCTCTCAAAGCCTAGTTGGTCGCTGCTGGTCCTTAGAGCTGGGAGTGTGTTAGCAGAAGGCGAGGGGAGGAGAAAGGGAGAGGAGCAGTCACCAAGCCAGAGAAGTGTTAGCAATCCGGAGGGATCCCCCCACCAGATACCCGAGCACTTTGAACTTTATAAAAATAGACTCTTACTGCTTTTTACAGGTGACAATATATGCTTTTTTAATGATGTTTTCGCAGCTGCTTTACCTAAGAGGATCGTTATAAAGATTCAGCGTTCTGGAAGAAAAAAGTATTCAGCCATGGCTGTTATAAAAATTGAGTCTCTAACCCCATAAAATGTTTAAGCCTCCCTGGAATTAAAAAAAAAAAAAAAAAGAGGCGCAAGTCCAAAAACAAAAAAAGACTTCGAGAGCTCTACGGTATGCATTATTCCAGGTGACCACATTTCCCCACCACCTGGTACTTGGGCCAAAAAAGGAAAAACAAAACAAAACACCCAAACCCAGCAAAATGTCCAGCTCATCAGGTCTGGTCTGCATTAAAGTTCACCGGTTCCAACTCGCTTCCCTTCCGGAAGGCCTCCTGCTTCCAGAGACAGCTCCACACAGGGCAGTACTGGGTGCTTCTCTATCCACCAGATCGGTGGGGACGTCCAAGCACAATGAGTGACCAGCACCCAGTAAACACACACTCAGCTGAATGGGTTTCAGTAGAGGTCAGCCTCTAGGAAACGGTCAGGCTTTTTGGTTTTCTTTTTTGTTTGTTTTGGTTTTGTTTTTAGAAGAGAAGGTTTGCACTTTGTCCTGTGTGTCTTGCCTTTTAGGAAATGCCTTTCTGATCTAACCTTAAATCTTTCCTGGTGGAATTTTCACATGGAGAAATATCCCCTCCAAGTATTAGACAGTTAATTCATTTTACAGTGTGTTTTATCTCGTCTTTTGAGAGTGAAGTATAATTTTGATTGCATTCTTTACACACTTTACGGGCTTCCCAGGTGACTCAGTAGTAAACAATCCACCTGCCAATGCAGGAGACGAGACGTGGTTTCGATCCCTGGGTTGGGAAGATCCCCTGGAGAAGGAAATGACAAACCACTCCAGTATTCTTGCCATGGACAGAGAAGTCTGGCAGGTACAGTCCATGGGGTCACAAAGAATCGGACATGACTGAGCACATGAGCACACACACTTTCCTACTCAAACTAACTTCTATTTCAGCTGAAACTCTCAAATAGACTTTTCACTCTCAGGAAGTTGATTTTACCAGTTAGGTTTTTCATCTACTGTTTTTTCTTGCCATTTTCCTCTGTTTGATTTTCTCTCCTGAAATGCATTTTCTCCTCTCCTTTCTTCTGCCAGTAGAGACTGGATTTCCTAAAACTGTTGAAACCAGGTTTCCTTTCATTTTTTTAAAATATAAATTTATTCATTTTAATTGGAGGCTAATTACTTTACAATATTGTATCAGTTTTGCCATACATCAACATGAATCTGCCATGGGTGTACACGTGTTCCCCATCCTGAACCCCCCTCCCACCTCCCTCCCTACCATTCCTCTGGGTCATCCCAGTGCACCAGCCCCGAGCATCCTGTATCATGCATCGAACCTGGACTGGCAATTCATTTCATATATGATATATACATGTTTCAATGCCATTCTCCCAAATCATCCCACCCTCACCCTCTCCCACAGAGTCCAAAAGACTGTTCTATACATCTGTGTCTCTTTTGCTGTCTCACATACACGGTTATCGTTACCATCTTTCTAAATTCCATATATATGTGTTAGTATACTGTATTGGTGTTTTTCTTTCTGGCTTACTTCACTCTATGTAATCGGCTCCAGTTTCACCCACCTCATTAGAACTGATTCAAATGTATTCTTTTTAATGGTTGAATAATACACCATTGTGTATACGTACCACAGCTTTCTTATCCATTCATCTGCTGATGGACATCTAGGTTGCTTCCATGTCCTGGCTATTATAAACAGTGCTGCGATGAACATTTGGGTACATGTGTCTTTTTCAATTCTGGTTTCCTCAGTGTGTATGCCCAGCAGTGGGATTGCTGGGTCATATGGCAGTTCTATTTCCAGTTTTTAAGAAATCTCCACACTGTTCTCCATAGTGGCTATACTAGTCTGCATTCCCACCAACAGTGTAAGAGGGTTCCCTTTTCTCCACACCCTCTCCAGCATTTATTGCTTGTAGACTTTTGGATCATAGCCATTCTGACTGGCGTGAAATGGTACCTCATTGTGGTTTTGATTTGCGTTTCTCTGATGAGTGATGTTGAGCATCTTTTCATGTGTTTGTTAGCCATCTGTATGTCTTCTTTGGAGAAATGTCTATTTAGTTCTTTGGCCTATTTTTCTATTGGGTCATTTATTTTTCTGGAATTGAGCTGCAGGAGTTGCTTGTATATTTTTGAGATTAATCCTTTGTCAGTTGCTTCATTTGCTATTATTTTCTCCCATTCTGAAGGCTGTCTTTCACCTTGCTTATAGTTTCTTTTGTTGTGCAGAAGCTTTTGATTTTAATTAGGTCCCATTTGTTTATTTTTGCTTTTATTTCCAATATTCTGGGAGGTGGTCATAGAGGATCCTGCTGTGATGTATGTCGGAGAGTGTTTTGCCTATGTTCTCCTCTAGGAGTTTTATAATTTCTGGTCTTATGTTTAGATCTTTAATCCATTTTGAGTTTATTTTTGTGTATGGTGTTAGAAAGCGTTCTAGTTTCATTCTTTTACAAGTGGTTGACCAGTTTTCCCAGCACCACTGGTTAAAGAGATTGTCTTTTCTCCATTGTATATTCTTGCCTCCTTTGTCAAAGATAAGGTATCCATAGATGTGTGGGTTTATCTCTGGGCTTTCTATTTTGTTCCATTGATCTATATTTCTGTCTTTGTGCCAGTACCATACTGTCTTGATGACTGTGGCTTTGTAGTAGAGCCTGAAGTCAGGCAGGTTGATTCCTCTAGTTCCATTCTTCTTTCTCAAGATTGCTTGGCTATTCGAGGTTTTTTGTATTTCCATACAAACTATGAAATTATTTGTTCTAGCTCTGTGAAAAATACCATTGGTAGATTGATAGGGATTGCATTGAACCTATAGATTGCTTTGGGTAGTATACTCATTTTCACTATATTGATTCTTCCAACCCATGAACATGGTATATTTCTCCATCTATTAGTGTCCTCTTTGATTTCTTTCACCATTGTTTTATAGTTTTCTATATATAGGTCTTTAGTTTCTTTAGGTAGATATATTCCTAAGTATTTTATTCTTTTCGTTGCAATGGTGAATGAAATAGTTTCCTTAATTTCTTTTTCTATTTTCTCATTATTAGTGTATAGGAATGCAAGGGATTTCTGTGTGTTGATTTTATATCCTGCAACTTTACTATATTCATTGATTAGCTCTAGTAATTTTCTGGTGGAGTCTTTAGGGTTTTCTACGTAGAGGATCGTGTCATCTGCAAACAGTGAGAGTTTTACTTCTTCTTTTCCAATTTGGATTCCTTTTATTTCTTTTTCTGCTCTGATTGCTGTGGCCAAAACTTCCAAAACTATGTTGAATACTAGTGGTGAAAGTGATTTCCTTTCATTTTTACAGTTAATTTTGAGATAATGTCTCAGCACAAATCCATTGTGATTCCTACCTGTCCCTGTTCATCTCTGTACATTGTGGGGCACTGGGCTGAGCAGGTATGGTGCAAGGTCCAAGATCAAGAATGGAGGATTCAGGACTACCCTAGTGGTCTAGTGGTTAAGACTTCATGTTTTACTGCAGGGGACATGGATTCAGTCCTTAGCTGGCGATGAAGATCCCACCTCCCACACAGAACAGCCAAAAACTAATTTTTAAAAAAATTTTTCTAAAAAATGGAGAATTTGATTATAGATCCAGAAGATACAAAGTGAGAACAGAAGGCGCCTTTTGTAGACAACAAAGTCGGCAGCAACGAGGGGGCGGTAACAGTAACAGACAGAGGGTATTGATTGATGATGTGTGACTCCAATGGCAGAAAAGTCTTTTCCATTAGAGGTTACAAGATATTGAACATAGTTCCCTGTGCTATATAGTAGGTCCTTGTTGTTTACTTTATATGTAGTAGTGTGTGTTTGTTAATCCAAACTCCTAGTTTATCCACCCCCTTTCCACTTTCATAACCATAAATTTGTTTTGCATCTGTGAGTCTATTTCTGTTTTGTAAATAAGTTTGTAGTATATTTTTAAGATTCCATGTAGAAGTGATAGCATATGATATTTGTCTTTCTCCTGACTTCACCTAGTATGGTAATCCCTAGGTCCGTCCATGTTGCTGCAAACGGTATTATTGCATTATTTTTTATGGCTAATATTTCATTCTTGGTGTGTGTATGCATGTTTATATATATCAGATCTTCTTTATCCATAAATGTTTAACTTGCTTCCGTGGCTTGACTATTGTGAATGGTGCTGCTATGAACATTGGGGTGCATGTATCTTTTTGAATTAGAGTTTTCAACTTTTTTGGATATATGCCCAGGAGTGAGATTGCTGGGTCGTATGGTAGCATGGCTCATAGTTTTAAAATATCTTTTATAGGCAAGTAAAATGTAATTACTTATGGTAATGCAATTCATCTTTCTTTTTCTTGTACTTGAGAGTTTTCTGGCTTTGACTTTTAGTTGAAATCATTCCTATTAATAAGCACCACATTAGAAACTCATCTTCCCTCCAGTAAAGGCCTGTACCCTTAAGTGGTAGTTAATCTCTGCTGCATTCTGACAGCTCATTTGAGCCCCTGTATTGGTTTTCCAACAGGTGCCCTTTCCTTCTTATTTCCAAGGTCCTGGCAGACCCAGTAGACTGTTTCAAGAAAGCTCAAGAGTAATATATATTTTTTCTTGCCTGATCTTTCAAACGAGGAGAAACAAAGTAGATTAGTGCAATCAGATGCTGCCAGTACCTCCAAAGCATGCCATTAAAAGAATATTGATTAAATATTGGCCTCTTTTATCTGGGGATCATTGGATTAAGTTTATCATTGCTCCTTAACTAAGCTGCATGTTGTTCTGATAATCTGTTGTGGGACACTTGTCAATTTGAAAATTGCTTTTTCGTAACATGAGCTATTAATTAGAAGCTGTTACCTCCTCATTAGCTTCACCTAATTAGTTTCCCTTATTCCTTTGAAAGTATTTATTAGTAAGGTATGCCATTCTCCTATTTCATAAGGTGTGATTTACATGCACAAAATTAATACTTTTTAGCATACAGTTCTGTGAATCTTAACAAATGCATTGCCACTCTCGGATATAGAACAGTGTCATCATTACCCAAAGCTCCCCCAGCTCCCTTTGTATCAGCTCCTACCCCCACACCCAGTCCCTGGAAATGACTGATCTGGTTTCCGATGCTATAGTTGTACCTTTCTTAGAATGTCCTATGCATGTAACTGCATGGTGTGTGGTCATGCTGGCTTCTCCTTGCAGCATAATGCATTTGGGATTTATCCACATTGTTGAGAGTGTCAGGAGTTTATTCTTTTTTATTGCTGAGTAGTATTCTTTTATGGAGTTCACTGGTAGCTCAGCTAGTAAAGAATCTGCCTGCAATGCCGGAAACCTGGGTTCGATCCCTGGGTTGGGAAGATCCCCTGGAGGAGGGCATGGCAACCCACTCCAGTATTCTTGCCTGGAGAATCCCATGGACAGAGGAGCCTGGTGGCCTACAGTCCATGGGGTCACAAAGAGTTGGACACAACTGAGCGACTAAACACAGCACAGTATTCCTTTATAGGAATAGAATTTCCCGTGGTTGGAGAGTTCTGGAAACCCAATCCCAGTGGGTTGAGAACCAGGGGCCAGGAAGTCAGTGAACTCCAGATAATATCATAGTTTAAGGAAGGGCTGGAGTCAAGTTTGACTGGGATGACACTGGGATGACATCTTGATTTCATAATAAATCAAGATGGTGGTAGTGGACGGGTGAATCAGCTTGGTGAATGTTGTCTGCTTAACCCCTCCAGGGAGAGAAAGACCAGCGGCCCACAGACTTGTCTGCTAGAGCCACACTTCCATCCACTGTCTGGCTGGTAACCATTAGCCCAGGGCACCATCACCATGGCAGCATTGCCCATGGCCAGAGGCTCCACCTGGGGGCTTTGCCACCAGCTTATGCCATGCAGACTAAGCCCCAGACCACTCCCAGCCTCAGTGTCCTTCTCTGTAAAATGATGATAAGAAAGCACACGTATCAGAAAGTTGGCGAGGATTAAGTTAAATCACCATGGAAAGCCTTTAGCCAGCCACATAGCAGCCCTCACATCACATCAACCTTTAGCATCACTATAAGTTATTTCATATTTGATACCCTTACAGCTACACTGTGTCCACAGGCTTGAGACGCTTCTTGTCCCTGCTTCTCCCCAGAACAGGAATCTAGTTTTCTAGTCCCGCTCCCCCACAACAGAAAGCCTTCTGGGGAGGAGGCATGGCTTTCCTCACTGCCTCTGTAGATGCTCTGCCATAAGTGTGGCTCTGATTATATAATCCTAAACTCTGCACCTGTGGATAATCACTGTCGAGCAAAACAACCAGGATCAATCTTCTAGATTAACTGGAAGTTTGCTTACTTCCCATCTGTGCATTGCTAGTAATTGAGGTGCTGATACAGTGTTTTCCAGTATCGTGGGCCCCTGTCCATAACTGAGAAAGAGTTCTTCTCACATTATTTGTGGTCTCATCTTCTGCCCTGACCCAGTGACCCCTGCAAATTTCATCACATAGCCTAGACCCCTCGGTGCTCACACACTCTGCCCGAGTTACATCAGGAGCATTTAAATGAAATATTAGAACTGCATCCTCTCCCCAGTCCACTCTGCTGGACTTTCCTGAATGGAATCCACGTGAGAGGGCTTCTCTCCTAGAGTGAGATTTGCCGGTTTCTTTCAAAGCCAGGCCATCTCATGCGGACTGAAGGTCACTCTCCAGGCTGTAAAGGATCAGGATGCCTGTCTGCTTTAGAAGTCAAAATAATCCTATCTCTGGGTGCCTGCTGATCGCCTGAAAACACACCTTCCTCTTTCCTCATGTACAAACTGGGTGGGAATTGTGCTGTCAAAAAGGTAATGTCAGAATTTTCAGGTGGGTAAGGTGCTGTGTTGATCTTGGGCACTTTCCACTTATATTTTTAAAGCATCCAGAAGTTCTGCCAGTTACAGCTGCAAAAAGGTGCTTTGAAATTCACCTGCTTTGGGCTCTCTACCATAAGAGCAGGTGACAGTGAGATACTGGTCACCAGTATGTGTTGGTATGAAAATAAAAAGTAAGTTTTCCTGGGTTCTTATTGCTCTTCTTGCTGCTGAGCATATTTTAAATCTTTAAAAGTCGGATACATTTGGTATAGCCTGACTTTTTTGGTGGGGGAGAAGACTTGCCAGAGAAACCAAAAGGCAGTGCTATAAAGCATTCCTGTGCTGTTTGATGGGTCATAGTAAAGGCCACGGGGGTCCGTTCTTAGAATAGTATCCTTAGCTGATGTAAAACATTAAGTTAGTGCATTTGACTTAGTGATTCTTTCTGGAAGCATTATAAGCTCGTACTACGTACTCTCAGTGTCTTGTTACTTTATCCTCAAATGTATCTGAAAAGACTGGTGGAAGACTCACCATAGGAAAGTTATACAGCAGCTGTGGGTTTTTCCTCCCACCTGAATCACACCAAGCAGATGGCCCTTGTTTTAACACAGGTCTCCTGGTCACGTCTTTCTCGAAGTTCCTCCCAGAATAAGCACTGCCACAGATGCATAAGAGCCATGTATATACAAATACACTCAGAGCTTGCTTTTCCTTCCTGTTTCTCTTTGTGTGGTCTGATAGGAATCTGTCTGTGATGGAAATTCCCTGGGACTCCTGCCACAGGAACCCTCACTGGATGTGTCTTCCTGCATCCCTCCTCTTGTCTTCCTTCCTCATCCCTCCTCTTATCGGCTACTTCCTATGACAGCCAGCACTCTGGTTACCCTGCTTCAGGCCCAAGTCTGTGCAGAGAGGAGTGATGAGTGATGGTCTGCTGCTTCTCTTTTCTATCCTGTTTCTGTGGCATCTGCCACAATGTGTAATCCCCCTGGTGGTATCAGCCCATATCAAAAAATGCCCAAATCAAAAAATCAGCCATATCAAAAAAATCAGTGGTTTCTAAACATTAAGCACAAATGGAAAAAAAAAAGAACCCTCAATTCTATTTAAAACAATTAAGTCTTATTGTTGCTGATTAAGTTGGTAGAAGGAATTTTAAAGAATGAAATTAAAATGATATTTAAAATCAAATTTTTCTGCCTATGGTGAGTTACAGAAATATTTGTCTTAAACATTAACCATAAGGATATATTCAATATCCTGTGATGAACTCTAATGGAAAAGAATATCAAAAAAGAGAGTGTGTGTGTATATGTGTGTGTATATATATATATATATATATATAAGAATCACTTTGCTTATAACAGAAATTAATACATTAAAAATCAACTATACTTAAAAAAGGATATATTAAAATTGAACGTAAGTGTCCTAAGCTAGAGTAAGAAAAGTACTACTATAAAAGTCAATGTGAATAAACAGGAAGACCTTCCCACTCTTGGATATGAAGAAATATGCACGCATGCACACACACACACAGAGAGACATTCAGATACATACACACATATGCATACATATCTATGTATAATATATGACAATTAGAGGGACTTCCCTCATAGCTCAGCTGGTAAAGAATCCACCTGCAATGCGGGAGACCTGGATTTGATCCCTGGGTTGGGAAGATCCCCTGGAGAAGGGAAAGGCTACGCATTCCAGTATTCTGGCCTGGAGAATTCCACGGACTGTATAGTCCGTGGGGTCGCAAAGAGTTGGACACGACTGAGCGACTTTCAAATGACAAAGTATCAAAATGATTATTTACCTAGATGAGGAAATGCTGAAGATCATAAGAAAATATAAATAGGAGGAAAGAACCTGGAAATTTTGAAAATAAGGGTGTTAAGGAGGATTTGTCATACCAGATGTTAAACATAGTGTAAAAATATAGCAACAAAAGCCACTGGGATTGTGCATGGACAGAGCAATAAAACTGAATGGAGAAAACACACACAGATGTGAACTCCAGCAGGATCTTTGAGTCACGATGAAATTGGCATTTGAAATGAGTGCGTCCAAGGTCTTGACATAAATGCTAATGGGCAACAGGGAGCCATTTGGAAAAACTATTTTAGTGGATTGGTAATTCTTTACTGTTGTCACCAAAGTTAATGCCAAATGGATTTGAGGTCGGTTGGCTGATTGGTTTAAAAAGCCATTCCATGCTGTGGAAAGGCAATGCAGTCATGTGGTTCTAAGCTGTAAAACCCCATCCAAAGTGAAGAATATAAACCTGCCTCTGTCTCTGCTCTCTCCGCATCATTGCCCCCTGCCCTCTAAAGGGGTCCCTCATACATCTTTCTGGCATTTGTTTATGGATACTGGATTATATGATTATTCACCATTGTGTGTGTGTGTATGTGTGTGCTCAGTCATGTCTGACTTTTTGTGATCCCTATGGCCTATAGCCTGCCAGGTTCCTTTTTCTAGGGATTTTCCAGGCAAGACTACTAGAGCAGGTTGCCATTTCCTCTTCCAGGGCATCTTCCCAACCCAGGAATTGAACCCATGTCTCTTGTGTTTCCTACATTGGCAGGCAATTTGTTTACCAGTGTGCCACCTGGGAAATCCACCATTAGGCCTTCTTTTTTTACACAGAAGGATGCATTCTACTAACCTCTTTTGCACCCACTTTTGTGACATAATGTATCCCAAGAATCTCTCCACATAATACTGGAGGGCCTCCTTAATCTTCTTCAATAGCAGAGTGTTCAGTTAGGTAAATAGCTTATTTAACCAGTCCCCTTTTGATGGGCACTTGGGTTTTTTCCAACTTCAACATTTTCCTTTAACAAATTATGCTGCAGTGTTGGATAAATTCCCAGAAGTGGGACTTCCATGTCAAAGGGTAAATGCATTAATAATTTTGATAAACACTGTCATTTTCCCTTTAAAAAAAGATTTCTAGCAGTTCCTTATATATTGTGGAGATTAGTGTGTGGTATGAGTTGCAAGCATTTTATTTTTCATTGTAAAAGATTGGAATCATTCTAAGCCATTAACTTCAGGTTGGGATTCCTGAGAAGGAGACTCTGAGATGTGGTTGGCATGAGGGGTGTTTGTTAGGAAGTGCCCTTGAGATCAGCATCTCTTGATGGGTGGGATGGAAGCTCCTGGAAACTGTGACTCAGGCAAATGTATGTATGGGACCCTGGGTCAGATGGCTGGCCAGGGGCAGAGCCAGGAGGGGACCACAGGCCCTGCTCTTGGTGGAGCACAGATGCAGGCTGCTGCTTCCAAGGACGGTATCTTATAGAAGGCCCCAGCTCAGGAGACATGATTCCTAAAGAAACAAGTGGGAGGAAGCAAAGAAAAGCAAAGAAGGAAGGCTTCCTTAGGAAGAGGGTGTGCAAATGAGGCTGGGAAGTTGTAAGTAGGTCTGAACGGTTGAAAGTTAGGAATAAAAGAAATGCCTAGAAATGCAGCAGAAGTGAAGGGTAAGCCTCAGGTATGGGTGAGTCCCAGCATTTTAAACATAGTATCAGTGATGTGATGAGATGTACACTTCTGAAAGATCTTTCTGGTAGCAGTTCATGTTGATGGCTCATAACAGAGCAACAGATGCTGTTTTACACAGAGGATGCTACCAATGTGTCTTTTAAGTCCTGTGATCTTCATACAAAGTGCCCCTGTCACTCCTGAACTAAGCACTGGGACTGTGTTTCTCTTTCCTGACTCAGGGCGGACTGTTGTAACATCCTGAAGCAATAGATGTTTCTGAGTCCAAGCTTGTACTGCTCTCCACACTCTGGTAAATTGGAGATGACTTGTTGGGGCAAGGAATAGTGGCTTTATCCAGAAAGCCAGCAGACTGAGAAGATGCTGGACTCCTGTCCCAAAGAACTACCTTCCCTGAGCTTGATTTCAGGCTTCTTTGATACGAAAAGGGGAGGGATGTGGTTGGTTGGTGCAAACTTCTTGGTGTCAGGATCCTTTATTCTTGCCATTGTCCAGGTAAGTCAGGTCATAATAGTCCTGTAAACCCTTCAACAAGACAAATTATTCTCTGGCAACTTTTTATATCTATATGAATGGGAAGGTCTATACCTTTAAAGATCAGAGTCTTGAGGATAGGCTCTCCTGTATATTTTAGGCTACAGGCAACATTCTTAACTTGTAAAAGCAAAAGAATATAAAAGTTAAAGAAATAGACCCAATATGGAGTCAGATTTGTTCTTCCCTATTACGTGGACACTAGGTGACTTCGAAGGGTAAAGCATAAAAAGGTCACCACCCTTGGAAACCAGCTGTCCTGTTGCAGGAAGACCAGGGCAAAGAGCAGGGCACATAGAGCTTTCTGGTTCACAGCTCTCTGAGACCTCAGCTGCCAGCCCCTCCCCCAGCCGATGCCAGGGTAGTAGAGCTTGCTTCCTGCTGAGCCTGCCAAGGGACAGGTCTGTGAGCCGTATTAACCTCGTCCTCACTTTGAGCCACTAAGTCTTGGGAGTAACTCATTAAAGAACCACAATCACTGGAACAAACAGCTATGCCCGTTTTGATTTTAATTAATGCCCCATCCGGCCAACATTTTTTTTTATCTTTTGGTTCATGTTTCTTTGAGCCAGGCACTTTGCGCAATGCTGTGTTATGTATTAATACAAACAATCCATTCATCAAAAGCAGCCTGGTTACAAGGACCCTGTCACCAGGAGACATAACGATTAGGCACCAGGTGTGCTGCCTGTGTCCTTTCCCCCGGACCTGCCGAAACCATCCGTGTCCCAGTGACAGGAAAGTACCAGGTCTTCCCCTTGCCACACAAGTCTATGCAGTTGTTAAAACTCACGGGACCGTACCTGGAACAGGGCCAATTTTACTGTATATAAATTATATCTAAAAATAAATACAAATAAGTGGAGAGAGAGTCTACTAATTGCTTCCTGATATTTGAATCAGGTTAAGCGCCACATCTATCAGAAAGGTCTTTCATTTATATTGAACTTCTCCCCTCCTGTCCTCTGGCTGGTTTCAACATGCAGGCGCGCACACACACACACAAGCATGCATAAACATAGAGTTTGTGTCTCTTTCATAATCTTACACATTTTTTGTTGTATGTAATTGCTTTACAATGTTGTATTAGTTTCTGCTGTATAATGAAGTGGATCAGCTCTCTGGGTATATGTATATCTCTATATATGTATGTCTCCTCCCTCGTGAAGCTCCCTCTCACCCCACCCCGATCCCACCCCTCTAGGTCCTCGCAGAGCACTGAGCTGAGCTCCCTGTGTGATACAGCAGCTTCCCCCTAGCTAGCTTTTACACACGGTGATGTATATACGTCAGTGCTCCTTTCTCATTTCATGCCTTCCTTCCCCCCATGTGTCCACAAGTTCATTCAGTACATCTGTGCCTCTATTCCTACCCTGCAAATAGGTTCATCAGTTCCACTTTTCTAGATTCCATATATATGTGTTAATATATGGTGTTTGTTTTTCTTTTTTCTGACTTAATTCAGTCTGTATGACAGGCTCTGGGTTCATCCACAGTACTTCAACTGACTCAATTTCCTTCCTTTTCATGGCTGAGTAATATTCCATTGTGTGTGTGTGTGTGTGTGTGTGTGTGTGTGTGTGTGTGTATCGCGTTTTCTTTATCCATTCATCTGTCCATGTACATCTAGGTCACTTCCATATCCTGACTATTGTCAATAGTGCTGCAGTGAACATTGGGGTTCGTATGTCTTTTTGAATTAAGGTTTTCTCAGGTTATGTGCCCACTATCTCACACACTTTCTTATAATCGTTTTTGATGGGTAGGCCGGCTAAGGCTGGTCCATGCACCCCTGCCTGTGTTTTGATGCAGCAGATAGAGCTGTGATCAGAAGATTGATTCTATAACTTAAAAAACTGGGGAACACTTGACCAAACTAAACTTTGTCTCCCTGACCACAGCCAAAGCCTGGGAAAGCGATGCAAGCCCTTCACATGTGCATATGTGAAGAGCACTAGGGAGTTTTCTTTCATTCCACTTTCTCATCCTTGAGAGTTTATCTGGTTCAAAGCTTCCATCAGGCTGTCATAGCTTCATACTGCTCATTATTTTTGAGTTGTAAGAAGATAGTTAAAAATGCTCATATTTCTACACATTTCCTTAACTTTCAAATGTGAATATTACAGTAAATAATAAACCACAATTCAAAGATGCAAACACCTCCTGTGCCCACATTTAGCATATTTAATCAATTTCTTTTCCATTCTCACTTAATGACAGCTGAAGGAATTTCTTTAGGATGAGAGATTGTCAGCACATTGATGTAGATTGCTTTAGTTGTATATTTTTGGTGGGTATAAATGATTTCTGAGTGAGTTTTTCTCACAAATACAATAATGAGAAGAATTATTATTCCATGTACCAAACTTACAGAATTTTTTCCCCCTTTTTGTGAAACTGAACTGAAATCTGTTGTTGACAGGACAGTATTTCCCTAATGTAACTATTTGGAGAACTATGATCACTCTGAGATCCTGGATCCTTGACTAGGATCAGGGGCTCAACTTGTGTCTATAACCCAGCTATGACCCGAGGTTCTGGAATTTGCTCAGGAAGCAGGCTGTGTATTTTCTGCCTCTGAATGTTTGGGACCATCTCATTGAAAATGGCCATTGTGTTGCCCAAAAGCATCACCTGCCTTGATTTCTTTTAAACTGGTAAGATTTTATAGGACATGGGCCCAGGGCAGTGAAAACACCATCACATGGATGAAGAAGGTAAATTTTGTGTAGCAGAGAAAGCAGTTTTAATTTTCCTTTGGAAAATAACAGCCACCAGAGACCATGAATCCTTCAACAACTGCCCACAAACAGCGAAGGTTCCTTGGCAGGGTCCTTGGTGGGTCATTGGTGGAGTTGTTTTGGGTGAATCCAGGAACATCCTGCAGGAATGTGGGTGCCCCATTGAACTCCAGCTCTGAGTGCCTGATCCTACCCGTGGAATCTCAGGTCTCTGACCCCTGCCCGCATCACGCTGACCCTCTCCTGGCTGTCTGAGCAGGAGGCTTTGTCCTACCCCTTAGTGGATGGAGGCCACTTAGTGGATGGGGCTTTGTTACCTCATTGGTCACAGGAATAAGAGAGTCTGGAGAGGTGACTTAAAACAACAATGATAGTGAATTGAAGAAGAATATAAATTGAAACTACTAAGACATACTTGCAGATATGAGTGCCATTCACAGCTTCACTTCTGACCCCGAAACTGTACATTGTGGCTGAGCTGTCCCCTTGGGCTTCACCTGCATCAAATCCTTGTTTTTAGGGTGAAGTGTAGAGTGGGTAGGAAACTTTTTGATACTTTATTTGCAGTTACTGCCCCATTTTAAACCTGTATTTTAAAATGTGATGACTGTGTATTTGTAATGACCACTAGAAAGCTTCCTTAAGATAATGACATTTTTTATACCATATAAACTCAGCTCTGTAAATATATGTGCATATAAAAAAGAGAAGAAGGGCAAATATTAATATATCCCCATACTCACATTTGAGTAAATGTGTGGGTGATTTTTCTATGTGTTTTATAGATATTTTTAAATGTCTCCTAAATTAGCATATTGATTTTATATGCAGAAAAATGTCACTTTAATTTGTATGTGCAATGGCACCCCACTCCAGTACTCTTGCCTGGAAAATCCCATGGGCAGAGGAGCCTGGTGGGCTGCAGTCCATGGGGTCGCTAAGAGTCGGACACGACTGAACGACTTCACTCTCACATTTCACTTTCATGCATTGGAAAAGGAAATGGCAACCCACTCCAGTGTTCTTGCCTGGAGAATCCCAGGGACAGGGAAGCCTGGTGGGCTGCCTTCTATGGGGTCGCACAGAGTCGGACACGACTGAAGTGACTTAGGAGCAGCAAATAGATGCTCTAATGAAGAGGGATAGAAATTATAGCTGTCATATATATTAAAAACAAAATCACTCCCAAAATCCACTGAAACTCAAGTAGGCCATTGCAACAAAAATTAGGCTGTTACGGGGAAAGTATCAGGGAATCTTATATTATTACATATGTTTTGCTGTCAGTCATACATATTTATTTACAAACAGTTTTCTCTGAAAGATACATACTGTGAAAGTGTTTCAAAATGATACTCACCTTGGCTAGATTTAATGAACTCTCTCTTCAAGGGTCTCTAGTGGACACTAGGTAATTTACACCTCTGCATGAGTTGAGTTCTGAACACATTCAAATATAATAATAAAAACTTGCCATAGTGAGGGGTAAACAAAATAGCTGTGTTGTGCCTATTTCAGTCGTTAATTTCCTCTCAGTTTCATCGCAGTCAGGCGTGTTGTCTTCTATTGAGTTCTTCTATGTTAACTTGCTCCTTTTTGGTTTTAAAATATGCTTGTGTATTTAAAAGTTTATGCTTGTAAGCTGGTTATAACAATAAGTGGCCATGTTTATAAAAAGCTTTAATCCAAAGAAACCGAGGGACACTTTCACCTGCAACTGTACAGACTATTAAGCATATATACTTATTTGGGGGGAAATTTGATGTATAGGTTGTATTAGTATAGCTTCTATTTAAGTTCTATCTTCTACTTTAGGTGTTGGAAGGGCCAAACTAATATTATTGGATGGTTTGAGTGTGTGAAAGTAGGATCTCCAAGGGCCTATTGACTGTTTCAGTACCACTTGTGATGGCACATTTTTGAAGTTTTATTTAACATCACATGCTGAATTCATAAAAATTAAACATCTTGATATTAACTATCATTCTGCATTTCAGCGTCCTCGTTGACTTTCTACCCTAAATGGCAGTTGCAGCAGTTAAATAATATTGACGTGTGGGCACGTAATAGAGTCTAAACCCCTAAACGCCCTGCCGTACGAAACACAGAGTCGTTCTGGCAGGCAGTTCTGTGGGGCACGACAGGAGTTCGTCCCTGGAAAATCGTCTGAAGCGAGTCATTCTGGCAGGCAGTTCTGTGGGGCACGACAGGAGTTCGTCCCTGGAAAATCGTCTGAAGCAGGTGGAGGCTGAGCGGGAGCCTGGAGAGAGGAGTCCAGGTGAGGCGTGCTCCCAGCGCAGTTGCATCCAGGTGAACGAGGACCTTTTGCTCTGTGTTTTCAAGGACTCAGCCCTAAGCAGAGCTCATACGCAAGGTGTCAGCTGCTCTTATAGAAGACAGATGAAGCCATTGTGGGGCACAGCAGCAGTGTTCATTACAAAGGGCCGCCCTGCTCCTAAGAGAGCAGGACAGTGACTTCCTCATGAAGACAAGATTCAGACCTCCCCAACAGAGCAGCCAGATGTTTGGGGAAATGTAACATGTTTTCCGAAGGAAGTGGTAAAGGTGAAATATTTTCCAATGACTCGATATATTCCACGATAAGTACAGTCACAGTGTAGCAGACATCTGCATATCTCTGCGTACCATCCACTGTTTTCGGTGCTTTACATATATTCACTTATTCCCAGGTGGTTCTAGTGGTAAAGAACGCACATACCAATGCAGGAGACGCAGGAGACTTGGGTTGCATCCCTGGGTTGGGAATATCCCCTGGAGGAGGGCATCGTAACCCACTCCAGTATTCCTGTCTGGAGAATTCCATGGGCAGAGGAGCCTGATGGGCCACAAAGAGTTGGACATGACTGAGCAACTTAGCATGCACACACACTCCCTATTAGATGTTCAGTAAGGTGATCCCCATTTTACGTGAAGAAACCAAGGAGCATGCAGGTCAGAAGTAATGTGTTCATAGTCAAACGATGGCCAAGCCAACATTTTAAAGAAGACACACTGGTTGTAATGAATGCACACATCGCATCTGTGCTTATATCTCTGAGACCAGTGAGGATAAGGAGCAGGGATCTGTGCTGACCTGGGAAGAGTAATAAAAACACAGGAACATGATTATAAAACCACGAATTAGATGGCAGGTCAGTCCTAAGAAGTCATACCAGAAATGATGATGCAATAGCTTGAATCCGGTCCAGATGTCTGATAGAACCCTTTTCCTGGAGTTTTCAGAAATCCTGCGTATGATTTCAGGTGCAGCTACTTATTTTGACGTTAAAGGAGTTATATGGCAGGTTCTCGAACACCTGGAGGCACTATATGGATTTCTTTTTCCTAAAAAACTGTCCCTTGGGAGGAAACAGCTGCCCTCAGACCCTGAGCTGTCTCTCACAAAGGATGTGTGTGTCTCACGGTGAAGGAGGACTTCAGCCAATACAGCTAGACCGAGCTTTTCCGTCTCAGTCCTGACTTCAGCCTGCCTCACATCTCCATCCTTGCTGGGAAAACTTGACCTTTGTGAAATTCTCAGTGAGCAGCAGTGAGAGGATCCACAGGGGGGTCGCTAGGATATGGTTTCAGTGGCCGAAAGGGGCTTGTGATTCGAAGACCTCCCGTCAAAGCGGTCAGTTGCCCACTCTGTGCTGATTCCAGGAAGAAGCAGCAGAAAGCATCTTTCTGGGTTGGGAATCACTGAGACCCTCAGCAAATCTACTTCCATTCAGACACAGAAGATGAACTCTGAGCCTAACCTTGCTTGGTTTTCTGAGGTTTGTCTGTAGAATACACTGGACTGTTGCCAGAATAAGATGGCTTCAGTTGCAACCAGAAAGGAGCCTGCCTGTGAAAGAGAATTAAGGTGTGCTTGGAGGGGAGGCGTTGGGAGGGGCTTGGCCGTGCCTCCTCTTCAGGTTCCCCTGGAATCTGCGCCCCTTCTCCTGGGGATGGCTGTGGAGCCCAGGGCATTTCTCTCTTTAAGGCATTTTCTGTGCTTGGTAGGCTGTCCAGACACACTCACCTGGAATGGGTTAGTGTTCTGACCCAAATGAAATGCCCCTTGTCTCCCAGCTTCTAGCCAGATCACCTCCAGCTTTGGGATTGCCCCATCACTCCAGCCCAGCAGCCATGCACATCAGTATTCTGGAAGCTCACACGGGTAAACTCTAATCACTGCTGCTAGTAAAAATCTGCCTCCTACATCCCTGTCTGTGGGTGGTTCTCTCATGAAGGTGGCCACGATGATCGAGGAGGAAGTGCTGCTAAATCTTCTTCCTCCTTCTTCCTCCATGAAGCTGGAGGACTGGGGCTTGCTTTTGGGGAATGTTTTAGTATGCCTTGAAACTTGAAGATTGTTAAGTGATTGGATGTGAACGGATATTACTAGACAAACTTAAATATCAAAAATGTGATCTGTGTGGTAACCTACATTAGAGATTCATCATCTGGATACTAGACGTTAAAAACACGTCTTTCTTTAGAGACGCCTCCCATGGTTGTTGAAAATATGTGTATGTTCTCTTAGAACTTGTCTTTACAAACACACACGGTGAATGACTGAGGTGGAACAAGTGATCAGTATTCAGTCAGGGAGGCTCAGTTCCCGCGGGCAGCTTCACAGAGACCTTGGAGGCAGCAGCTCCGTTCTGGTTCCCCATCCCCTGGGAGTAGACAGGAGTGGGGAGAGACGGGATGATGGATGCCCTGTCACCGCATGTCAACTTCCACAAAATAGACACACTGAATGAAATAATGCCCTTTGCAGCAACATGGATGGGCCTAGAGATGATCATACTAAGTAAAGTAAATCAGAAAGAGAAAGACAAATACCCTGTGATAGTACTTATATGTGGAATCTAAGAAGATGACACAATGAACTTATATTATAAAACAGAAACAGACCTGAAGACATAGAAAACAAGCTTCTGGTTACCAAAGGGGAAAGGGGTGGGGGAGGGATAAATTAGGAGTTTGGAGTTAGCAGATGAAAAAGTGAAAGTATTAATCGCTCAGTCCTGTCCAGCTCTTTGCAACCCTATGGACTGTAGCCCACCAGGCTCCTCTGACCATGAGATTCTCCAGGCAAGAATACTGGAGTGGGTAGCCATTCCGTTCTCCAGGGGCTCTTCTAGACTTGGGGATCGAACCCCAGTCTCCTCCAGATTCTTTACTATCTGAGCCACCAAGGAGGCCCATTATATATAAAACAAACAACAAAGTCCTACTGTATAGCATAGGGAATTATATTCAATATTTTGTAATAAACTATAATGGAAAAGAATACCAGAGAAATGCATATATATCTGGATCATTTTGCTGTACATTTGAAACTAACATAGCATTGTAAATTAAGTATACTTCAATTAAAAATAAAAAATAAACTAACAAATCAATCAATATATCTCTTAGGAGATATGAATTGTATGTTTTAATTGAAAAAAAAATGTAGTAACCCCAAGTGAACTTCCTTTCCTACACAAAATATAGGGATATGGTAAACTTTTATTGTCCTTTTCTCATGAAAACGGCAGATTGGGGAGCAAAAGAAGACGTAACCACTGTGTGTGCCCATCCTGATTTTATTTGTTAAGTAGAAGGCTTAGACGTCGGATATTAAGTTAGTAGGAAAGAAATCTGAAAATCAACTTATTTTTAGTTTTGTCATAAAAATAAACCTCCAGCCTTCCACCTGGAAATTTTTTCTCCTCCAGTTGCGAGGAATAAAAATGAAGTCCTGTTTCCCTTTCATTCTTGCGTCCCTTTCAGTGGTTACTGCCTTGCTAGGCATGCAAGTTGTCATAACCATATAGTGTAAACTTACATGACGTGATGAAATATTGCTGCAGAAAGCGAGGGCATTGTGTTGTCCAATGAGAACTAATCTGTATGCTTTGGAAAGACTCAAAGGTGGAGGTTTGCTTTGAAAGCTGATTAGATAGGAGTAAAACAACGGAAAAAAACGGTGGATTTAAAAAAAAATCATGAAGGAGTTACACCCAAATTGCCATGCACATTTTTCTCTTTACCTTAAAAAAAAGTGATACTGGACATTTTGTAACTTACAGTATGGACATCTTGTGGTGTCTGTGTGTCGTGGAGAAGATGGAACTTCGTCTCAGAGAGGAGTTCCTACCGACAGAATCACGTCTAGTGAACAGATTTACGTTTGTGTATTCTCAATTGAACAAAATATTTATGTATTGGGTTTGATTCATTTTTTGATTAACTGACTTACTGCAGATCTCAGGAAAACCAGATGACAGGATTATAACAGATTGCTAAAATGAGTTTCATAATATAATTGAAACTGAATATTAAAATTATAATGCAGTCTTTGGGAGAACAATTAAATCTATAACACAGTCATTTTTTTAAAATTTTATTTTATTTTTAAACTTTACAATATTGTATTGGTTTTGCCAAACATCAAAATGAATCTGCCACAGGTATACATGTGTTCCCCATCCTGAACCCTCCTCCCTCCTCCCTCCCCATACCATCCCTCTGGGTCGTCCCAGTGCACCAGCCCCAAGCATCCAGTATCGTGCATCGAACCTGGACTGGCGACTCGTTCCATATATGATATTATATGTATTTCAATGCCATTCTCCCAAATCATCCCACTCTCTCCCTTTCCCACAGAGTCCAAAAGACTGTTCTATACATCAGTGTCTTTTTTGCTGTCTCGTATACAGGGTTATTGTTACCATCTTTCTAAATTCCATATATATGCGTTAGTATACTGTATTGGTGTTTTTCTTTCTGGCTTACTTCACTCTGTATAATAGGTTCCAGTTTCATCCACCTCATTAGAACTGATTCAAATGTTTTCTTTTTAATGGCTGAGTAATACTCCATTGTGTATATGTACCATAGTTTTCTTATCCATTCATCTGCTGATGGACATCTAGGTTGCTTCCATGTCCTGGCTATTATAAACAGTGCTGTGATGAACATTGGGGTACACGTGTCTCTTTCAATTCTGGTTTCCTCAGTGTGTATGCCCAGCAGTGGGATTGCTGGATCATAAGGCAGTTCTATTTCCAGTTTTTTAAGGAATCTCCACACTGTTCTCCATAGTGGCTGTACTAGTTTGCATTCCCACTAACAGTGTAAGAGGGTTCCCTTTTCTCCACACCCTCTCCAGCATTTATTGCTTATAGACTTTTGGATCGCAGCCATTCTGACTGGCGTGAAATGGTACCTCATAGTGGTTTTGATTTGCATTTCTCTGATGATGAGTGACGTTGAGCATCTTTTCATGTGTTTGTTAGCCATCTGTATGTCTTCTTTGGAGAAATGTCTATTTAGTTCTTTGGCCCATTTTTTGACTGGGTCATTTATTTTTCTGGAATTGAGCTGTAGGAGTTGCTTGTATATTTTTGAGATTAGTTGTTTGTCAGTTGCTTCATTTGCTATTATTTTCTCCTATTCTGAAGGCTGTCTTTTCACCTTGCTTATAGTTTCCTTTGTTGTGCAGAAGCTTTTAAGTTTAATTAGGTCCCATTTGTTTATTTTTGCTTTTATTTCCAATATTCTGGGAGGTGGGTCATAGAGGATCCTGCTGTAACACAGTCATTTAATGGAGGTTCCTTGATGTCAATTTAAGGAATTTATTGTTCAGTCGTTAAGTCATGTCTGACTCTTTGCAATCTGATGGACCGCAGCATGCCAAGCTCTCCTGTCCTTCACTGTCTCCCAGAGTTTGATCAAACCTATGTCCATTGAGTCAGTAATGCTATCTAACCATCTCACCCTCCTCTACCACCCCCTTCTCCTCCTGCCCTCAATCTTTCCCAGCATCAGGGTCTTTTCCAGTGAGTTGGCTTTTTGCATCAAGTAGCCAAAGTATTAGAGCCTCAGTTTCAGCATCAGTCCTTCCAATGAATATTCAGCATTGATTTCCTTTAGGTTTGACAGGTTTGATCTCCTTACTGTCCAAGGGATTCTCTAGAGTCTTCTCTAAGGAATATCCCTTTAATATATACGTATATATATGTATATCCTTAAATAGGATATTTGTAGAGACTTGGCCCACGTATGGACTTTTTTTAGCTACAGTCATTTAATAAATATCGCACAGATGATATATACTGCCTTGCTCTTGTGCGTTTGTCTAAATGAGCCTCTCAACCCAAATGCCCCTTGCCTCTTCGCTACATTTGAGTATTGAAATGGCTACATATCCTTTGAAAACCAGATCCAGTATCACCTCTAGCTGCAGGCTCTTCTAGGTTCTCCATGTGATGCTCCAGCGGACCCGTGAAACTTATCTGTGGCCGGTACCTCAGGTTATTACCTACTCTCTGCCTTAGCTGGGCTTGGTCCCAATACTGTGTTTTCCAGAAGTGTGTTACAGGCGATGCGTCTGAGAACATACTTGCACTTGGGTGTGGGTTTGTCTGCACACAAGACCACATCTCCAGTTTATCTGAAACACTGTCTTTAGCGCTTTTACTTAACTCCAATTTAGGAGAAATACTGTGAAGAGCAGCGTGAACTTAGGTATCAGAAGAGACAACAAACGATCAGAGCAAGCATGAACAGATCCAGCTCTTGAGAAAAAACACATTAATAATATTCTGCCGCTAAAGGGATGCCTTGCATGTATAGAGCCCTGTGTACTTTGGCAAAACGTTTTGCTTAAACTTCAAGAGCCTTTTAGTGTTTGCCAGGATATTTTTAAATGCTTGTATGCATTTATCATCATTTTCTGGGAGTGAGGGGGGCTGTGAGGAAGGGTCGCTTTGATGATGTTAACAGAGGATTCTGGGCTTCCAGGAAGTAGTGTTAGTAAAAATTACAATATGTATTGAAAGTGTGAAGATAGAAATAAGTGGTGCCTACTTGAAAAGCTGTAAAACTTAGAACCTACAAGGAATGAGGAAGCTCATTTTAACTCTGAAATAGCATCTCCATATGTTTGGAGTTTAATTTTTTCTGATATTAGCCAATTCCATGTAATGAGTTTTGTAGCTTTGCAGTTGTCCTGATCTCACAACTCAGTAGAGAAAATGGTTGTGTCTGCGTTTATAGTGCTAGTGGGTGGGGCTAGTTTCTCCTTGATTGATGGGGGCCCCAAATTGTCAAGCTCTCTGTAAACACATTCTAAATCTGAAAGTATCTTTAAAAGTGAGCTTTCCCCCCTTTTTCTTTTAAGACAGGGTTTCGGTTGGGCGGGTATTTTGCTCTAAAGGAGCTCCTTCGGGAGTCTGCACCTGGTGTGGCCTGGCTGCCCAGCTGACACAGCCCAGGTTTGCTGGCCCTGCAAACACTTCTTGACTCAAGTTGTGTAGAAAAAATGATTTCTGTGAACCTGAAGTCACAGCCCCAGGGGACTTCTAGTATAAAGAAAAGGCAGAGGCTCGCTGAGCTTTATGAAGCTTGTTTAGGAGAAAAATGAGGTGTGAGACACAGCCACCAAATTTTCAGCATCAATTAATAGTGCTGAAACACTCAGGTCTTGGGTCCAAAATATAACCATTTCCAACTCACCGTATTAAACATTCGGTCGCCAGCTTCTGGTTTCTTGATTGTTACTTTTCAGTGCATGTGTTGTAGATACTTAACTAAGAGTTTTGTTAAAGTATCTTTTCTTGTTTAAATTCTCATGTCCTACAAATTCTGACTTTGCTTTAGAGATAGATACTTAGAGATCGCTTACTTTTTCTTATTTACCCTTATTTAAGAGTAGGGAGGTAATATATCTTTGATTTGATTACATAAATCTGTAATATGTATAATTTATTCCAAAGCAAAGGTTTCTTTTTAAATTTCCGCATGTTTGGGACCTAAAGCTGTGCCTATTGGTGGAGTTTCTGTCCATATTTCACATTGAAAACCATACTGGCATTTGAGAAATTAAGTACAAACTGTTCTTATAAAATGGCATGCAGCGTCTAATTTTGAAAATGTGGAAATATTTAAGTTACTGTCTTGATGAAGGCTACAGCTATTACAGCATTTTTCTTTCTTTTAACTACAGAAGAAGGTCTGTTTACAGGAAGAGGCAAAAGAGCCAAAGCTCTGGTAGAGGCTTGACATTTGGGAGAAGTAGTAGAAAAAAAAATAGAGCCAATACCACCGCCAAAGCCTCTGATGACTTCTAACCTACTTCCTGTCTCTGGATTTGCCTCTTCGGGACGCTTTATTATGTAGGAGGAATACTTCCACACGTGGCATTTTGTGTCTGGCTTTTTTGGATCAGCATGAGGCTTTCAAGGGTTGGTCCATGTTGTAGCAGGTGTCAGGACTTCGCTTCTCTGTGGCAAGTACTACACCACTGTATGGACAGACCACATTTTGTGTATCCACTTACTAATTGATAGATATTTAAAACGTTTCTACCTTTGGTCTATTATGAATAATACTCCTGTCAACTTTCATACACAAGTCTTTTGTACAGACATGTATTTTCAGTTCCCTTGGTGTGTACTAGGATTGGAATTGTTGAATTGTGTATACAGTTGAATTGTGTAGACAGAGAGAGACAGTAACTCTATGTTAACATTTTGAGGAACGGCCGAATTGTTTTCCAAATCAGCTGCACCACTTTTCATTCCCAGCAGCAATATCCAGGGATTCCAATGTCTCCATACCCTCACCAACACTTGTTACCACCCTCCTTTTTAGTTATGGCCATCCCAGTGGGTGTGCAGTACATCAGTCTGGTTTTGATTTACATTTCCCTTCCCTGGTGGCTCAGATGGTAAAGAGTCTGCCTGCAGTGTGGGAGACCAGAGTTCGATCCCTGGGTCAGGAAGATCCCCTGGAGAAGGGACTGGCTACCCAGTCCAGTATTCTTGCCTTGAAAATTCCATGCACAGAGGAGCCTGGCAAGCTACAGTCCATGGGATCGCAAAGAGTCAAATATGACTGACCGATAACACAGAAATGACCAATATCCAGCACCTTTTTGTGTGTTTGTCATTTGTATATCTTCTGTGAAGCAGTGTCTCTTCAGATCCTTTGCCTATTTTTTCTTTGCCAGTCGGGTTGTCTTTTCTTATTGAACTGTGAAGATTCTTATACACATACATACATATACACACACGCACACACACACACACACACACAAATCCCTTATCAGACATATGATTTGTGAATATTTCCTCCCATTGTGTGAGTTGTCTTTTCACCTTCTTGATGGTATCCTTTGAAGTATAAAAGTTGCTAATTTTCACAAACCCCAATTTATCTTTTTCTTATTTGTCCCTTGTTTTCAGTGTCAGATATACAAGCAACTAGAGCTTCTCTGATGGTTCAGATGATAAAGAATCTGCCTGCAATACAGCATACCTGGGTTTGATTCCTGAGTCACAAAGATGCCCTAGAGAAGGCAATGGCAACCCACTCTAGTATTCTTGCCTGGAAAATCACATGGACAGGAGCCTGGCAGGATGCAGTCCATGGGGTGGCAAAGAGTCAAACACAACTGAGCGACTAACATTTTCACTTCACTTCACAATGCTTCCCTTGTGGCTCAGCTGGTAAAGAATCTACCTGCCATGTGGGAGACCTGGGTTCGATCCCTGGGGTGGGAAGATCCCCTGGAGAAGGGAAAGGCTACCTACTCCAGTATTTCAGTCTGGAGAATTCCATGGACTACAGTCCATGGGGTCACAAAAGTCAGACACGATTGAGTGACTTTCACTTTCACAATACAAGAAACCATTTCCTAACTCAGGGTCACAAAAATGGACTCATATTTTTTCCAGGTGTTCTATAGGTTTAACTCTTATATTTAGGACCATTGTCCACTTTGAGTTGGGTTTTGTATATAGGGTAAGGCAGGTGTCCAACTTCATTCTTTTGCCTGTGAATATCCACTGGCACCATTTATTGAAAAGACTATTCTTTGCCTCCTTAAATTGTCTTGGGACGCTTATTGAAAATCAGTTGACCACAAAATGAGAGGGTTGATTTCTGAGTTCTCAGTTATAGTCTATTGATCTATATGTCAAACCTCAAAATTCTTAAAATAAATACCAATAGTGAGACAATTAACTCGGTCACATTACTTATTCCCTGTGGAAAAGAGAGGATGGAAAAATATCTATAATCCTGTCACTGGGAATGTTTTGCCATATTTCCCTTGAGTGAGAGTTGGACCATTTAATTCCTTTAAAGTTGTTATTCTTACTGTTTTTTTTTTTTTTTTTTAAACTCAGTCTGCTTGCATTGCTCATTTGTTCTGCACTCGGCAGAACACAGAGGAAACACATGAAGCAGCAGGACCCCTAGGATCACTTCACACACACACACACACACACACACACACATACACACGCAGGAAGGGGAAAGGGGTTGTTAAATTTCCTTTTAATATTCTATTCTTTGTTGTTCCCTGACTCACTGAGTGCAGTACAGGGTCCCTGCACCAGCTGTGCACTCAAATCTGTCTCTTAGCACACTTTCAGAAATATTTTCACGAGAGCTTTGAATCACAAGTTACCTTAATTTCAGGGCAAGAAATAAGAGCATTCTGAACAACATATAAACCTTTTTTGAACTAAACTTCAAGCTGATTTCTTGGTTCCCCAAAGACTTTTTAGACCTGAAATACCTACATAAAAGATATTTCTGCTTGAATTTTAAAAAACCTTCAGATACCTATGCTTTACTACACATGATTTAACTTTTAGGTACCCCTGTGACCTTACAAACAAAGAGATCTCTTGAGAACCAAACTAGGAATTCATATTTTCAGAGAACTGAGAGATTTTTCAAAAAGTTGAAAGAGAGCTAAGGAATTCACCTCTCAGGAGGAGGGACTGTGTCCTTCTTAAGAGCCAGATGTGAAAAACATATGTAATATTTTAAAATGTATTGTTCTGGTGAATATTCACATGGCATATTTTAAATGATCTGACTTTGACAATGGCTTGGCTTGTATGTGAAGTACTGGCTTGAAATGATCAGAAAGGGAAAGACTGCTATTTGAAATTAAAATCTATGTTGTTTTGCCCTCTCAAACTTTACCTGTCCAAGAAAGGTGTCGATGCCTTCATCTCAAAACCTAGCCTCGCTGCTCTTCCCTCCCCCTCCTCTCTTGGTCGATTCTCATCCACCTCTCTGCCTCATCACACCACACTCCCAATTACTTATTAAGCTCCAGCAGAATTACCCTCTGTCCTGTAGTCTAAACAGATTCACCTCCTCTTCCTCTCTACCTGGGCTAATCCATCTCCCTTTGAAAGGTGATTGTTCTCACCTCCATCTCACAACACCCTGTTTCTTTTCTTCCCCGTCTGGACCCTCTGATTTGTATATTTCCCCCTTTCTCCTGTGTTTCCCACTAGTTCACGGTTGCCATGGAGGCAAGGACCATTCTTTGCCCCCGAATCTCCAGCACCTGGAGGAGAGCCTCGTACATGGCTGGTGCTTCATAAATGTATGCCCCACACATGATCACAGCATAAGCAGTGAGCCATAACCCAGTCAAACCCCTGGAGAGTCTGCAAGAACTAAACTCTGTGCAGAGCCCTAACTGATGGATTGCTGTGGAGTGGACCGTCCATACCTTCCTCTTCCTAGGGAGCCCACTTAGCCAACCTCCACCATTCAAATGCAGCAAAGTCGTTTCAGTTCTATTCGGTTTTATTTTCCCCTGGGCTTTGAACCCCAGAAAAGTCATTGTCACAGCAGCTTTCCTTCAGCTCTGAGGGTTTGTGATCTTCATTCAGTACCGACCGAATGAAGGACTGTTGTACTGAAGTAATGTGGAAAGGGCAGATTGTCTGAATGAGGCTTCGTGTTGCTTCTGATTTTAGCTGTGCTTCTGGTCTCAGTGCTGATGAACTGACACAAGATTCTGCTTCTTTAGATGGCAAGTTAGAAGTTACAGTAGGGAGGAGAGCACTGACTCTCCCCGTCCATCTTGGTAGGAGCTACGCCTGTCTTTCATGCCACAGCTGAAGCTGGGGCCTTGCTTTGAGTCCTGAGCAGCCTTTACTGTCCTTAATAGCCTGTATCACGTTCAAGACGACAATTAATCGTCTATCCTGCTGTCATCCTAGCCCCAGCCAGAACAAATCTATGAGACCAGAGAACACATCTTTTTTTCTAAACTGCTCTATCTCTAGAATACGTCCGTTTCCAACCTGAAAATGCTAACGTGTGTGATGCATGGACCCATTTTCCAGCAGTAGTAATAATGTGACTTTGCTGTAATAGTAAATAAATGTCCAGAAATTTCAAATACAAGGATGTGAATGGCTCAGTGCAAATGGCTCAGGTATTGCGAAAGAGGGGCATGGAGAGAGAGAGAGAACAGGAGAAGCCAGTTTGAGCTTTTAGCTGCAGAACTGCAGGCAGGTAGCTTGTTTCCTGGGTTGGCAACTTGAACTTTTGTAACAATTATTACTGTGATTATGGTGTATTAGCTTATACCCTCAATTTATTGATGATCTTTTCCAACTTTTTAGAAATATTCAAGAATAGGATTATGATCATCTTTACACTTTATTCATCATTTTGTTTTCAGTTTGCCTATAAATTTTGTTGGAGTTAAGGATTTTAAGGGATGAACAATAGAGTTATACAAGATGTTTGTTTTTTGCTTCCCTTAAGAGAAAAAAAATACCCACAACTGTATTAAAAGACTCTCCTGTCTTAATTAAGAGGCAGCTATTTTCCTGGGTTTTTTCCTCCTCTTAATTATATAAGCTGTGCTGAGTGAGATGTAATAACATGATTTTAAGTTGATATTAGTGTTTGGAACGCACTTGGCAAAGAAATAAGCAGCACCATCAGTGGCCTAACCGTGGCAGTAGAAAAAAAATGCCTATAATCCAAATGTCATACAGAAATAAAATTTATACCAGGTTGTCAATAATTTGAGAATTAATGTTTCTGGGAAGTAAAATTACATTAAATTTTCTCATAAAAATAAAACATACAGTTTACTTAAAAGTTTAAGTCATAGTACACGTAGGCATAGGGTGTCTATATATGTATATACTTACATACACTGGGAGTGTGTATGTATTTACATTCCATTAACAATCATAATCTTTACCACTACTTTTATTTCTCCTCTGGTCATAATTCCAAGAGAAAAACCCCCTTAGATGTTTCTCCTGGAAATTATCTCTAATGAATGTGCTTGTGCTCTGTGTTGGTTTGTCTGTTTCACACCTCACCTCTGACTTCCCATTTTGGTGGGTAAGGAATTCCCTCCCCCATCAGTTCAGTTCAGTTCAGTCACTCAGTCGTGTCTGACTCTTTGCGACCTCATGAATCGCAGCACGCCAGGCCTCCCTGTCCATCACCAACTCCCGGAGTTCACTCAGACTCACGTCCATCGAGTCAGTGATGCCATCCAGCCATCTCATCCTCTGTTGTCCCCTTCTCTTCCTGCCCCCAGTCCCTCCCAGCATCAGAGTCTTTGCCAATGAGTCAACTCTTCACATGAGGTGGCCAAAGTACTGGAGTTTCAGCTTTAGCATCATTCCTTCCAAAGAAATCCCAGGGCTGATCTCCTTCAGAATGGACTGGTTGGATCTCCTTGCAGTCCAAGGGACTCTCAAGAGTCTTCCCCAACACCACAGTTCAAAAGCATCAATTCTTCAGCACTCAGCCTTCTTCACAGTCCAACTCTCACATCCATACATGACCACAGGAAAAACCGTAGCCTTGACTAGACGGACCTTTGTTGGCAGAGTAATGTCTCTGCTTTTCAATATGCTATCTAAGTTGGTCATAACTTAGCTTCCAAGGAGTAAGCGTCTTTTAATTTCATGGCTGCAGTCACCATCTGCAGTGATTTTGGAGCCCAGAAAAATAAAGTCTGACACTCTTTCCACTGTTTCCCCATCTATTTCCCGTGAAGAGATGGGACCGGATGCCATGATCTTCGTTTTCTGAATGTTGAGCTTTAAGCCAACTTTTTCACTCTCCACTTTCACTTTCATCAAGAGGCTTTTTAGTTCCTCTTCACTTTCTGCCATAAGGGTGGTATCATCTGCATATCTGAGGTTATTGATATTTCTCCCGGAAATCTTGATTCTAGCTTGTGCTTCTTCCAGCCCAGTGTTTCTCATGATGTATTCTGCATAGAAGTTAAATAAGCAGGGTGACAATAGACAGCCTTGACATACTCCTTTACCGATTTGGAACCAGTCTGTTGTTCCATGTCCAGTTCTAACTGTTGCTTCCTGACCTGCATACGAATTTCTCAAGAGGCAGGTCAGGTGGTCTGGTATTCCCATCTCTTTCAGAATTTCCCACAGTTTATTGTGATCCACACAGTCAAAGGTTTTGGCATAGTCAATAAAGCAGAAATAGATGTTTTTCTGGAACTCTCTTGCTTTTTTGATGATCCAGCAGATGTTGGCAATTTGGTCTCTGGTTCCTCTGCCTTTTCTAAAACCAGCTTGAACATCTGGAAGTTCACGGTTCACGTATTGTTGAAGCCTGGCTTGGAGAATTTTGAGCATTACTTTACTAGCATGTGAGATGAGTGCAATTGTGTGGTAGTTTGAGCATTCTTTGGCATTGCCTTTCTTTGGGATTGGAATGAAAACGGACCTTTTCCAGTCCTGTGGCCACTGCTGAGTTTTCCAAATGTGCTGGCATATTGAGTGCAGCACTTTCACAGCATCATCTTTCAGGATTTGAAATAGCTCAACTGTAATTCCATCACCTCCACTAGCTTTGTTCGTAGTGATGGTTTCTAAGGCCCACTTGACTTCACATTCCAGGATGTCTGGCTCTAGGTGAGTGATCATCACCATCGTGATTATCTGGGTCGTGAAGATCTTTTTTGTACAGTTCTGTGTATTCTTGCCACCTCTTCTTAATATCTTCTGCTTCTGTTAGGTCCATACCATTTCTGTCCTTTATCGAGCCCATCTTTGCATGAAATGTTCCCTTGGTATCTCTAATTTTCTTGAAGAGATCTCTAGTTTTTCCCATTCTATTGTTTTCTCTATTTCTTTGCATTGATCACTGAGGAAGGCTTTCTTATGTCTTCTTGCTATTCTTTGGAACTCTGTATTCAGATGCTTATATCTTTCCTTTTCTCCTTTGCTTTTTGCTTCTCTTCTTTTCACAGCTATTTGTAAGACCTCCCCAGACAGCCATTTTGCTTTTTTGCATTTCTTTTCCATGGGGATGGCCTTGATCCCTGTCTCCTGTACAATGTCACGAACCTCAGTCCATAGTTCATCAAGCCCTCCCCCATGCTGCTGCTGCTGCTAAGTCTCTTTAGTCGTGTCCGACTCTGTGTGACACCATAGACAGCAGCCCACCAGGCTCCCCCATCCCTGGGATTGTCCAGGCAAGAACACTGGAGTGGGTTGCCATTTCCTTTTCCAATGCATGAAAATGAAAAATGAAAGTGAAGTCGCTCAGTCGTGTCCGACTCTTAGCAACCCCATGGACTGCAGCCCACCAGGCTCCTCCATCCATGGGATTTTCCAGGCAAAAGTACTGGAGTGGGGTGCCATTGCCTTCTCCGATAGCCCTGCGCTATTCCCCCTCCTCGCTTCTAGGGCAGTTACATCTATCATGTAAATGCACGGATCCATGTTAACCTCTGTAAAATGATGTAAATCATGTTTGCTCTAGAGCCAAGAGATGTGTTAGGATTATTTTTCCTTTCTTGCTCAGGTTTCAGTTTTTCCTGTAGTTTCTGAAAGCTGTTCTTTTTTGCCTCTTAACTGAATTCTTCATACTTTCGATGCTCTACAAAATACTCTCCATGTGCTCCATCCTGGCGTTTGTTGTATGCTGTCCCGTCCGTCCTCCTTCCCTTCTGAAGCGCTCGTCCTCCAGGCTCCATCTAGATGGTCTGTTCCTTCTGCTCTGGAAATTCGTGTCCTGGACCCCTTGTCATCTTTATTCTCAAATTCTTCAGTCATGTTCCTGATGCATAAACATCAGTAGGTTCTTAACAAGCGTTACTTTGGTAGTGTATTTCTGAGACATTAGATAACCAGAAATATCTTTTTTTTTTTTTTTTTTTTTACTGTAATTGGTTGGTAGATTTGCTAGGTATAAAATCATAGGCTGAAATTCTTTTCCTCTCAGAATTCTGTGTCCTTTACCTTTCTTCTGAGAGAAACTCAATGCAGTTCTGATTCCCAGTCCTTTGTACTTAGACTCTAGGATACTTTCCTGTCTTCTCACAATGTTTTGTGTTCTGAAATTTGCACATGTGGGAAGGGGGGAGGATCTTCTTTCCTTTATGTGCCTTTTCAATCTAGAGACTGGTTTTCTTTAGTCTAGGAAATTTTTTTTCATTATCTTTTGTTTTGTTTTCAGTGATATCCTCCTCAACTTTCTGCATTTTGTCTTTCTACAGCTTAGTCATATATCAAACCTTGCGGTTTATCTCCCAAGCAGAATTGTATTTTCTTTGATTTTCTTCTATCTTATTTGTTGCCCTCTTGGAGATTCCTTGTCTTATCTGCTAGCCCTCTGATTGAGGTTTTTTTAAATGTTGATCTTTTTATTTCTTTTTAATTTGTAAGTGCTTTATTTATTTTCCTCCCTACCTTTATAGTAACATCCTGACCTTAGTTCATGGGTGAAATATCTTCTTATATCTCTTTGAGGATGTGAAATAAAATTTATTTGAAGTTTTCTTTTGTTCCCGTATTTCTTTCATTTTGTGTGGTTTTCTTTTTCTGTTTTTGAAAGCTCTTCTCAGAAGCTCCAATATGTGGTTTTAGACTTTCTTTAATCAGCTCTTTTATTTCTTATTTACATATTTTAACATTCACCTAATAAGGTAAACATTGAATAAGCTAAGACATTTCAGACAATCATAAAATTAATGTATGCTCATAGTAATTTGACCCTTGGATCAAAGGTGACAGCATTTTCTGTTTATCACATTTATTCTCATCTCCTGAAAGAATGTCTCAATAAGTTATGAAAATAATGGATAACAAACTTCTTAGCAAATCTAGTTAATGACAAGCATTATGCCTATTCCTTTACAACCTATTGTGAGAGTTTTCTTTCATGAAAATATAAAAAATGCATCATTATTACTGCATACTTGCATATATCCTTGGATAGCTATCAAGAGGTCTATCTCAGGAACGAATTCTGGAATTTTTCCCAGATGTTAATTAATTGAGTTATATATTAGATTCAAGTTAAATTGTATATTAGCTTATTTAGTGTAAGTCTAAGACTGACAAGTATCTGCAACAAGAAAAGCTATTTTGAGAATTTAACTCCCCATAAAATACATACCAGGCTGTAATTAGTGCCTTTAGCATTTGCTGATACTCTGTCTATATTAGTGTTTATATTAGCCTGTCTATATTAGCCTTTTAAAAAGATTGAAAAATGTTTCTGCTGGTTGTTAAACTGTTATTCTGAACCTATGCTTAAAATAGCTTCCCAGGTGGCACAATGGTAAAGAATCTGCCTGCCAATGCAGAAGATATGGGTTCAATCCCTGGATCAGGATTCCCCCTGGAGGAGGAAATGGCAACCCATTCCAGTATTCTTGCCTGGAAAATTCTATGGACAGAGGAGCCTGGAGGGCTAATGGATTGCAATCCATAGTATTGCAAAATAATTGAACATGACTGACCATACATACACACGTGCTTAAAATGGACAAGCTGTTATATTAGTGCCCCCAAATTATTTAAAATTATATTCTAAATATGAATCATGCCACAATTAAATAAAAGGCAATAAAATGCCATCATAGTAGCTCGATTGCTATGAATTTATTGAGGAGATATTTTCCCTTCTGAAAATAAAAGCTGAGGGCAAAGAAAAGGGAGAAGAAAAAGGGAAAAGTACTCAAGAAGGTTTTCCATGCTCATTCACCAGCATCACTCTGCCCTGTACTGACAACTTGGTGAGGCCTGGGGCGAATATGTGGTGTTGATTGAGAGAGGGGATGCTCTTTATGATATTTCCCATATTAATTCACTCAGAGATCCTGAGATTAAACCTACTGAAGCAGCTCCAAATGTGGGACCTTTGAGGAAACTGCCACTTGTAAGGGTCCCGTAGTCGCGAACTTTGAACATCACTTTTGGTACAGAGGGCAGGGTAGGAGTGCTTTTACAAAGCATGGTTTTGGCTTTTGTCTCATGTAGCTTCTCCTCTGATGGGACATTATCATCTGATGGGACAAACAAGGATGTTGGGCTAACTTGACCTCGTCTATAATGTTTTCCCCTATAGCTTCCCACCCTTCCCCCCACAACCCCAGAGTGATTATTCTGAGCCAGACTGTGTGCCTTGTTCTGGCCAGTCTTATATGAGTAAGTGCCTCTGGGTGGATGTCCAGAAGTGCCTGGCCCATGAGCAAATATTTAGTCAGCAGTGAAATAAATGAGCTATAAACTTTAAGTGCCATTTATAAAATTTAATGCAAAGTGCCTTTGCTTTGCTTCTGTGTTTGACCCTTGACCTATAACTGTTGCTGACACCCAGAGGCCCATCCTTGGCTTTCTTTTAACCCAGGGTCCCTCACTGGGTGTCTTCTACTCTCATTGATATGATTATTACCTATTTATTAATATTGAAAATATTTTCCTTATTTAGATTCTCCCCTGAGCATCGCACTATGGATTTCTCCCTGGGGAGCCAAGCCCATAGGTTCTGCACATTAACACACCCCCAAAACGAACTTGTCTTCTGCCCTCTCACCTCCAAGCTCCACCTCTGGTTGTGGTCATTACTAACCATTAGGGAAAAGCAAACCAAAACCACAATGAAATACCAATTCACACAACTCACACCCATTAAGATAGCTACTATTTAAAACACACATACCCACAGAAAATAACAAGTGTCGGTGCAGATATAGAGAAATTAGAACTTTTGTGCCTTGCTGGTGGGAAAGTTAAATGGTGTGCCCACTGTGGAAGACGGTATAGAAGTTCCTCAGAAAGTTGAACACAGTATTACCATACAATCCAGCAATTCCACTTCTGGATATACGTTCAAAAGAATCAAACACAAAAACCTGAATAGATACTTGGATATCAGAGTTCATAGGAACATTATTCACAGTATCCAAATGGTGGAAGCAACCCAAGGGTCCATCTGTGGAGGAAGAGATAAGCAAAATGTGGTCTATATATACAGTGAAATATTAGTCTGTCTTAAAAAGGACTGAAAGTCTGATAATTGCTACATTGTAGATAAACCTTGAAACTGTTATGCTTAAAGGTATAAGGCAGACACAAAAGGACAAATATTGCGTGATTCCACTTACATGAAGTGCCACACACACACACACACAGTAGCTTCAGTCATGTCCAGCTCTCCATGACCACCATGGACTGTAGCCCACCAGGCTCTTCTGTCCATGGGAATTCCCAGGCAAGAACACTGGAGTGGTTTACCATTTCCTTCTCCAATATGAAGCCACAGGAGTAGTTATTTCACAGAGACAGAATGCAGAAGAATGGTTACAAAGGGCTAGAGGGAGGAGGAAATGGGCAGATATTGGGATAGATATGGCAGGGATGGGAACTGTTTCAGTTTGGAACAATGAGAAAGTTCTGGAGATGGATGGTGGTGATGGTTTTACAACGATGCCAGTGTACTTAATGCCACTGAATCGCACACTTAAAATGGTTAAAATGGTAAATTTTATGTTACGTGTATTTTGCCACAGTAAGATAAATAAGTGTATATTGAGAGAGTTGCAGGCTTGTATATGCATATTTCTCTAGGGCATTCCTCTAAGGCAATGTGTGCAGCGCTGTTCACCTTCTTGAAGAACAGCTGTGTAATGTCCTTCAGAGTCTGAAGCCAGCCCTCTCCTCTCACTTCATTTCCCTTGTTCTAGCCACCTGGAAATTCACATCTGCTAAAATTACATGCAAGTCTTTCCTCTGCCTTTACTGTCCCTCTGCCCCTGTGAGTTGATGACGGAATCTGATACTTCAAGACCCAGCCAAGTACCTGCCACCTTTGGAAAAGCTGCAGTGACTCCTGTAGACAGAATCCATTTACCAAAGGACTCTTCCATCCCAAACTTGTCCTCAACCAGAGAGAGTCTTTAAGGGCAAGGACATGTCTGCCTCACCTTTGTACCAGCTACACATAGCACAGAACATAATTTGAAGCAGGGTCTTAGGAAATAGTTCAATAACTGAATTTTTAAAAATACATAGTATTTTTCTAATCCTTCTCAGAGGGTAGACAGTCCTTTGCCCCCACTTTCCAGAACAAGTAAATAAGGAAAAGAAATGTCACACCTCACCCAGGTTGCAGGTGTTAGATGACCTGTGGAGGTGGAGGGACAGCATCAGCGTTCTCTTGCCTTCTTCCAGTCCCCATCTGTGGAGCCAGGCCTTAAATCTTTCCTTTCATATGTTAGGAGCACTCCTTTATTGGTTATAAAACACAAGATCCCAAATATTTGCCATAGGTCCTGTCCATAAGTGGAATGATCTTATTCATATTTCTGCTACCCCTTCTGCAATAAACCCCCTGCCACTGTTCCAGCATCAGTTATCCCAGACGAAAGGCTCATTATTTCATTACTAGTCTCCAGGGCTGTTTGGTCTCGTAACACTGGAGCACGGGATTTGGGCTGAGAGTCTAAGCCTTGAACTATTAAAAAATGTAAGTAGTCCTTGACACAATTTGGAGCGATTACTTTCTATTGTGCCAAGAATTCCTTATTAAAAATCAATTTAATTGTGCATACTCCATCTGGTTGGTATTATGGTCTTTATGGGAAGGAAACACGTTTCTGTATTTACCTGATGGTCCATAGGACAAGCACGTAACTGCAGAAAAGGAGGCATTTGGTAGCCCTGAAAAATTAAAGAGACTTTGAGGTTGTTTACCAGATTTAACTTTACCAACTTATGGGTCTTTTGGGCTATAAGGCTCAACATCATCCATCATTTGGGATTTTAATGGAAAAGAAAATGTTTAAACTGAAGCAAGAAAATTACTATATGCACATCATATGCTATATTTATTTGCAGGTAACAAATTCTGTTTTATTCTGTTGACATTCTTATCTCTTTAAACATAACTTAGATGGTCACATTAGTATTAATTTATGTTATTTTATATTAAAAATTTTTGGATAATGAAAGGTGAGAGGTTTACTCTTGTCTGCTGGGTTGGTTTCAACCATATTAGTGAAAGACTGTAATATTTCAGCTTAAAATACTGGAGGAAAATGTTTTTAGAACCAGAGTGGTTGCATTTTGTTTTGTGGCATGTTTTTCAAGGCAGTTTCTATGTTAATTTAAAAAGGAGACTTAGCTTCCTTCCATGTTATTAGAAGCTGAAGACTGAGATCATTCTGTTAATAAGTTTTTTAAACTTCTTACATGCTTATAGTTGTGAAGTATTTTGTTCCTGTCTCATCTTAAACCGTCAACAGCATGGTGAGTTGCCATAAATATTGATTTGATTCTGAATCACCTTAACATCAATGTTTTTTTTTAAAAAATCACTGATTTGTTATGCAGGGTCTACTGTTAATAACTACAGCAGTCTATCAGACAACTATTTGGTAGCAATCATAATATCACAAATCGTCTCTGTGCCCTGATTTTGTCACTTGTGAAATGCAGCCCGTGCCTTTGTTGGGACTTCTAGGAGGTTTAAATGATTTACTCCACGTAGAGTGCTCAAAGTTTCTGTGCAGAGTAAGCATCAAATACACATTAGCTTTTATCGTCAGTGTCAGAAATGACAACGACAGTTCTGCAGTGGGTGGTTTTCTTTCCATTTATTTCGTAAAAACAAGAAGCTCGAGGTGAATTAAGGAAGCTTCCCCCATCACAGAAATTCAGTGGGTGTGATTGATATCATCTCTGGCTGCACACATCTCTCAGATGATGGGGCAGATAGGTAACAAGGCGACAGAAAGTACAGGAGATAAGTGAGCATGGTGAAGTGACAGAGAATAAGGTGTTTTCTTCTACGAAATTCTTGAAAGGAATGCGTATTTGTTGTATGGTAGCAATGTGTACAGAAAAATAACTCCCTCCTCATCCACCTCTATTTCTGCACTAATAGTCACTTCCATGCTTTTCTCTGCGTTCATAGAAATACATAAACATGCAGCATTTTTGCTGTAGTTTTACAAGAGGTGGATTCTATACACATCACTGTGTAACTTTCTTGTGTTGGTTTGCCTTGAAAAAAAATCCTCAGAAGTTTTGTAAGCATGTGCTGTTTGCCGTGAGCGCTGGGCCTGTCCAGGACTGGCCCAGAAAGAAAAAACCCCGTAGTTTTCAGAGATGAAGCCAGCCTGTTTATTACCATAGTCTTCATTTAATTCTGTCCACTTAGTCCCATCTTTATTGGACAAAACATCTTGAAGGGGGACGTTTCTAGGGTATTTTGCTACTATTTGTTTTTACTAAGTTTTTTTAATGTGGATCATTTTAGAAGTCTTTATTGAGTTTGTTACAGTATTCTTCCATTTTACGATGTGGCTGCAAGGCTCGTGTGATTTTAGTTCCCCAACCATGGATCGAACCTGCACGCCCCCTACTGGAAGGCATAGTCTTAGCCCCTGGACCACCAGGGAAGTCCCCCTACCTAGTGCTTTTTTGGTTTTTTTTTACTGTTCTATTATTTTTATTTCTGATAACTCTTAACTCTGTCATAGCACCCCTGAATTATTTTCCCTTGATTTCCTAACTACCTACCTACAGACTTTCCTGTTCATTTTGTCTTGTCTTTGGTCAGTTCCATGCTGATTCTCTGGCACACATTCCTTCATTCACGTACACATAGATTTTACATTTTTAAAAGACAGACTTGCTGCATTCCCACCCTTATAAAGAACTTCAAGGGATCTGTTTTTCCACTGTTAACAGTACTGCAAAAGAAGACGTATTTTAACATACAGGTGCTTTTATTTATGAGAAATGAACTTCTAAAAATAGAATTTCTAGGTAAGGTGTGTGCTTCTTTTCTATCCTAATACATATTGCCAGATCGAATTCCAAGAAGACTGTAGCGCTTTGACTTTGATCGGCTCAGACCCATCTGCACATCAGTAGATCACAGTGTTGCTGCCATTTTAGTGAGGAACTGTGGCTGATTTATTTAACTACTCTCTGGAGGGTACTTTTCCACTTCAGCCCTCTACTGTGGGTCTGGGAAGAGCAGAGTAAACTGAGGGTCAGGTCCGCCCATTCCCGGGTGAAACCATCACCCAAGCATGTGGGCTGGGGGCTCAGACTCTGAGCGGCAGCTGGGCTAACCGCCGAGGTGGTACAGTGGCGCCCGGGACCCTAGACAGGAGTCTATGCAGTCAGCCAGGACGGTTACTGCATTCTTGGCAGAGGGGCAGCAGTTAAAGCAAGAAAGGATCTTTTTCCAAGAAGGAAAAGCCATTTAATAAGTTTGGGTCAGTTTGCTCCTAACAGCACTGCATTTGAGCAGGAGAAACCCCAGGAGCTTGGCAAACCATGTTGCTGGCCAGTCTTCCCACCAGCTCACAAGTATGAGGCTCTCCGGCAGAGCCTGGCTCTCCGCTTTGACTGCAGCCATTTAATATCATTCCTAGTTAACAGCAGAGTGAAGGCAGAGGAATCTTTGCCCCCTTAGTCCAGAAGAGTAAGATTTAGTGACTGTAGCAAGCCATGGTCCAAGTAACCCCACTGCAGAGGGCGGGTGGTCTGTCTGTTTTGCAGGCTGTGTGCCTGGGTGTGCGGCTTGGAGCCCTGGTGCTCCAAAATTGACGGTGATGTTTGCGAATGGGTAGTGCTGTCTGTTTTAGTAGATGAATTAGCATTTGTATATGACTAACCAGTGTGAAAGTCTGATTTTACAGTGTGTCAGGGAGTCGTCGTGTACCTGTCTCGTGGATAAATAAAGTAAAAACTCAGTAAGTTTATATAAATATTTTAAAATACCGTGTGTTCTACTTTTTCCATTTCACCTAGGGAGATCTTGCCAAAATAAAATCAAGTTTGAGTGTTTACGGCGTAAGAGAAAACCAGCTCATGGATTTTGAATTTAGGAGATGAATTGTGTATTTTTGTTTATTTTTGTTTTAATTTTTTTCCTCTCCCAAATAAATATTTCTAATGAAATAAACAGATCTAATCATCTAATGATGGATTATTTGAATGAAGATGGAAACTAAATTGGAAATGTTGAAAATGAGCTGGCTTATGCCTCTTAAAAAGCTGCAGCACCTGCAATTGATAAAAATTAGTACAAACATATCAAAAATCTTGGAAGAAACATGCGGCTCAGCCAGGGCCAACTTGGACAGAATCATAACATTGCCTGCTTAGAGGAAATATCTCAACATTCAGCTAATCAGGGATGTTAATCTGAAGTGAAGATTGAAAATTGTGACTTGGTTAGGATCGCTCAGGGTGAAGGTTAATGCTGAGAAAGACATGCTTGATTTCTTAGGATTTGTTTTTTTCCTTACTGTGAATTTCAACAACTAGACTGTCGCAGTTACACGAAATTCACTCAGTCTTTAAAGTGGTATCTCAGTGATAATTTATCAAGATATATTCTGGTTTAGGGATCTCGTTTTGTCCAGTGTTGCAGTCACATCCATTGCTGCCACAGTCTCTAAGGTGTAGGGCCTGTGGCTCTATGTATGAGGTCAGCCCAGAGGGGAGTTACTCAAAAGGAAGCAAAGCTTTCTGAAAACCCACCTTGTACATGCACACATACAAGCATGACTTCCTGCAGTCTGTCATGTGGCGTTATTTTGCATATGAAAAACATATTACAATATTATTTCAAAACTTTATCATGTTGACCTCATGAACCTATTTCTTTCATCCAGGCTTTCTCCGTAGTGGCACTGTTGACACCTTGGACCAGACAGTTCCTTGCTGTACGGAGCTTTCCAGGTCATCCAATGATACTTAGCAGAATCTTTGGCCTCTACCCACCAGATGCCAATAACACACTCAAATGGTTTCCAGGCATGGTCAGGTGTCTCAGAGGCAAAATCAACCCAGTTGAGAATAACTGCTTGAAACAGTTATCTAAATAAAACATGGACATGTTTAAAAAGTTCACAGAGGTATGAGTGAGTCTCCATACTACTCCCAAGAGACAACTTCTGCTACATCAAGATAATGAATATTAACCATCTGAGTGTGCTTATTTAGGCAATGGCACCCCACTCCAGTACTCTTGCCTGGAAAATCCCATGGACTGAGGAGCCTGGTAGGCTGCAGTCCATGGGGTCGCTAAGAGTCGTACACGACTGAGCGACTTCACTTTCACTTTTCACTTGCATGCATTGGAGGAGGAAATGGCAACCCACTCCAGTGTTCTTGCCTGGAGAATCCCAGGGACGGCGGGGCCTGGTAGGCTGCCGTCTATGGGGTCGCACAGAGTTGGACACAACTGAAGCGACTGAAGTGACTTAGCAGCAGCAGCAGCGTGCTTATTTAACTTATATGCAGGGTACATCATGAGAAACGCTGGGCTGGAAAAAGCACAAGCTGGAATCCAGATTGCCGGGAGAAATATCAATAACCTCAGATATGCAGATGACACCACCCTTATGGCAGAAAGTGAAGAGGAACTAAAAAGCCTCCTGATGAAAGAGAAAGAGGAGAGTGAAAAAGTTGGCTTAAAACTCAACATTCAGAAAACTAAGATCATGACATCTGCTCCCATCACTTCATGGGAAATACATGGGGAAACAGTGGAAACAGTATCAGACTTTATTTTTTGGGGATCCAAAATCACTGCAGATGGTGATTGCAGCCATGAAACTAAAAGACGCTTACTCCTTGGAAGGAAAGTTATGCTTTTGAGATAGCATATTCAAAAGCAGAGACATTACTTTGCCAACAAAGGTCCATCTAGTCAAGGCTATGGTTTTTCCAGTGGTCATGTATGGATGTGAGATTTGGACTGTGAAGAAAGCTGAGCGCCAAAGAATTGATGCTTTTGAACTGTGGTGTTGGAGAAGAGAGTCCCTTGGACTGCAAGGAGGTCCAACCAGTCCATTCTAATGGAGATCAGTCCTGGGTGTTCATTGGAAGGACTGATGCTGAAGCTGAAACTCCAATACTTTGGCCACCTCATGCAAAGAGTTGACTCATTGGAAAAGACCCTGAAGCTGGGAGGGATTGGGGGCAAGAGGAGAAGGGGACAACAGAGGATGAGATGGCTGGATGGCATCACCAACTCGATGGACGTGAGTCTGGGTAAACTCCGGGAGTTGGTGATGGACAGGGAGGCCTGGCGGGCTGCAATTCATGGGGTTGCAAAGAGTTGGACATGACTGAGTGACTGAACTGAACTGAACTGAACCCCTTAGTATTAGTATTTTATGTTGAATGCTCTATGATTATAGCTATAAGATATAGAGTATGTTCCTAGAAGTGGAATTGCTAGATCAAAGGAAAAATATATTAAACATATTTGTGGACAGTGCTGTATTGCCATCTGGGTATGAGAGTAGCTATTTTCTCAGGTTGTCAAACTTTTAAATCTTTGACCATTTGTTGGGTGAAAAATGATATCCCTTTGTGTGTGTGTTTCACAAAAAATGAGATTTCTTACATTTATAAGTGGTTTTGTGTCCTGTGATCACACTGCATGTGTATGCTTTGCCTGTTTTCCTAACAGTTTGTTGGGCATTTCCTTTGTCATTTGAGTAACTCTTTATAGAGAAAGGAAGTTAGATCTTCATAGATATTACAAATACAAATTTATATATACTGCTTATTCATCTTCTTTCAACTTTATTAATGTTTGTCTCTATAGAAGTGTTCCAAATGTGTTTCTCTTTTTGTATGATTTCTGAACTTAATGTCCTATAGAGAGTCAATTTCACATACAAAAAAATAACTTTTTTTCCTGCTGTCTCCTAATGCTTTGTGTTGGGTGTCATGGTTAAGTATTCAAGCCATCTGTAATTAGTTTCAGTATATGGAGTGAGACCAAAACAACCTAAAACTTTTCCTAAATACTGTGGTAACATTATAAAGGGCATTTCAACAGAGTGAGATAAAGGTGGCTTGTGAACCAAATGCTGTTGACATAACTGCCTCTGTCTGGGTTCAGAGTAATGAAGCTGGATCCACCGTTGGTGCTCATAGGAACCAGTGGAAGGCCATTACATCTCCGTAAGGAAGGACAGTGACCTCAAGATGGCAGGCGAGGGCCTCGTCCATTGCAGGACTTTGTAGGTTAGGGTTATGAATTCAATCTTATTTGAATAGTGTTTCTTTTTCACATTTCTCTTGTACTTAGCATGTATTTGGGGTTTCATATTTTTAATCCATTCAGCATTGTTCAGTGTATTATTAATGTAACATATTTGGTATTACTTCTGTCATCACATTTTATGTTATGTTTTCAGCTCTTGCTGTTTCCTTGGTTTCTACCTGTTGCTGAAATTCTCCTCATGCTTTATTTCCCTAAGGGCTTGTGACCTTGTGACAATACCAGAAGTCACCCCCTGCTGACTTCTGGTATTGTCCGCTGTGCTGGAGAAACATGACACCAACTTGACTTTTCCCCTTGTAGGCTAATTGGTTTTCCTGCTTGAATATATTAAAGAGTTGATACTGCAAAATTTCAAAAGTCATTAACTGATACACCAGGGTACACATGGGTTTTGATCTTTTTGTAGCTGTTGTTTTGTTTTCTGGGGACAAACGGTGTCTTCTGTATTTATTGGCTGAGTAAGGTTTTAGACCATTTCAGGAATTTTTCTTCTATTATATCTTTGAACATTTGTTTCTAGTCTACTTTTTTTTTAAAGGTACGCCTTTTCGGACTTTTGCTGTTATATTTGGAAGGCTGTCAGTTTCTCTTAAATTCAGTGTTAACTTTTGTCCGTTGTGCAGCATTTTTCTACTCGAGCCTGTACTACCCAACCCAGACTAGTTTCAGCCGTGTCCATCCTGCGTTTTGTTTCTCTTTGTGCGTGTGCTCAGATGCTCAGTTGTGTCCAACTCTTTGTGACTCCATGGACTGTAGCCCACCAGGCTCCTCTGTCCATGAAATTCTCCAGGCAAGAATACTGGTGTGGGTTGCCATTTCCTTCTCCAGGGGATCTTCCCAACCCAGGGATTGCACCCACATCTCTTGCATCTCTGGCATTGGCAGGCAGATTCTTTACCCCCACTGCTATGTGGGAAGCCCATTTTTATTTCCTTTATGTGTCCTTAATCTGTCCCATCAGCCTCTTACTATTTCCCTCTTTGATATCTTACACATCTTGTTTCAGCTTGTTTCAGGGAAAGGTCACATCTTCTTTAGCTCTTTTAGGCTTGTCGAGAACATTCGAAATATTTTTCTGTGCTTTGAACTGGTTCTTTCTATGGAGATTGTTTCATATTTGACCATTTATTTATGTCATATTATTATGTTTATTTTTTATTATTTTGTAATGACGTCTAGGGGAGGGGACTTCAGAGTTTTTCAGAACACTTTCTCATCAATGCTTTGTCTCTTCCACATGGGTCGCCTGTCCCTTTGCAATCGTGCCCACCTCCCTCACCACCGCTTTTCCTCTGCAGGTGAGTTGGAGGCCTCTACACCTCAGGGTGAATTTCTCTGTGTTACAGCTTTCCTATTAGGTGAATTTGCATTTATTTCTTTTTGGTTTACCTCAATTAGCATCTGCCGAATTGATTGCCCTTTGCTCCCTACTGGGCCCTGCCATTCTCCTCCTCCATCACGTATGAGGAGAGGGGGCATATATATATGTATATTGCCCTTGAACTCAGTGTGCCTGCTATTGAATCAGTCTCAGGACATCAGTCATGACTCATCCGTATATCAATCTTACCCTCGAAATAAGAGCTGATTCTGCTCTTTCTGGGCTTGATTCACCTCTTTCTTGGAAACCTTTTTACTCTGAAGGGTTTTTATTTTTTTTTCTGTTTTCTTTGAATTAATTAATTACTAGGCTGTGTCGGGTCTTAGCTGTGGCGCGTGGGACCCTTTCATTGCACCACCGGATTCTCTAGTTGCGGCTCACAGGCTCAGTAGTCGCAGTGCACACGTGTAGTTGCTACGCAGCGTGTGGGAGTCTTAGTTCCCCAACCAGGGGTCAGACCAAGGTTCCTTGCATTACAAGACAGATTCTCACCCACTGAACCACCAGGGATGTCCTGTCTCTGAAGGTTTTATCTGCTATTGACATTCTCGTCTTACTGATCAGTTTCTATTCTATGTCATTTGTAGTTTTAACTAAGGCTATCTCATAGTTTCATTGACAATAGCTATTTCTTTTTTGTTTTCAATTATGTTTTCTGCTTTCAGTTGCTATTAGGGAGGGGAGGGCAGTAAAAATATTACTACTCTATTTTCAACAAAAACCAATGAATTAACTGAAATAAGTGATAAAATAGTTCTGTTTGCTAGGTATTTATCAATGTTCACTCAGTTGTTTGAGAAAATGACAAAGAAAAGTATAACACAATCTTGGGAAAATTAGGTTAAGACCCTTAAAACGGTTTATAATTGTGTTTGTATCTTATATGGATCTGGACTCTCATTACACTAAAAGTTTGGTTGAAGCACTGATTGCCGAGGCCTCACATGATAGGGAGGCCATGTGGATAAAACTGCTGTTTTAGGGGTGGCTAATCTTTAAATTCAGTTCCCCAGGTGGCTCAGTGGTAAAGAATCTGCCTGCCAAGGCAGGAGATGCAAGAGATGTGGGTTCAATCCCTGGATCGGGAAGATCTGGAGGAGGAAATGGCAACTTCTTTCAATATTCTTGCCTGCAAAATTCCATGGACAGAGGAGTCTGATGGGCTACAGTACATGGGGCCGCAAAGAGTCAGACATGACTGAGCACACAAGTACTTTATGAGCTAAGAACACATGTGACCAACAGTGGAGTGTCTATTTTTTTTTCTTTTTTACTTTTATCTATTTGAAAGTCCTACAAAGATAAGTCATATTTATCAAGTCAATTTTATAGGGAAAAGAACATGAAGTAGAGCTCCTTCCCATATTGAGAACGTGCTGACCGAAACATTAGATATAAATTAAACATAAATTGCTTTTCTATAAATATGTGCATGCTAACTCTTAAAATCAATGAATGCCTTCAATGTACAGTTTCCTTAAAATGTTGGTATTTGTGATATTGGGAATCTGTATTTTATGGAAGAATAACCTCGGTCCTCTGGCTCCGTGTCCTTCGGCAGCTGTGTCCAGCTGGTGGTCCACATTCCCCACGATTCCTTTAGTGAATGGAAACATTTAGGTCAATATTGATATAAAACTTCATGAACTTCCTTCTCTTTCAGCTTTGGTTTGCCTTCGTTAATGGATTTTCTGGGCAGATTTTATTTGAACGTTGGTGCATCGGCTTGTACAACGTGGTAAGTAAGCACTCTCCCTCTCCCTCTGACAGCGTGCGGGGCCGCGCTGTTTGTGTCTGGGACGCGGAGCTAAGTCCCTCATCTGCATCCACGGCTCACATAGATCTTTAGGGCCTCCGTTGCTGCCACACATCCTGCAGAAGCACAAACTCCCCACACATGGTTTCAATCATCGCAGATCATTCCTGAATAACCCCATGAAATTATTAACCCATATATCTTGATAATAGACCCTTGTTACCTCCTGACTAAATGCCTGGGCAACATTTCCATGTTTGCAGCTCCAGAAAAAGAATTTCTGAACTCTGTCTAAACTCATTCTGCTCCATAATTTCGTTTCTGAATCCGTCAACACAGATGTGAATGTACAAAGCCTAACCTGCTGTCCTTTCTGTCCTTCTTAAAAGCATGTGTTTCCCTGTGAATGGACGTTTTCTCCCACAGTTAGTGCTAAAGTAATGAATTCTGACTCCCAGCTCCTGTGGCAAATGGTCTTCAGCTTATTTCGTATTTTTTATGATTTTCGAGTTCTCATTTCATTACTTGACTGTAATGAATTCAAAACCTAAAAATAAGTATCAACTATAGGCTAACATGACTAAGTAGCTACTTAGCTTTTTGTTTTCCTGGCAAGGGGTGTAACTTAAGGCAACCTTTCTTGAATTGTGCTTCCACACTTTTGTTTTGGACCCTTACTCTGACATTCTCTGCCTTGGGGGAGTTTGTACTCTGAAACAGCTGTCATAGGTAGGCATAGATGGAAGTTACCAGACATGCAATCATATAAATCATGGTGCTATAAATATTTAGAGTTTGTATATACATTTGTGGAGCGGGCAATGGCACCCCACTCCAGTACTCTTGCCTGGAAAATCCCATGGATGGAGGAGCCTGGTAGGCTGCAGTCCATGGAGTCGCTAAGAGTCGGACACGACTGAGCAACTTCACTTTCACTTTTCACTTTCATGCATTGGAGAAGGAAATGGCAACCCACTCCAGTGTTCTTGCCTGGAGAATCCCAGGGACGGGGGAGGCTGGTGGGCTGCCGTCTATGGGGTCGCACAGAGTCGGACACAACTGAAGCGACTTAGCAGCAGCAGCATATACATTTGTGGCTGGATATTCAAGTCATCCATCTACTCAGTCCCTTTTTTTTAAGTAGCCACTCTGCTAGGTGCACTATATATTAATAAAATACTACATACAACACCTAGAACACACAGCTTCAGCCCTGTAGAACTCAACAGATGAAGAGGGTCATATGTGGAGACTAAGATGGTGTTGAACCAAGTTCAGATCTTGGTTGATCAGTTGATAACTGTGTTACTCACCACAATGTACACTAGTACATTTTTTGCTAATAATTATGCCCCCAAAGACAGAAGTGACAAGTGGAGAGAATAGAGCTGAATTGATGGCCGTTTATCACCTGTGCTAGAAAAGCCAGTCTAACCACCTACCACATAGAAAGGGCCTCCCCTTGGGCAGGCTGTTAACTTTTCAGGACTTAGAAGTGTTTTGAGTAGGTTAAAATTATGTGACCATTCAAGGGGAAATATACTGACTGCTCCACAGTGATTTAGTATTGGAAAAGGCCAACCCTGGCCCACATACGTATAGTATTAGTAACTGGAAGGCTGAGACCTAAGAGGCTGTGCTTTAGCACTAAGAATTGAAATACACATCACCTGGTTACACAATAGAAGGAGTTTAGCCCTGTTTTCATGCTCAGGCAGGAGCACTGAATCCTCTCCTTAGTTCTCTTCCATCTTGGGCAGTTCAGGTTCATCCAGCAAACTCGTAGCTATGATACATCAGATGTTGATGGACTGTGGGACGGTTTTGGTCAATGTAGTCCTCAGACCACATGCATGAGCATCACCAGGATTTCTTTGACAATGTGGATTCCTGAGCACCATCCCAACTTAACAAAGAGTTTCCCAGAGATACTGAGAAACAAAACAACATTTTTAGAGAAACTTTCTAGCAGTGGTTATCTACATTAAAGTTTGACCCCCTAGGGTTTGGGATGTATTTTTTTAACTGTAATTTAAAAATCCAGAGGAGAGAGATATTGCAGCTGAGAAGTGAATTCTCAGGTGAAAAGACCCTGTTGCCACGGTATGGAAGTCGGTCACCAGGAAGTGGTGGCAGAGAGTTGGGACAGTCAAGTCCAGTGGGCTCAGAGGGTCATTGACTTCTCAGTCAGTCACTGGAAGTGCCAATGCTTTTGAGGACTGGAAGTCTGCCCGCCCCCTTGGAAATTGTCTGGGTCGCTTTTGTTTGAAATAAATAGAAACTTAGGGGAAAGATGTAAAAAAGATAGAAAGATACCTTCATCCATCAGTTATTAGCATTTTGCCCCCACTTGCATTCTCTCTCAAGACACTCACACGTGCACATATAGTCAAACATGCACACACACTGCCACACATGTATTTCTGAGCCAATTGGGAATCAGTTAAGACATCATGTCCCTGGGACTTCCCTGCTGGTGCAGTGGCTAAGACTCTGCTCTTCCAGCACAGGAGGCCTGGGTTCAATCCCTGGTCAGGGAACTAGATTGTACATGCTGCAGCTAAGACCCAGGGCAGCCAAATAAATAACAAATAAGCAATTTACTAAAAAAAATTTTTTTTAAAAAGACATCATGTCCCTTCTGCTTTATCCTTAAATGCATAGCTGGTAAGACAGTTCTCTTATGTAATCACAGTGTGATGATCAAAATCATGAAGTTTAACATGGCTACAACACTGCCGTCTAATCTATGCATACATGCATGCTAAGTCGCTACAGTTGTGTCCGACTCTTTGCGACCCTTTGGGGTATAGCCTGCCAGGCTCTTCTGTCCATGGGATTCTCCAGGCAAGAATACTGGAGTGGATTCCCATGCCCTCCTCCAGGGGATCTTCCCAACCCAGGGATCAAACCTGGGTCTCCTTTGGCTCCTACACTGCAGGCAGATTCTTTGCCACTGAGCCACCAGGGAAGCCCTTACCAGCCCATATTCCAATTTTGTCATTACTCTTCTGTTTAGTATTTCCTTCCCCTCCAGGTTGCTCCACAGATACCCAGGGCAAGAGGCAGTTAGTGACATCTGAGACAATGCTAGTGGGCGCTTTTCTGGGCTGGGGTCTGTCTTCCCATTTTCTTCAAGCAATATTGCTTTTCCTTCTTCAGTACTTAACTCTTCATGTTTGATTCGCCAAACCAGCTAAAGCGGCAAATTACTGTTTCCCAATTTAATTCTCACAGGGCTGAGTTAAATAGCTCTGAAACTAACTTCAGATTCCTCCATATCCTGAAGTCATGGATCAGTGCTACCCTATTAGATGTTAGTTATATCCACAGTCAGATTTCTCCATTTTATTTACGGGTAGGATGAGACCAAAGAAGCCACCAGTGACAAAAGCTACCATGATCAAATGGATTTCAGTTACATTTTATCCATTTTTTTTGTGAAGAGATGACTTTTTAACAACAAAGAAATGTACCCGACTTAATTTTATCAAGCCAGCAGAATTTGAAGAAGACTGATCCCAGCTTCACTTATAAACAGAAATGTACAAATTATAAATAAGGTGTCAGCAAATAGAGTTCAATGGCGTATCAAAAGGATAAAATATTTGACAGATAATTGGTTTATTTCAGAAATGTAGGAGAGTCAAAACTTCAAAAAACTTTCTAAATATCACTATATCAGCCAAATAAAGAAGAAAAATGTGATCCCATCAGTAGATGCTGCAAAAGTTATTGAGTCAATCCAATTTCCAGTCCTAAAATAAGGAATCTAAGTAACATAATAAAGAAGTCAATCAGCTATAATGCATACTATTTATGAAAAACTAGTACCATACTACCATAAATGGTAAAATCCTAAAACTGTTTCATTTTAAATAAGAAATTAGTCAGGGATTCCTGTCATTGCTACATAATTCACCATTGTTTGGGAATTTTCAGCAACTGCCAAGAAAATTAAATAGCTATTACAAATACTAGGATAAAGTAAAATATTTATGTGCTTATACAAATATGTGAACCAAAAATGGCTGTGTAAATATGTTCATATGACTGTACAGCTAAAAAGCCCAAAACATATCAGTAAAGAAATGATAGAATTATAAAAAAATTATAAAATTGTAAGATTTTGATTATAAGTTATAAAACTATAAGACAATGATAAAATTATAAGAAAATCTAATAAGGTGACTAGATTCATAATAAATACATGAAAACCAATAGCTTTTTCTGACCTGACAATCACTAGCTATTTTTGTTTAGTTTAGCAGTATGATTTAGAAATGGAAGGAGAGTAATAAGTCCTTTCAAAATAGCAATTAGATCTCTACATTTCATAGGAATAATTTTTATACTGAAGACTCCCCTTGTGGTTCAGCTGGTAAAGAATCTTCCTGCAATGTGGGAGACCTGCGTTCTATCCCTGGGTTGGGAAGATCCCCTGGAGAAGGGAAAGGCTACCCACTCCAGTATTCTGGCCTGGAGAATTCCATGGACTGTATAGACCATGGAGTCGCAAAGACTCAGACACGACTGAGCAACTTTCACACAGTATCATAAAAAACTTAGTATAGTATCAACCCTTCCAAAATTAGTGTGTAAATTTATGTGATTCCAATTAGAATCCTGATGGATGATTGTTTGGGGGGGGAGGGGGGAGGGGAAGGGAATTGCATAAAATGATATTGAAGTATAAATGGAATTAACAGGTGCCTGCCTAAGAGTAAATATGCAAAGCATGTTCAGAAAGAACGATCAGAGGGTAGACTTATCTAAACATCAAACCGTGCTGTAAAGCTGCCACAACCGCATCAACCTGGTACTGAGAGAACTGGGCGGATAGTCAGGGAACTTAGCACTAAATCCCAGCTTCCAGATCTGTAATATGTGAGAATTTAATAAGTAAATGTCAAAGGTGATATTTTAGCATAGTGAAAAAGTTTGGATTGTGTCCTCAAAACTGGCTATTTATAGGGCAAAAAATAAAATTGGACTCCTTTCTTATCCAGCATAGATACATTAGTTTCAAAAAAATTGAGACATAAATTTGAAAAGTAAAACTATAAAAATCCTGCAAGAAACTCCTGACGTAATTGCATGTTGAGAAGCTATTCTTGATCTTATAGAAATTGAAAGCATTGTATATGACAAATGAAACCATAAAGAAAGCCAGTAGAGAAAAAGTGTATTTGGAGGAAATTTTGTAATAGAAAGACAGAATTCAAGAACTCTTAGACAAGCAGATAAACCATGAATTGAAAATGGACAAAGGACCTGATGTTGCACACAATTCCAAATCCTCACATCCAGCAAATACATGAAAACATGGTCAGACTCACTGGTGTTCCAGGGAATATTTATTTTTAGAAGTAGTCAATATCTTCAGTTTTTCTAAGTGGAGAGTATTAAATAGAATATAACAAGCAATTGCTGATAGGAAAGCAGGGAAAAGGTTGTGTCCTTCATGAAAGGAGAGAGAAACCATTAGGACCTTTTCTGGAAGCAGCCAAGCAGCATCCTATGAAGTTAAAAATGTATTTGTTTTTTAAAATCTCACAGCCCTACTTCTGGGAATCCTTCACAGAGAAATAAAAGATACAGGATAGATATTATAATATACTCTAGGTGTTTATTACATGACGGTTGTGGCAACAGAGAACTGGAAACAAGATGAATGCCTATCAATAGGTGATGGCTGAAGAAATATGGTCCACTTATAGTATGAATTATTATGTGAGCATGAAAATGACTGCTTTAGGGTCAAACCCTGGGAACTCGGGGGCTTCCCGTGGTGTTTTGTTTAATGAGAAAAATACAATGAAGAAAGTGTGTATGATGGATTGTTTCTGAAAAACAAGTAATGATCCCTGACGTGTGTGTGTGTGTGTGTGTGTGTGTGCACTACAATCCAGGTGAGACATCTGGCAGGTAGTTAGCCTGGGGTGCAGAGGGCCAGAGGATTTGAAGTAGGTAGGAGGAGGAAGTCAAGTGAAAAAAGGAAAAGAAGAAACAGCCGGCTGTTAAATGATGTGCGGATTGCTCCTTCAGCCTGACAGTGAGGGTGAGTTTATATACACACTGAGTGTGCAGTGCTTCTGAGATGTCTGTGGGGCGCCTTCCTGTAGAGTTTGTCATTGAGATCTTTTTCTCCTTGAGATCTTTAGAACTTGGACATCCCAGGGCTGATCTCCTCTGCTCCCAGTTGAAGGTGGAGCCGGCCAGTTTCCCGGGCCTCACCCCACGACACTCTGGTTGCTTTGTCCCAGCAGACTCAGGGCAGGCTGATTCCTGGCCAGACGTCTAGGCTGCTGGGAACTGATGTGCACTCAGCACTCTCTCGAGATGCACATTCAGTTCTCACGGCCCCCAGAGCTTGGCGGGCTTGCGGGGTACGGATTTGGTCCGTGCCAAGCAGAAAGCAACCCATGCTCATACCCGAGGAGGAGGTGGCCCGTAGATCTGCCGGCCTGGGATAATATGCTTGTTCCAGCCCTCTGCTTCAGCACTCAGCTTTCTGTTTCCGGAACACAGATACAAGCCTGTCACATGCTATGGAGGACAGGCAAAGGTCAGCACCCTCTGCTCAGCATATCCAGAGGTCATTCTGTCTCCATCCCAGCCTTGTCTCGTGCCATGTCCCCGGCCACCCTGGATGACCTCAAGGTCCCCCCCAAATGTTCTGTGTGTGTTTGAGCCTTAGAACTTTGTGATGGGTGCTCGTCCGTGGGGTTGCTGCCCTCTGTCCCCTCCCATTCACACCCCTTGCCCTCCTGCCAAACTCTGCAGGTGCAGTACCTTCCAGGCCAGAGGCTCTGTGGTCCAAGCATCCTTCCTTGACTCCCCCGCTTCCTGCATCGTCTCCCCAGGAGTGACTTTGCAGAGCACGCTGTTGTGTATATATGTTCCGTGCCTGTTGCCAGCTGCCGCGTCCCCACCTCTGCAGTAGATAGAGTTCCAAGGGATCAGGGACCTGCTTCTTTGCCTTCTTCCTTCTTCTGTTTTTAAATCTCTCCCTTCCTGGGGGTTATCACAGTATCTAACCCATCATGTATTCCCAGTAAAATGACTGAGTAAGTGGGTGAAGGACATTGTGCTTCCTGAAAAGTGAGCATAAAATCAAGGTAAATGGGGCCTTGGCTCCCGCAGAAAAACACGCCCACACCACACAGAGCCCACTGTGTCGGGTTTGAAGTCACAGCTAATCTGCAAAGGAAGGCAGTTGTTCCTTGAACCAGAGCTCTTGGCCAATCACAGTTTTAGGATGTTGGTCTTAGTGTTCCGTGTCAATTTTATGCTGATTAGGCAATAGTGTAAAATGACCTTTCGTTTATTTTCTCTGATGGGAGGGTATCCAGGGAGTCCCTGAACCTAGGCTTTGACTTGACCTGAAGTTACGGCATCATCACATCGACCTGAACCTCCAGGGCTGCAGGAGTCAGAAGGGCCTCTGCTAACAGCTCGCTGTTATCTCCGCAGATTTTCACGGCACTGCCCCCCTTCACGCTGGGCATCTTCGAGAGGTCTTGCAGCCAGGAGAGCATGCTGAGGTTCCCGCAGCTCTACAAGATCACCCAGAACGCCGAGGGCTTCAACACCAAGGTGAGCCACGTGTGTACATGGGACCCCTCGGAAAGGCTGGTGACCCCGCCGATGCTTGGAGGTGGCCCTTGAAGGAAGGTGAGGCCCCAGACCTCCCCCAGAATAGCACACCCACGGAATCTGAACTGCCTGATCAGGCAGGAAGCATCCAGTCTTCCTGTTTAACAAAGCCTTCTTCCCCACCTGAGCCTCTGATGGCCATGTGGCCAGTGGCCCCCACACCCCAAGGCCTGTGGGATCTAATCCTCCCCCGTCCCAGTGAGCCACATCACGTGGCACGGCCCTTGCTCCATCACTGCCTGGTTCTCAGTGACAGGGAAATATTCCTTCAGCCAGTGAGGAGAATTGGCCAGAGGTGAATGCAGGAATCAAGTCAGACGTGGCTGTTGTATTTCAGTCTGGAGAATCGGTAAAGAGAAGACATCTAGACAGACAAGGAGTAGGGATCCAGCGCTGAGCTGAGCAGGAGCAGGCTTAGGTGTTTCAGGGTCCTCCGATCAGGAGTCACCAAGGGGTCTGGTGGGTCACTGGCGCACCAGCCACGTCTGGGGGGCAGCGGTGAGGACCCACCCTGAGGAGGGCAGGTGCCCGCTGGGCTGGAGGCAGAGATGCCCACATGCCTGCATTTGCCGTGTTTCCATCTCCAGTGGTCATGTGGGAGGGGTTTCAGGGGCTGGAACTGAGGCTCGTTGCCGCATTCAGTTAAGACAGCTCGTGCTGGTTGAGTGTGTGACCAGCCTGTGTGACCACTACTGGGGCCTGAGAGAGGGTGATCCGGGAGTCCTGGGCTAAGAGCGGTCCCTGAACACCTTGTTCTGAGCCAGCTGTCATGACAGTCCTCCTTCAGAGCGGCCTCGTGTTTGGGAAAGCATGATAGCTGTGTCCACATCCGGAAAAAATACGAGGGATCCTACTGGATCTCGTGTGTTCCACACACAGGAGATGGGAGTGACTGATTGTGTCCTTGTTCACTGTGGTTCTGTCCATGAGAAATACGGTCTCTTTGTTCAGCGTCATTTATGTGAATCAAATCTGTGATTTACAGAGTTTGAATTCAAAGGCTGCATAAGGTGGGGGTAGGGAGTGGACCCACTGGAAAGGTAGCAGAGATGAGGGTGATCGGAGACCAACCTGCAGGCATTTTGAAGATGAGGGCGGGTAGGATGTAGAGGGCAGGGAAGAGATAGGGAAATCATGAACATTAAAGTAGGAAGATTTCATTGTCTTATCATTTCTCATCATTTTCTGTTGTCCCGTCACTAGTTAAGATCAAGCTATATGGCAGTTCCTAGTATGATGTGTAGATTTTTAAAGAAATTCCATCCGGCTTTAGTAATTCTTTCATCTCAGGGTTAAAGGCACGGTTGAAATGCATTTATGAATCCGTAATTGAGAAGAAACTGCTGGTTTAGTTCTGTTGTTTGACCTTTCGAGTGTTAAAGAGAATCTTTAACTCTGAATGCTATTCATCTAAATCCTAAAAACCGAAAATGGGAGGGATTTTCAGGGGTAAAACAAGAGAGTGAGCATGCTGTGTGAGAATTCACATGTTAAATGTTTTTAATGCTTTCCAAAAGTATGGTTTAAGTCTCTTCAGTCCCAGTGTGACCTATTACCCCTTTTTTTGAATGATGGTAAAATGTTGTTGTCTTGCTTTCAGTTCTAAAGGAAATGGATGATCATTTATTTTTCGGATGTAGATAGATTGTATATTGTCTTGTGTATATGTGAATATCTCTTTAGGTCCTTGTACTCGAGGAATATAATCTGGAGACAGCCGGCTCATTTGTAGCTAAAAAGGAGGAAATTGGTTTTTTCCGCCTTCTGGAGCTGGGATTGCCGCCTGCATCCCTGACAGTGAGGGGCTTGTTGAGCCACACAGAGGTCAAGAGTGTGGGCAGTTCCTGACAGCCTCGGTCTGTTTTCCCTTAGGTTTTCTGGGGTCACTGCATCAACGCCTTGGTCCACTCACTCATCCTGTTCTGGTTTCCCATGAAAGCGCTGGAGCATGGTAGGTAATGGCTTCGTGATTCAACTCTCAGCAAGTAGCTTTGCAGCCCCTCCACGCCTGTTGTTCACAACTTTTTTCCCCAGTTCCACAGGCCTAGAGATCACAGGAACAAATTTCAGAAGAAAAACATACGTAACATCTAATGAGAGCTAGTCTCAGCTTTATAGCTTGTAGGTTTCACCCCTTCTGGCTCTAAGAACCCATTTTCTTTCCAGTTGCCTGGAGAGTTTAAATACTAAGAATCTGAAACTTTATTTTTAATAACGATTTGAGTCAAAGATGTTGAAGAAAAGCACTTTACTATAATGAAACATCAATGCCTCTTGCCCTCGAGTTTGAAATTTTCTGTTAATCACTTGGGCTTTCGTTTTCCAAGCCTGACGCACCTCTATGCCAAATAACTCAAATCTCACGAGAGTATAATTTTATACCCTGTTTTCTGAAAGTCTCTTTTCCTTGATGTACGCTTATCAAGCAAATGTTTAAAGTTTGTTGGAGGCCGGACTATTCCAGTTGTTTTTAACCTTCGCTGAGCTGGAGGAGGGTGTGCTTGTTCTCATTAATGCATCTAAAATGTGGCTTCTTAAAGAGACATACCTTTTAGCCTCAAAAAATGAAAATGTATTACGAGAATGTCCGTCTATTACTCCTCTCAAATCGTAATAATACCTCCGGGGAAAGTTACTCCAAATGTTGACTAGACAAGGCCTCTGACTGTTCAGAGAACCAAAGGATATAAAGTTTCCGAGCTTCTTTGTTTCTTCTTCCCAGTTTCTGTGTCAGTGGTTTTTGTGCTTCAGACGGACATGATTCGTCCTCACTGATGTGCTTTAACCTGTCAAATATTGATGGTTAGAGAATATGCACGCACAGCCCATGTGTTATATACCTTATGACTTGTTCTCTATTGCATCGGACCTCCTTTTCTTTCAAGGGCCCCTGAGTCTCTTGCTTACTTGTGTGTGTGCTCAGTCGTGTCTGACGTTTTGCGATCCGTGGGCTGTAGCCTGACAAGTTCCTCTGTCCATGGACTTTCCCAGGCAAGACTACTGGAGTGGATTGCCATTGCCTACTCCACGCCAAAGTCTCTAAATGAGAAAGTAAATTTTTTTGCTTCTAGCCTCATCCCCAAAGGGGCATTCTAGATGAACCATTCTTTGCAACTTTCCTGTGATTCATCTTTATGTGTTGCTGTTGTTTAGGTGGTTCAGTCCTATCCGACTCTTTGCAGCCCCGTGGACTGTAGCCCACCAGCCTCCTCTGTCATGAGATTTCCCAAGCAAGACTACTGGAGTGGTTGCCATTTCCTTTACATGTAGTGGTTTTAATTTACTGGGTTGGCCAAAGAGTTCTTTTAATTTTTTATAAGATCATACAGAAAAACCTGAACAACCTTTTGACCAACCCAATATTTTGAAATGATTTTGTGATTAAGAGCTTACAAATATAAGACTGTTGACTGTGCTTTGTATTAGAAGCTCTGGCAGTTTGGTGATAAAGTGGCTGTCTTTGTATCAGGCTGGGCTGGTGATGGGAGGCAGTTTGTCTGCTGAGCACAAGAGCGGCTTTGGTACGTGTCCTCTGGTCCCCAAGCCCAGCCTTTCGTGAATAGGAAGAGACTCGTACTCGTACTGACTCTGGGTATTATCTCTAGGCTCACCACCCTCTTATGTCTACGGGGACTCTGTAAATACGTGGTGCTTGCTTTGGACTCATAGAAGTTTTCCAAGATGGTCCTTTACTTGCCCGCTTCAGAAGGAGCTAGTGCGGCCCCATCTGATCAGGTGGTTTTCTGATCCTGAGTCATCATTATGTGCTTTGAGATGGTGGTTTGTATTTTTTGGTGGGATCACTATTGTTTACCTAGATCACATCATGTAAATCCATCCACTCTCCCAATGTGGTCTGTATTTAAAAGAAGATAGATTCCCCAACAGTTACTAGTTTACCTACGAGGTGTCACCAGGTAGTTTCCACCACATGGCTTCCCTGGTAGCTCAGTTGGTTAAGAATCCCCCTGCAATGCAGGAGACCCCAGTTCAATTCCTGGGTTGGGAAGATCCACTGGAGAAGGGATAGGTTACCCACTCCAGTATTCTTGGGCTTCCCTTGTGGCTCAGCTGGTAAAGAATCCACCTGCAATGTGGGAGACCTGGGTTTGATCGCTGTGTTAGGAAGATCCCCCGGAGAAGGGAAAGGCTACCCACTGCAATATTCTGGCCTGGAGAATTCCATTGACTGTATAGTACATGGGGTCGCAAAGAATCGGACATAGCTGAGTGACTTTCACTTTATCTGCTTCATTCAGGTTAGGAATTTGCCTAGCAACCAAAAGGATGACTTTTTTCCATTTTTTAATTGCCATCATGGTTAGCATCATTATTTAATATTTATTAAGCCTTCTGCATAGAGGTTTTCATTAGGTTATATTATAAACAGTAACCTTTTGACTGAAACTGTTGAAGGTGAAATGAATACCAAGTGTCAAGTCTATTTGGTAAAGAACAACAGAAGGCTGTGGTGTTCTTGGTCACTAGTTGATGTCCTCTAACAAATGGAATGAAAATTGTAGGATTCATTCCTAAATTCTCACTATTAGTACACCACAAACATGATTACAATGTCCCTCAGCCTTATTCTTTGATGTGATATTTATGTCCAAGGCCCTGTGATAGAGTCTGAGGGTGGTGGGTAAACGTGGCAATGTGGGTCTTCCTGTCAAAGCATTTGAAGTCTGATAAGGGACGTGGATAATTCTAGTGCAGGCAGAAAGTAACTCTCTCAAGTAAAATCCAGAGGAAGCACTCTCAGATTGCAGGGGGCTGAGAGAGATGTCTTTCATTTAGGATGACTCATGGCTTGTTGAAGGGGATAACGTGTAGGCTTAGCCTGGAAGTCTAGGCAGAGCAAGATGCCAGGGTTGGAGGGAAGAGCTGAATGAAGGGGGTGATTCAGGACAGATGCGGAGAGCTTGAGAAGTTCATTCCTTACAGGGAGGAAGACAGAAGAGTTGGAGAAGGTGGGTGAAAGCTGAACTGCAGAGAGCTTGGAATGCAATGTTAAGAAGCCAAGACTCCATTTGGAAGCATTGAACAGTCAGTAGCATTTAGATTGAGCTGAGTATTGCGAGCAGAGCAATTTTGGGAAGTTAAAACCATCATATCTTGTAAGGCTGATAGGAGAAGGAAAACTGATAGCAGGAGTCCTGGTTAGGTCCTCAGCTCTTCCAGGGAGCTTAAGGAGGGTTAAACCTGGGACTAGGGATGTGTTTAGCGAAGGGAGAACTTGTCTTGAGAAGAAGTCCTTCAGCAGAATCATAGCAGACCAATGATGTGCCGGGTGCCAAGGGCGTGGTGGACACTAAAAAACGCAGCTTGTCTTGCTCTCTGGGGGCTTCTGTGAGGTCAGAGCTGATGATCGGGAAGAAGATGTTAGATGATCAGGAATTATGCACGTAATTGCTTAATGGCCAGTGTGCTGTGTTCTACAGGCTGCTGGGGAGCTTGTAATACCGGGACATAACCTAGTCTAGTGGGTCAAGGAAGCATCTTCTCCAAGGAAGGAAGTAGTACTTACGTTCTTAAAAAAGGAGCAGGGAGTGAGCAGGTAGGGCAGGGGAGGTGTAGGGAAAGTAGGGGAGAAAGAGCATTCCTGACAGGGAGCACAAGCACACAGGGCTCGTGCTGCCCGGGAGCTGGGAGAGTCCTCGGGCAGTGGCTCCCAAGGGAATGCAGGGGTGGACTCAGGATCTTGTTCAGCCTTTGGTGAGCACTTCCAGACCCTGAGCTTCCCTGGCCGTGGACAGTGAACCCTCTCCCCACCGCCTTTCCCCCCATCCTTGTGCAGCTGTGAACCAGAACATGACTGCACGCATTTCCAGCATCCCCTCTGCGTCTGCAGCAGCACCCTAGTCAAGAGGGCAGTAGCATAGGAATTTTAGGTTGAGGGTCAGATCACTAAAACCCAGATGAGGGAGAGGTTTGGGGTGGGAGAGTTATACCCCGGACTTGCCTCCGAGGAAGACAAGACAGCCGTGTAGAGAAGTGCCTCAGGTCTGGCAAGAGCACAGGTCTTTGTGTGTTCGGTTTTTTAGTGGAGGGAAGGAAGTCAGAGGAGGAAATCAAAAAGCTTGCAAGTTTGAGAAGAACCAGGATGTGGCAGCTGATTTGATTACTTGGTCATGGGCTGATTGCCCTAAATAACAATGAGCTCCTGTTAACACTTTGAACCACCCCTCAGAAGGAGGCATTCACCCTGCTTCCAAAGAAGTGTTGGAAAATGGCACCAATTTGAGACAAACGAGAGCATCTTCAAACCACGGAGAGCCTGATCTCATAGAACAGTGCCTTGGGCCCCCCACCCCCGCTCCAGCCCCAAGTCCTGCCGGAAGCTGTCCGCCGTGGGCTACACTCAGCCCTGAGGACCTTTACTCGACTGGGGGCTGAGATCCACAGAGCAGCTTGGTTGCAGTGTTTCATGCTCTGTGGGCTGCATCGTCAGCGTGGTGGATTCTAGCAGGAAATGTTCTCCAGGCTCCCTCGAGAAAGGCTTAGGTGCAGACAGAGCTGGTCACTCCGGCATCATTGTTGGCGAGAAGCGTTTCTGAGAGGTGCTAGCCCGTCAATCATTCCTTAAGAAGCATCCAAGAATTTTGCTTTGCGTATTTCTGTGTGGTTTTGGATAGAATTTTCAAAGCAGTGCTCGGCTGATGGAGTTTGTGATGATTCATTTCAAGTTTCAAACTACATTTTTCCACTCCAGCAATTCTGTAGTAAATCAGATTTCTTCCAACCATCACAACCTTACGCTCACGGCGATGGCCAGTCTGCAGCTCCCAGCCTTCAAACTTAAACATGATTCTAGGTTAAAACCCAAGATGTCACCTTTGCAGGGACTGAAATTCACCAAGACTTTGATGTTGGGCCACTCTTGGACTTTCCAGTGGTGTGTCCAGTATGCATATTTGAGCAACCCTCCTTGAAGTGGAATGTGGTTATTGGCAAATCCATTTTGATTTTTTAAAAAGGAGATTTTCAGATTTTGTTTTTCTTGATGGAATTTAAGAGGGAAGGGATAGGAATATACTTAGCATCAGAGAAAAATGGCCCCCCAAAAGATTTATTCTTGATTCCTCCCTGTCTACACTCTGGAAACTATCCCCATCTCTTTCCAGAAGAAATGCGATGTAGATATTTATTATATTGGCACTAATTAAGCAGTAGGATCTCTGAACATTTTTGGAGAAGGCTACATTATATTTTCTAATAAATGTGCTGCTGTGAGATTAGACACGTTTTATAAACTGAAATGATAGTATACCTGTATAAAATGAGATGTAGGGTACTTCTCTCTGCCTGTGGCAGTACTGGGTCATTTTAGCTTAAATTATTTATGACCCTATACCTGTTACTATAAACTTGGTTATTTTTATGTCACGTAAGTTTCACATTAAGCTAAAGTGGGGTTAGATTGCCCTTGTTCTCTGAGATTGCATCTTCTTAAGATCAATTACTCATTCATTTAAAAAAAAAAAAAGACAAGTGACTGCATCCTTTGTGCCAGGTCCCTTTTGGCAGATGTAGTACAAGTCCAGTAGGCAGATTCCCTGCCCTCGTGGAGCTCACACGGGACAAAGCAGGACTGAACAGAAAGTGTAATGAAAGGACGATCGAGGTCAAATGGTGTGCGTTCCAAGGACCACTGATCTGGCCCCGGGTTTGAGGATGTGTTACATAGTCAAAGGATGCGAGGGAGGAGAGAGCTGGGAAGAGAGTAGGGAGGGAAGGGTTTCAGGCTATGGGAATATATGGGTAAGAGGCTGTGATTCAGAGTCAGAGAAGACATGTGTGGGTGGAAGACTGAGGAGCGAGGCTGTGAGATCGATTGCCTAAGGATGGTAAAGGATGGAGACCAAGAGATCAGACCTTTCCCAGTCTTGGGGACTAGTGAGCCTTTTGAAGTATAAGTTCAGCGGGAGCCACTGATGGGTTATAAGCAGAGAGCCAAGTAGCTGATGAATTTCAAGGTGACTACACTGGCCAGAACGATTTTTGGCATCCAGCTAGTTGGCTATTGCTTAGGTTGTGTAGTGACAGCATCAGAGAAGCGGACGGATTAGAGGGCTCCTAGAGGGGCAGAACTGGAAGGATCCAATATTGCATTTATGAAAACTTCCCTGGTCTATCTGACTGTGCATGCGTGTGTACCAAGTTGCTTTAGTCGTGTCCGACTCTGTGTGACCCCAGGGACTGTAGCCTGCCAAGCTCCTCTGTCTATGGGGATTCTCCAGGCAAGAATAGTGGAGTGGGTTGCCGTGCCTTCCTCCAGTGGGCCTTCCCAACCCAGGAATCAAACCTGCACCTCCTGTAGGGCAGGCAGATTCTTACCACTGAGCCACCTGGGAAGCCAATATTTTCTCAAGAAGATAATAATAAACTGTACAACTTGGACTTCTTCCATGTCCCAAAGTATGATTCACTAGCCGTTTCTATTTTGCACTGTTGACAACTTCTGTAACCTGACTGTGTCACATGTATTTTACACAGTTGGGTTTGATGTAATGCTGTAAAAAGTATGAGCTGGAGTTCTTAGATTTCACCTTTAGAACTCTGTCAAGAAGTTGAATCAAGGTGTATTAGGGTAGGGACAGCTGCTGCAACAAACAACCCCCAAATATCAAGGGCTTAGCCCAGTAAAGGCTTATTCTGCCTCGTGTCATCATCAAATGGAATAGTATATTGTACATGGTATATTGACGCTGTTTTCATTTTCCACATTTGTGATGCCCTGGTATTAGACCTTGATCCTGGAAAAGGTCAGTTTTCATTCCAGTCCCAAAGAAAGGCAGTGACAAAGAGTGTTCAAACTATCGCACAATTGCACTCATCTCACACGCTAGCAAAGTAATGCTCAAAATTTTCCAAGCCAGGCTTCAACAGTATGTAAACCATGAACCCTCAGATGTTCAAGCTGGATTTAGAAAAGGCAGAGGAATGAGACATCAAATTGCCAACATCCATTGGATCATTTAAAAAGCAAGAGAATACCAGAAAAGCATCTGCTTTATTGACTACGCCAAAGCCTTTGACTGTGTAGATCATAACAAACTGTGGAAAATTTGGAAAGAGATGGGAATACCAGACCACCTGACCTGCCTCCTGAGAAATCTGTATGCAGGTCAAGAAACAACAGTGAGAACTGGACATGGAACAAAAGACTGGTTCCAAATCGGGAAAGGAGTACGCCAAGGCTGTATATTGTCACCCTGCTTATTTAACTTATATGCAGACACCATGAGAAACACGAGGCTGAGTGAAGCACAAGCTGGAATGAAGATTGCTGGGAGAAATATTAATAACCTCAGATATGCAGATGACACCACCATTATGGCAGAAAGCAAAGAAGAACTAAAGAGTCTCTTGATGAAAGTGAAAGAGGAGAGTGAAAAAGCTGGCTTAAAACTCAGCTTTCAAAAAATGAAGATCATGGCATCCAGTCCCATCACTTCATGGCAAATAGATGGGGAAACAATGGGAACAGTGACAGACTTTATTTTCTTGGGCTCCAAAATCACTGCAGATGGTGACTGCAGCCATGAAATTAAGACACTTGATCCTTGGAAGAAAAGCTATGACCAACCTAGATAGCATATTAAAAAGCAGAGACATTATTTTGCTAACAAAGGTCCATCTAGTCAAAGCTATGGTTTTTCCAGTAGTCATGTATGGATGTGAGAGTTGGACTATAAAGAAAGCTGAGTGCCAAAGAATTGGTGCTTTTGAACTGTGGTGTTGGAGAAGACTCTTGAGAGTCCCTTGGACTGCAAGGAGATCAAACCAGTCAGTCTGAAAGGACATCAGTCCTGAATATTCATTGGAAGGACTGATGCTGAAGCTGAAACTCTAATACTTTGGCCACCTGATGCAAAGAACTGACTCCTTGGAAAAGACCCTGATGCTGGGAAAGATTGAAGGCAGGAGAAGGGGACAACAGAGGATGAGATGGTTGGATGGCATTACCGACTCAGTGGACATGAGTTTGAGCAAGCTTCAGGAGTTGGTGGTGGACAGGGAAGCCTGGTGTGCTGCAGTCCATGGGGTCACAAAGAGTTGGACACAACTGAGTGACTAAACTGAACTGGTCTTGGAGAGACTGTGTTCCCAGGGTTGGCTGATTCCTAGAGCAGATAGCTCCCCTGCAGGCTTGCCTTTGATATCCAGCCAAGAGTTCTGGGGCCCCCAGACATCTCTGTATCTTACTCTCTCACACCAGACTAATGTTCTGTACCCTAAATCACCCTGGAGCAGGTATAACATAGCTAGGGGTCAACCCTGAACCCAGAGGCTGTTGAAATTGTTCACACTTATCCAACCCTGAGCTTACACAGTGTATTTACCCTGCCTGGTCCATTTTATCCTGTGAAAACCCAAATAAAAGCTCTGGGTCATGTTTTCTCCTCTCCCCTTCTGCCTGACCCTGCTGTTTCCCCATGTGGCCCAGCCTGACATCCTGTATGTCCTGTTTTTAGGGATCCTTAAGTATAAAGTTTGTCCTTCATGACCATCACATCCATGTCTATTTCTCTTCTAACATCTGGTTAAAACAAGCCCTGGATTCATCTCCATAGTGGTGCTTCATCTGTTCATGGCCCCCAAGTTCACCCTTAGCCTCACACAGGGACAAGAGAGGGCCAGGAGGACTGATGGCTCTTAACCTTCTCTGGCAGGACAGGATCCTTCACTTCTGATTGGCGAGAACTAGTCACAGGGCCCGCCTAGGTAGGAAGGGCCTCAGACTGTCCCTAGACTCTGCTCCTGGGAGTCAGAAATGAGCCTGTGCCTACAAGATGGCTGTTTGACATCGAGAGGCAGTTGAGTTTACTTTCCATCATTTTCACTTCCCTTTTAAAGTCTATTTTTAGTAAATAAGAATGAAAAAAGAGAAAGGTTGAAATCTGAGTTTCATATCCTTAACTTTATCCAGCAGAAATGTCAGTACAGAGGAGAAAATCCAGAAAAAGGCTTATATAACCAGGAACTTAACCCAGCGCTGGTTCTCAATGTAATTATAATCACTAACACTTGTATAAACTCTACCTTTTAGAAATGCCTTGCAATAGTGTATGGCACTCTTTACAGAGAAAGGAAAAATGAATCTTTTCTTTATGGATACACAGCATCAGAAGCAAAAAGAATCATTTCAGTTGTCATACAGACAGTGCAGACATTTGAGCAGGATGAGTTCTAAGTGCATTTGTAAGTGAGTTCTTTGACACTTGGAAGACATTTTCACTCTTGATATTCATCCAGTAGTAGCTGGTTGGCATTGTACCTCTGAGCCTTTGCCACCTTAAGAGGCCCCAAGAGTGAGATCGGGAGAGGAGAACCTGTTAATATGCTGGAACAAGGGCTGCTCTGAATTGGTGCTACTGAAGGTTCGAGGCTCAGATGCTAAAGGATCCACGTGCAATGCAGGAGACGCAGGTTCGATCCCTGGGTTGGGAAGATCTCCTGGATAAGGGAATGGCAACCCATTCCAGTATTCTTGCCTGGGAAATTCCATGGACAGAGGAGCTTGGTGGGCTGCAAAGAGTCGGACATGCCTGATTGACTAACACACACACTGAATTGGTGCTGCTGAAGGAAAAGGTCAGAAGATGGAGAACAGGAGGGACTTGGCATCTGCTCTCCAGCCAAAATTCTTGACAGATGCCCTGGTGTCTGTTGAGGGAACGGTGCCATCTCCCTAATTCTTCCTCTGGAGTCAGATGTGTGTGCAATGCTGTGATTTTGAATCTAGGCCTCCACAGGTTCTTACTACACCAAAAACACATGTATGCATTCACCCCATCTGTTTTCTTGATTATTGAGCCCTGTCTTCTCTGGCTGCACAGGACTATGCTGTAACTTAGGCTTCAGATTTTGCTTTTCGTCAAAGCCCTCTCTGAATACGTTTTTGTGGTTTAGCCGGGTCATAATGTAATGTGTTTAACGAGCATTTCATTGAAATGGCATCTTTGTAAGATGTCATCAGCCTAGCCCCTTGAAAACCTCTGAGGTAAGTTCCCCAATCATTCTGCCTGTTTAGAAAACGAGACGGACTTTCCCCACACACATTCTCGGAGAGCGTTTTGCATGCAGCGTTTGGGGCTGTCACTAGTCACTGGAGGGTCCATGTGGGTTTGTCGTCATTGTTCACACCAGTCAGTTTAGTGTCTGGGTTTGTCAACCTCATTTGGCTATTCCTACATCATGCCAGTCCCTGACTCCAACCCAACTTTGCAGATGACATAAGTCTGGACCAACAGGCTGGGCGGCTGCTGAGGGTCTGTGGGTCCTGAAGCCACGGCATCATTTCTGCCTGGAGGAGAATGAGTGGCTCTCAGGACAGGGCTTCAGGCTCCCGTAATACCACCTCTGATGCACACGGTCATCCCATCATTGTATCAGATTTTACCCCACGTGAAGCCCCACCAGGTGATTCTATATGTGACCAACAAGTGAGACTAGCATCTTTCCCACTCTTATGGCTTCTTTTACCTTGTGGAGCTCTTTACCTAGACCTCGGGGACAGGGAGCACACACTGCCCCCCCTCATTTCAGCTCTCCTCTGGGGGGTGCTGATCCGCAATCTTGGTCTCCTGGCTGGTCTCACATGGTCCAGTGAGATGCTGAGGAGAGTGCTGATGCAACAGGCAGCCCGCTTCCCTCCTCTTCCCTCGCTCCCGCCCCCCTTGCTCCCTTTCCCCCTCCCCCTCCCTCCCCCACCCCGGCCTGGGCCTGCTGGACCTTTGTGTGCTAGTGATGATTTCTGCTGGGAGATGCTCAACGTCCTGCTGGTGAATAAAGGTGTGTTGAGATCACCTCCCTCCACCTGCGCATTGGATGAGTTTCTTTACTGGGACCTTCTCAGAACCTGGAATGGCCTGGCTCCCGCTGACGTCACTGTCTGATGCAGTGCAAGCATCCACCCCCATGTCTCTAGGCGGACGGATTTCCTTTTGTGCCTGAACTGTCCTTTCCCCTCTCGCTGCCCCCTTCCTCCCTATATCCATCTGTGCCCCCCATGCTGCTTCATCTGCATAATCTTATCATCACTTACATAGATGGTGGATAAATATGTTCTAAAAGGCTGGCTTGGGAACCCAATGACTTACCTTGGTTTGGGGGTTCTTTATCTCCTATTAAAAAAGTCACTTGAGTTTTAAGTACCCTGCTAAAATGAAAACAGCTAAGCTACAGGAAAGTTGTTTTTCTGAGTACAGTGGTGAATTATAACAGTACTGTTAAGATTAAGCAAAACAGGAAGAAATAATTTGTGAGTAACATGCTGCAGAAATAATAAAGTGGACAGTCCAAATGGACTTTTCCAGCCTTGAATTATAAGCAAGCTGTAGCTTATGAATGTGTTCATCCACCAATGATTGTTTAAGACTTAGTGCCTTTTCTTCAGGAGGATGCTACTGGCAAATTTTTAACAAGAACTGATGCCCACAGGTATTTCCCTCTAAAGCAGTCAAAATATAACCTTTAAGAGAACACGCTGTCCTGTGGGAATTTCCCCAACAGGGCGGGCCAAGCAGTGACTTGTGAGTTGTTTAGTGGATGCTGTCTTTTCCAAGGCTGTTGGTATGTACAGAATCAGTTTGGGAATTTCTCCTTCAAGGAATGAATTATTCCCAGATGGTATTAGTTTCGATTGGGCTGGGAGATGCTCTTTCCTAAGCAGAAACTTAAAATGCAGCATTGAGTTATCCTTGAAAACTGATGAGTTGGAATAGTAGGGTTATCTTGGCATCACTAATCTTAAGTATTCAGACGAACTCAGTTGCAGGCAAGTTATGTAATGCCAGTAGCATTGGACTGTCATGGCAAGGTAGAAATACATGCCTTTTAAAATTCTAGAAGCTACAGTTAGAAGAGGTCCCTGGGTTTCACTACCTGTTTCTTCTGTTTGTGCCAAATTCCCAGCATGGTGGTCCATGGTCTTAAGGGTCTCCATGGAGATGCTCTCTCCATCAGTGAGCTCTCGATCCTGGAAGTGATCGCAGGGTTTGCCCCTTTAAAGGCATCAAGCAATGGCAGTTCCATCTCTTTGTACCAAGGCCTCACCTTGCTTCTCTGCTGATGGTGCGAACTGTGAGGTCCCAACACACTCTGCTCCTCGGCCTGACTACAGACGAGGGGTGTTCCCTTCATTTGCCACTCTTATTTCAGGGTGTATTCTCTGTATTTATTCCAGCTCCTCTGTTTTCTTTCCTCTAATACTGTGATTCTCAATATGGGGAATTTTCCCCAAGGGACATTGGCAGTGTCCAGAGGCATTTTTTGTTGTCACATCTTGGTGGAGGATACTACTGGCTCACAACCAGGGGGTCAGTGCTGTGCTCATCTTGTGGATAGAGACCAGGCATGCTGCCGAACACACTACCATCCCAGGGACAGCACCCCCCAACTGCGTGAGAGACATGGACCCCGAAGAATAAAAGAAGACAACTTCAAGGGGGAAAATAACTAGATTAAGAAGAAGTCTTTTGAAATACCAACACCCAATGGGAAGGAACTTTCTAGGAGAGAAATAAGGTGGAGATAAAAGTGAGATTCACGTGACAGAGATTCTGCACCACTTTGGGGTCCATTTCTCTCTGTCTGTTAGTGAAAGAGATGTCTTGTTTCCAGAGTTCACCATTTCTCACTCAGAGTATGGCCTCCCGTGTCGTTTAGCTTCTCTTTGCTGCCCTAGTTTCCTCGTCTGAAACATGCAGGTCATAATGCCATTTCGTAGCATTGCTGGAGCATCAGAGAAGTATTAGCATTTTAGTGTTGCGTATTAGTAATGCTAATAATAGTCGTCTACTAGTATTACATATACTAGTAAGCATCCTCATGGAGGTAAAGTGCTTAGAACAGAGCCCGTCTTATGCTTAGTAACGTAATTTCTATTTCCAGTGTAGAATTAACAAACGGTTTTCTGTTCATTAAGTGTATATTCCCTTGGTATCTCTAATTTTCTTGAAGAGATCTCTAGTCTTTCCCATTCTGTTGTTTTCCTCTATTTCTTTGCATTGATTGCTGAGGAAGGCTTTCTTGTCCCTCCTTGCTATTCTTTGGAACTCTGCATTCAGATGGGTGTATCTTTCCTTTTCTCCTTTGCTTTTCACTTCCCGTCTTTTTACAGCTATGTGTAAGGCCTCCTCAGACAGCCATTTTGCTTTTTTGTATTTCTTTTTCTTGGGGATGGTCTTGATTCTGTCTCCTGTACAATGTCACGAACCTCCATCCATAGTTCATCAGGCACTCTGTCTATCAGATCTAGGCCCTTAAATCTATTTCTCACTTCCACTATAGTCATAAGGGATTTGATTTAGGTCACACCTGAATGGTCTAGTGGTTTTCCCTACTTTCTTCAATGTAAGTCTGAATTTGGCAATAAGGAGTTCATGATCCAAGCCACAGTCAGCTCCCGGTCTTGTTTTTGCTGACTGTATAGAGCTCCTCCATCTTTAGCTGCAAAGAATATAATCAGTCTGATTTCAGTGTTGACCATCTGCTGATGTCCATGTGTAGAGTCTTCTCTTGTGTTGTTGGAAGAGGGTGTTTGCTATGACCAGTGCATTTTCTTGGCAAAACTCTATTAGCCTTTGTCCTGCTTCATTCTGTACTCCAAGGCCAAATTTGCCTGTTACTCCAGGTGTTTCTTGACTTCCTACTTTTGCATTCCAGTTCCCTATAATGAAAAGGGCATCTTTTTGAGTGTTAGTTCTAGAAGTTCCTGTAGGTCTTCATAGAACTATTTAGCTTCAGCTTCTTCAGCATTACTGGTCTGGGCATAGACTTGAATTACCGTGATGTTGAATGGTTTGCCTTGGAGCAGTTGCAGCAATGAAATTAAAAGACGCTTACTCCTTGGAAGGAAAGTTATGACCAACCTAGACAGCATATTAAAAAGCAGAGACATTACTTTGCCAACAAAGGTCCGTCTAGTCAAGACTATGGTTTTACCAGTGGTCATGTATGGATGTGAGAGTTGGACTATAAAGAAAGCTAAGTGCCCAAGAATTGATGCTTTTGAACTGTGGTGTTAGAGACGACTCTTGAGAGTCCCTTGGACTCCTGCAAGGAGATCCAACCAGTCCATCCTAAAGGAGATCATTCCTGGGTGTTCATTGCAAAGACTGATGTTGAGGCTGAAACTCCAATACTTTGGCCACCTGATGTGAAGAGCTGACTCATTGGAAAAGACCCTGATGCTGGGAAAGATTGAGGGCAGGAGGAGAAGGGGATGACAGAGGATGAGATGGTAGGATGGCATCACTGACTTGATGGACATGGATTTGGGTGGACTCCGGGAGTTGATGATGGACAGGGAGGCCTGGTGTGCTGTGATTCATAGGGTCGCAAAGAGTCAGACATGACTGAGTGACTGAACTGAACTGAACTGGTGTATATTCTTGAAGTATGAAACACATTCTAAGTCCTCCATATGTAGACAAATGCTTTGTATATTTAATTACAACCAGCCTTTGTAATATTACTGTTGAAAGGAAGTTCAGAAGTTGTCAAACCATAATTGTAAACCTGGTTCTCAGCTTAGCCTCCCAGCCCTTCTAAGTCTACCATTTGATCAGCGTTTTCTCCAGACTCCGTCAGGGTTTCATTTAGGTAGAACTCAGGGCCCTTAGATCACTGCTCATCTCAATCAAAAGTCTCTTCTTCATTTGTGAACTCAGAGGGCGAGACTAAAGATAGGAAATCCACCTTGAGCTAAAACGAATAGGAGGTAGTTCGGAAACTCTCAGTTTAGGTCTGAAGCTAACACAACCCGTGATGTCTCTGAGGATTCATCTGTCCTTATCCACCAATTTTCTTACTTAGAATCAGGAGAAAGGGAACACCCTGTGGCTGGATCCAGGGTCCCATGACAATCATATTTTACCTGTGATGTACTTCGTCATTATGGTGTTTGACAAAACTAAATAGATCTTGATTCTTTCATGAGTCAGATTCTTCAACAAACAGATGGGTAAATTGATGAGCCCAAATGTACATGTACATCAGCTACTGGGTTGGAAATTTGAACACAAAAATCCGTATTTACTTGGCCTATAGGCCACAGGTCTAATTTGGGTATAAAGAAAGAATAAAAGGAGATTGGCGGTGTCACTCAAATAAACCATTTCTGAATTTAAAACAGGTTTTCAACCCTCAAGGTAAAAACCAGACTTTTCACAGCAAGCTAGCTCACCTGAACCAGGTAATTCTCTTGTGGCTCAGCTGATAAAGAATCCGCCTGCAATGCAGGCGATCTGGGTTTGATCCCTGGGTTGGGAAGATCCCCCAGAGCAGGGAAAGGCTACCCACTCCGGTATTCTGGCCTGGAGAATTCCATGGACTGTATAGTCCATGGGGTCACAAAGAATCAGACATGACTGAGGGACTTTCCCTTCACTTCTGTCTTAGTGATCATTATGTACATTGTCATTTCATAGTCATCCTTCAGAAGAAGAAAATGGAAAAGCTGCAAAATTAAGGCTTCACATCCTAGTTATATTGTCTAGGCATCTCGCATTGAATGTTTGCATTTACAGGTCCCAGTAGTTCATATAGAAGTCGATGGAGAACATGAGTAGTGAAAGTCCTCCAGAATTCTGAGTGCAGTCGTCATCCACTCATTTTGTATCACATAGTTATCTCTGCTATTGGCCTATAGTGCCAATTTAGCAAAAATTAAAGACAAATGGTAAATGAACACGCAGAGACTGTCTAATACTAGCACCCACAGAGATAGATTTTTTTGGTTGTTTAGTCACTTAGTTGTGTCCAACCCTTTGTAACCGATCCCATGAACTGTAGGCCACTCTGTCCATGGGATTCTCCAGGCAAGAATACTGGAGTGGGTGGCCATTTCCTTCTTCAGGACCCAAGGATTGAACCCTCATTTCCTGCATTGGCAGATGGATTCTTTATCACTGAGCCACCAGGGAAACCCAGAGATAGATTAATATGGTTTTATTCTATTCCTTCTTCTAATAGACAAAGAGAAATTTTAATCTGTATGAAAAGTGGTTGGTTGGTTGTTTGGAAACCTGACTTTGTGTGTTTGCTTCATTTGGAGAAAATACAAGATGAAGAAATTCAGAGTTAGAAAGAGGAGGCATTAGAATCACAGACAAATGTCAATGTCTCTAAAGTTCTCTTTTTACATTCTGAGTAAAACAGACTTCAGGGCTCTACAGGTTAATTGTAACTTCTTTGTTTTTCAGATACTGTGTTGGCCAATGGTCATGCCACAGACTATTTATTTGTTGGAAATATCGTTTATACTGTAAGTTTGCCTATTTATTGAATCTTTCTTAAATGGCACGTGTGTGGGTTCTGCCTCTCTCTCCCTTCATATAAAGTCTTTGTCATTATTATTTCAAATTTCTGAAGTATATATTATAGATTCCTTAAAGACTACAGCCTTGAAATTAAAAGACGCTTGCCCCTTGGAACGAAAGCTGTGATAAACCTAGACAGCATATTAAAAAGCAGAGACATCACTTTGCCAACAAAGGTCTGTATAGTCAAAGTCATGGTTTTTGCAGTAGTCATGTACAGATGTGAGAGTTGGACCATAAAGAAAGCTGAGCACCAAAGAATTGATGCCTTCAAACTGTGGTGCTGGAGAAGACTCTTGAGAGTCCCTTGGACTGCAAAGAGATCAAACCAGTCAATCCTAAAGGAAATCAACCCTGAATATTCATTGGAAGGGCTGATGCTGAAGCTGAAACTCTTAACACTTTGGCCACCTGATGCGAAGAGCCAACTCATTAGAAAAGACCCTGATGCTGGGAAAGATTGAGGGCAGGAGGAGAAGGGGATGACAGAGGATGAGATGGTTGGATGGCCTCACCAATTCAATAGACATGAATCTGAAACAACTCCAGGAGATAGTGGAGGACGGGGAAGCCTGGCATGCTGCAGTCCATGGGGTCGCAAAGAGTCAGACATGACTTAGCAACCGCACCACAATAACAAGCTCAAAAGGGTTGTAAAATGCTTACCTTGTATTTCAGTGAAGTTTATGCAAAGTTGGTGGCTCAGAGGATAAAGCGTCTGCCTACAATGCGGGAGACCTGGATTTGATCCCCAGGTTGGCAAGATCCCCTGGAGAAGGAAATGGCAACCCACTCCAGTATTCTTGCCTGGAGGATCCCATGGATGGAGGAGCCTAGTAGGCTACAGTCCACGGGGTCGCAAAGAGTCAGACATGACTGAGTGACTTCACTCACTCACTTATGTAAAGTTCAGATTTCAGGACAAGGGATCAACAGACTTCCCTCAATCTTTACATGAACATTTCACACCTACTTGTGAAAAATCAAAACAAGCAAAGAAAAAAAAAACCCTACATTGAGAGAAGGTGATTTCTCCCTAATCTTCCAAGCTAAAGAAAAGGGGGAGTAACTATTACTTATGAGAAGACAATCACTAAAGTGAGGGCTTTTCTTAAAAGAAACCTGCCTGTAAGTTTCCTAAAACTTACCCCCAGGAAATTAGCTCCCAAGGTGGCACTTCCAAAGTCCAGCTGCTGGGAAGAAACTGCCCGTGGGGAGGATGTGGGGTTTCTCCTGCCTGAAAATACAAGGATAACACGTTTCCCAAATTCCTCTTTCTTTCACAGTATGTTGTTGTTACTGTTTGTCTGAAAGCTGGTTTGGAGACGACAGCTTGGACCAAAGTAAGTTTTCTATAGAATTATTAATATTTCTCTATCCAGTATAGATATTTTTGTGGCATAGTATCTTTTTAAAACCCAGGAAAACAGTAAGCAATGTCAAGCCATGGTAGTTTAAATTTTTCCCTCTAAAAATTGTGGTTTGACCTTTATCAGGGCACATTTGCCATCCAAATTTCTCTAATCATTTGCTAGGCTCTTAATACAGCTCTAAGCTATTAACAGCTCATTCCAAAGATGTATGTATATTATTTAAATATATATGTGTATATATATACATACAAAGAAAATACAGGACAGAAAGGTGAATTTTTAATTTCCATAATTTTGCCACCAAGAGGTAGTTAACTTTCAACATTTGCTGTATTATCTTCCAGACTTTGTGCATTTATTTTAATAAGATGAAGCTTTACAGAACATAGAGTATTGTAGCCTTTTTTTTTTTCCACTTAAAAATATATCAGTATTTTACATGCTTTAAAATATGCTTCTGCAAAGTCATAGTTCATGATTAAAGAGTATGGAGTTTTATCAGTATCCCATCACTTATTTAATCAGTCCCCAATTTGGGACATTTTTAGTTATCTCCAACTCTTGAGGGTTATGGCCAATGTTTCATGGCTGTCTCTGCTGTTTACAAAGGCTTCTAATTCTGTTCTGATTACTTAAGAGAGGGGTGGGAGGTAAATATGGAAGCAGAGAATTGAGACAGAGACAATGAAGCCAGGTGAGGGGGGTGGTGGCCTAGCCTGGGGGTTGGAGCAGGCACTAAGCAGTGGTCAGATTTTTTAAAAAGCTGACAGACGCTCATGATGGATTAGATCATGGAGGAAGTCAAGGATTATCCTATTAAGAGGACAAAGGAGAAGAAATTCACAACCCAGCAGATGCTCAGAGTGGTGTTGTTAAGATATATGTCCATGCCAGATTTCTTTTTAAATTCTTTGGAAAGGAACAATTGAAATCTCAGAATGATAAATAAAACCATCTTGGTCATTTTGTCTGTCCAGCACCCTCTTCCTAGATGAATGAGGCCTTGTTTATTCAGATCCAGGTCAGAATGCATACCAGTAAGGGACGGGTGGGGGCCTGCTGGCACCAGGGGGTGGGCCCAGGGAACCATCAGCAGTGGTGCAAAAAGTGCTTTCCTCTTCAGGGTGGTTTGGGGTCACTAGTTACTTAAATTCACCATTAAATACTCTGAGGCAAGAAAATGAGAACTCAAACTCTCCAATGACCAGTGACTCATAGAAACCTTTCCATAAAGAAAAGTGGCATGGACCGAGGGCTCCTGCAGCAGGGGGGTGGGGGCGTCGATCAGATGGCTCCTGGGCCTGCAGACAACCCTGCCTGAGTGTCTGTTTCCTCCTGCAGTTCAGTCACCTGGCCGTCTGGGGAAGCATGCTCATCTGGCTGGTGTTCTTTGGCATCTACTCGACCATCTGGCCCACCATTCCCATCGCTCCAGACATGAAAGGACAGGTCAGTGCCACTAATTGTCATTGGCGTCCTGGGTCTCAGGGTGGGGATGAACTGCAGGACAGGCTGGTGTTGCCTGCTTCTGTCAAAATGAATCTGGTGGGAAACAAACCACATCAGAGCCCCTGGAAGAGGTTGTCCAGGCCACAGGAACAGCATTTGAAATGTCCACAGTTAGGTAAACTGTTGACTTAATTCCTCTGATCTACCCAGTGCGTCCGCATTTCCACAGTGAATCCTGTTCTCAGATGTACAGTTCACAGACATGGAAAATGGGAGATGATTTGAGTTGTTCATGGTTATACTGGTTGCAATTTCGATAGTGGTATTATTATACTTTGAGTAGCTGACAATGTCACCTGTGAAAGAGAAATCTAACCACTCTATGAACCAGATCATTAGTTAACCAGAATTTCTCACTGTGCATCTCTTCATCGAGAGGCTGAGATAGAAGACCTTTACGCTCGTTTGTATTTTGTTTCATCTTTTATATTAATCTCCGTCTAGTGTTTGCCATGGAGCCTTCAGCCCTGACACACTGGATCTTAAGATCCCATGGGATGGGGTCTGGGGGGGAACTTGAAAGCCCTGGGTTCCAAGAGCCCTCAGTTTACAAATGAAGCTGTAAAACTTGCTTTACAGGGAAATGTTTCAGGGTTTATAAGAGAATATGTGATTTGTGGGAAGGGATGCAGAATGTCTATGAAGGAAGACATTGCATTCCCTGTTCTTTTTGCATTCGGACCCCTTTGGAGGTGCTGACCATCCCTGGTTGGGCTTGTCCAGGTCAGCAGTCCGGGTGCTGGGGCAGCACCCCAGCTGTAGTCTGCTCCCCAACTCTACCCGCCAGGCCTGCCTTGTTTTGTCCCCACTTCCAGGCCCGGAGCACACTGCAGGGCCTGGGCAGCTGTTCACAGGGGGCGTGCGCTGGGTCTGCTATGGTTTGCTCTGGGTCATCCCCCCGAATTTGCATGATGGCGCTGGTGTCTCCGGTTAGAACCAAGCATGGGAAGAGAGGGCTGTGGGTTGCAGGCTTCTTCTGGCTCCTGCCCCACACTGACATATTATAGGGGCAGGCCCATGCATGGCTCATCGGGCTGCTATCTTTACCTCACTCACTCTGCACAAATGAGCCAGAACTCAGGTCTCCCAGGTCTAGATACATGCCCGGCAAGTGTTTACCATGAGGTCATCAGGGTGGGCTGCTTGCCATTTTTACTTGGTGAACCCATTGATGCACCTTCGGGGGCCTGAGACCTCCTCTGAGGTGCTGAGCAGGATGGACGTGTCCTAGAGGGGCGACTTGTATGTCCCTGAACACAGCTTTGCCTCCTGTAAGGCACCAGGACAAACATGTAACACACTTTTCAGGTCCTTCCCGAATCCAAGTGGTAGAGGAAGTTACAGAGCAGTGAATGAATCAAGAAGATTGTTGTGTAGCAAAACAAGCATTTCCCAGCAAAGATGCTTTGTGTACTTCAATCAGTTCTTTCTGTTCTTGAATTTTTTTTTAATTGGAGGATAATTGCTTTACAATGTTGTACTGGCCTCTGCCACACATCTACATGAATTACACATAAGTATACATATGTTCCCTCCCTCTTGAAACCCACCCCCGCCACACACCCATCCCACCCCTCTAGGTTGTCACAGAGCACTGGGTTGAGCTCCTGCATCATACAGCAAATTCCCACTGGCTGTCTATTTTACATATGGTAGTGGATATGTTTCCACGTTACCCTCTCAATTTGTCCCACCCTCTCCTTCCCCAGCTGTGTCCACAAGTCTCTTCTCTACGTCTGCATCTCCAAATAGGTTCATCAGTACCATATTTCTAGATTCCACATGCATGGGTTAATTAAGCAAGAAGACTATCCATAATGATGACCACTGGGTAAGGCTTGGTGCCTAAAATATCTGCTTCGTGTTCTTTCCTTGTGTTTAAAGGTGAGTGTAGCCCAATAAACATTTCATTTGGGGGATTTGGGGCAGAGGACGATAAAAGGGACAGCAGCCAACTGCAGAGAACAGTCTTCTAAATTAGAGGAGAATGACAGCAGAAGGATGGAATTAGCTGATGGGTGACTGGTTGACAAACCCCCTCCTTTGAAAGCCCCTCCCCAGAGAGATGTTCCAGTAACTCCAATTCAAATGTGCGTGAGAGGCTGGTCGCCAGTTCATCAGGAGGGTGACCTTTGACATGTGGCGGGACCATTCACTGTGTAGCCCGAGTTGCATGTTCTTTTGTGTGGTTCAAAGGCTCAATGTAATGATGAAATTTCCATAGTTGGGGACTTTCTGAAAAAAAAAAAAAAACAGTGAGCTATTCCTGCCATGCAAGAGCAAGGAACTTGTAATATTAAATCACGTTTCACTTGGGTATAAAAGCTTTTTTTTAGCATAAACCACATCATTTCAGCTTTTCGGTTGGTTGGTCTGTTTCCATGAGGCAAAAGATGTTGTTCTGAAATCGTCCGTCACTGGCTGAGGCTGAGGTTTTCATTAGACATGGAAGGCAATGTTACTGTAGTTTTCATGTCCAGGGGCTGCTGGATGGATAATCCACAGTCTGTGTTGAAAGGACTATTTCTTAGCTCTGGTCTTGAATTTGAAAAATATGGCCAAGTCATATCCATCCCTTTGGTGCTATGCTGGTCCTGTGGATTGAATGTTTGGGCCCCCCTCAAATTTGTGTTGAAGCCCTGACCACCCCGCCCCGCCCAGCATGGAGGTGGGGCCTTGGGAGGTACTAGAGATCAGGTGAACGGAGAGACAACCTGAGCAATAGCTTGCTCGTTCTCTGCTGTGTGAAAAGGCAAGGATCTGAAAAAAATATATATCTGAGTCACTTTGCTATACACCTGTAACTAACACAATATTGTAAGTCATCTATCCTTCAATTTTTAAAAACACCTGACAGACACAGCAAGAGAGGGAAAAAATAGATGCAAGAAGTTAGACATCTCCCACCCGGAAGAGAGCCCTCACCAGAGCCCAGCCAGGCTGGCACCCTGTCTCAGATACTCAACCTCCAGAACAGGGAGAAATACATTCCTGCTGTTGAGAAGCCACCCACTTTGGGGTGTTTTGTTACAGCAGCTCAAGCTGACTGAGATGGTTGGTGAAGGCTTTGGGGTGATGGTATTCTGGAAAAAAGACTGCATTTTAAAAATTATTGTTGTTATATTATTATAAGATTGTTTCTAGTGATTTTTATAAGCCATTTTTTTGTAGGTCACGGGCAGTCAGGTTTTGGCAATGGAACGCAGTTCTTTTGAGTCGTAAAATTAAACTAGTCTCTGAAGGCAATGGCATTTCTTACCAGGAGTCAAAATAGAATTACCTGAGAGACATGCCTCCTCATCTTCATCTTTCACTGGTCAGTTATTTCCTCAAGCCTTTATAAATCGGAATATTGTAACTTAAACTCCCATTTCTTTTGGCTAAAGAGTTTTAACATTTTATGGGTTCTTTTTTACTTTGTTTTATTTTCAACATTCTATAGGTTCTTGAGGTGAAATTTCTTAGTAGGGTCCACTGACCACCTACATCGGAACCATCTGGGCTGCTTGTTAAATGACAACCTCTTTCTTCACCAAAAAAAAATATGTACTTGCAACACACGCACACACAATCAGAATCCCTGAGCATGGAGCCCCAGCCTCTGAATTTTGGTAAATCTCCAGGCTGTTTAAAGCTGGAGCACCCCTGCTCACCACACCTAAAACGTGACCCCTGACATTCAAGCCAGCCCTGGGGGTTCCCGGAGAAGACGGCATCTGGGTGTCCGCAGCGCGCTGCGTCTCTGAGCGGTGGGCCTGTGAGCTCCCACAGGTGGTGTGGCGTCTGCTCTCAGCCCCGCGCTCTAAGCAGCAGGTTATACCCAGAGACATTACCTCGTCCGCCACAGAAAAGCACTGCTCACCAACTGCTCCTTGCTTTTCCTTTAAAGTCCTTTCCATGGCTAGTAAAGAGGGAAAGAAACCTTCACTTCAAAGCCGACAAACCGCTAACTCCGTCTGCAGTGCCAGGCTCCAGCCAGCTTCTGGCAGAGGACAGCCCCCTTTTTTTTTTTTTTTTTTTTATCCAAACCCAGGAACGGCTTTACTTTTGAGTTTTATATACACACTTTGTATACACAAGGCAGATCCCAGTGGACTAAGAGTGAACGGGAAGGCGGGGCGGGGTGGGTCTGGCTGCCTCGGTGCTGTCCTTGGATCAAAGCGATTAATTCCTCATCTTCCCTACCCTCTGGCTTTCTCTGGACTTTGCAGCTGAGCAAGATCTCAGGCGCAGGCAGTTTCCATATAAATATAAAAAAAGGGTTTTTGTTTCCAGGTGCTTTAAGAGGAACACTGAGAAGCTGGAGTAAGGGCCATCTCTGCTCAGAACATTCCAGACTGTCTGTGTCAAGCTGACTCTGGCCTGAGGGCCAGGAGAACCCTTGTCCTCAGGTTAACTGTTGTAGCTTGGGACACCGCCGTTTGTCCCCATCACCCACCTTCCCTCCCGCCTTTGCTGAGGGGCCCAGTTCATATCCCATTCTGGCCCTCTTGGACGAGCCCAGCCCCTTAGGGAACCTTTCCACCCCTCATGCTATCATGGGTGGTTCAGAACCCTGAAGGGGGGGGATGCAAGGAAACGTTCATTGGGGGTTCCTGGCAAAGTTGCATGTTTGCTCCTGAAAGAAGCCCATCAGAGACTTGGTCTGCTCTTATGCACAGTGGGTAAGGTTGCCTGGACTTGTTCACCACTGGGAGACATGCCAGCTCCAGAATCAAACTGCTGCTTTGAGAGAAGGAATAGAAAGACTGAAACCAGCAAACGTCTGTTATGCGATTTTCCAGACAGCAGGTGCAGCAGCCTCGAAGGCCGCCCCCAGTGCAGGCCCTCCCGGGAGCATCCTCCCTGGCTGCCTGGCCTCAGTGAGAAGCAGCTGTCAGCCTCCTGTGGACGGAGCTTTCTCTTATGTTTGCAAGTATAAGGGCAACAAAGAAAACAGATGATTTCTAAAAAGCAGTCATAGGCTTTAATATCCCATGTTCTATTTTACTCAAACTTAGGTATTTATAGATTTGTTTACAGATTTTGTAAACAATTACTTGAGTGTTGCAATTATGAGTGTTTTAGATGATAATATCCCAGAAACACCTAATGTGAATATCATAAATTCATTGGAATTAATCTTTTAATATAGCAATATTGAATAGAGTTGATCCTATTTTTCTTAAATAACATATTTCAGGAGCCCATGGCCTGGCTAGGGTGAGACATGGTCATCCCAGTAAGGCAGGAAGTCCCATCAGTAGAAACTTCCCTCTTGGTTTGAAATAACTATCTGACATCTTCTTTGTACAGTGTTCTTCTGTGTGGAACTTGGCCAAATTATCTGCTGAAGTGCAGTTTACATTTTTCAATTTGTGCATTTTGTATAATAATAAGACTGACGTCCAAGGAGGACCTTGTTGTTTCTAGATGACATGATCTGAAAAAATAGCTGCTGCTGCTAAGTCGCTTCAGTCATGTCCAACTCTGTGCGACCCCAGAGATAGCAGCCAACCAGGCTCCCCCGTCCCTGGGATTCTCCAGGCAAGAACACTGGAGTGGGTTGCCATTTCCTTCTCAATGCATGAAAGTGAAAAAATAAAGTGAAGTCGCTCAGTCGTGTCCGACTCCTAGCGACCCCATGGACTGCAGCCCACCAGGCCCTTCCGTCCATGGGATTTTCCAGGCAAGAGTACCGGAGTGGGGTGCCATTGCCTTCTCCAGAAAAAATAGCAATAGGAATAAAATTAAGAGGTTAAGGACTTTCTGGTTTTTATGTGTCTGGCCTCCAGGGTTCCTACATTCATATACATTTGCCTCTTGAAGTCTCCCTGCAAGAATCCCTATCTGAGTTAGTCACTAGAACTGAAAAACAAATAAAGAAAACTATAACAAGAAGTTCTTCACTAATAAAAGGGAAATCAAAAACAGTCACTTAACCAGGGCTATCTAGTTGAGTTCTCACTATAAATATAGGCCTATAAATATCTGGGCTCTAAAAATCAGAAAAGTCAGGCATTGGACAAGAGTTCTATCAGAAATTGGCTTTCAAAGTCATTACATGTCACGCCAAATTATTTCTGTTTTTCTTTTCCTGATTACCAAACAAGGAAGAAAGTATGCTTTATAAAATCCATTTGCCCCTCAAAGTAATTCCAGATTCTTCCTAAAGGAATGGGACCAGCACCCGCTGGAACTTGGCTGCTTCCTACAGGGTCTGCGGGATCCACTGAGGTCTAGGTTAATGTGACCTGAATCAAACGTCTTTCCTATTCACTGCAAATCCTAACAGTGAAAGTGGGATGTGAATTAAATTCTCCTCGTGCTTAAGAAATCGATCAAGTTAAGTCAGTTGTCCATAAGAGCCATAATTGTGTTATTTCTGAGCCTTAGTTTTGTCAGGTATAAGAAGTAGATAATATGCAGCTTCCGTGGTAGCTCAGTGGTAAAGACTTCGCCTTCCAGTGCCAAGTGGGGTGTGGGTTCTATCCCTGGTCAGAGAGCTAAGATCCCACATGCCATGGGGCCAAGAAACCAATATATAAAACAGTAACAATACTGTAACAAATTCACAAAGACTTTAAAAATGGTCCACATCAAAAAATCTTTTTTAAAAAGTAATATCTATCTTTGGAGTTAATAAAGACATGAAAGAAAATAAGGTGGTTGTTTGGTTGATAAGTCATGTCTGATTCTGCGACACCATGAACTGCAACACCCCAGGCTTCCCTGTCCTTCACCGTTTCCTGGAGCTTACTGAAACTCATGTCCATTGAGTCAATGATGCCATCCAACCATCTCATCCTCTGTTGACCCCTTCTCCTCTTGCCCTCAATCTTTTCCAGCATCAGGGTCTTTTCCAATGAGTAACAACAGATGATGTCTATTGAGAAAGTACTATGTCCCAGACAAAATATCAGATCAGATCAGTGGCTCAGTCGTGTCCCACTCTTTGCGACCCCATGAATCACAGCACGCCAGGCCTCGCTGTCCGGCACCAACTTCCGGAGTTCACTGAGACTCACGTCCATCGAGTCAATGATGCCATCCAGCCATCTCATCCTCTGTCGTCCCCTTCTCCTCTTGCCCCCAATCCTTCCCAGCATCAGAGTCTTTTCCAATGAGTCAACTGTTCGCATGAGGTGGCCAAAGTACTGGAGTTTCAGCTTTAGCATCATTCCTTCCAAAGAAATCCCAGGGCTGATCTCCTTCAGAATGGACTGGTTGGATCTCCTCGCAGTCCAAGGGACTCTCAAGAGTCTTCTCCAACACCACAGTTCAAAAGCATCAATTCTTCGGCACTCAGCCTTCTTCACAGTCCAACTCTCACATCCAGACATGACCACAGGAAAAACCATAGCCTTGACTAGACGAACCTTTGTTGGCAAAGTAATGTCTCTGCTTTTGAATATGCTATCTAGGTTGGTCATAACTTTCCTTCCAAGGAGTAAGCGTCTTTTAATTTCATGGCTGGAGTCACCATCTGCAGTGATTTTGGAGCCCAGAAAAATAAAGTCTGACACTGTTTCCACTGTTTCCCCATCTATTTCCCATGAAGTGGTGGGACCGGATGCCATGATCTTCGTTTTCTGAATGTTGAGCTTTAAGCCAACTTTTTCACTCTCCACTTTCACTTTCATCAAGAGGCTTTTTAGTTCCTCTTCACTTTCTGCCATAAGGGTGGTGTCATCTGCATATCTGAGGTTATTGATATTTCTCCCAGCAATCTTGATTCCAGCTTGTGTTTCTTCCAGCCCAGCTTTTCTCATGATGTACTCTGCATATAAGTTAAATAAACAGGGTGATGATATACAGCCTTGACGAATTCCTTTTCCTATTTGGAACCAGTCTGTTGTTCCATGTCCAGTTCTAACTGTTGCTTCCTGACCTGCATACAGATTTCTCAAGAGGCAGATCAGGTGGTCTGGTATTCCCATCTCTTTCAGAATTTTCCACAGTTTATTGTGATCCACACAGTCAAAGGCTTTGGCATAGTCAATAAAGCAGAAATAGATGCTTTTCTGGAACTCTCTTGCTTTTTCCATGATCCAGCGGATGTTGGCAATTTGATCTCTGGTTCCTCTGCCTTTTCTAAAACCAGCTTGAACATCAGGACAGAATGTGGTCCACTGGAGAAGGGAATGGCAAACCACTTCAGTATTCTTGCCTTGAGAACCCCATGAACAGTATGAAAAGGCAAAATGATAGGATACTGAAAGAGAAACTCCCCAGGTCAGTAGGTGCCCGATATGCTACTGGAGATCAGTCAAGAAATAACTCCAGAAAGAATGAAGGGATGGAGCCAAAGCAAAAACAATACCCAGCTGTGGATGTGACTGGTGATAGAAGCAAGGTCCAATGCTGTAAAGAGCAATATTGCATAGGAACCTGGAATGTCAGGTCCATGAATCAAGGCAAATTGGAAGTGGTCAAACAAGAGATGGCAAGAGTGAATGTTGACATTCTAGGAATCAGCGAACTGAAATGGACTGGAATGGGTGAATTTAACTCAGATGACCATTATATCTACTACTGCGGGCAGGAATCCCTCAGAAGAAATGGAGTGGCCATCATGGTCAACAAAAGAGTCCGAAATGCAGTACTTGGATGCAATCTCAAAAATGACAGAATGATCTCTGTTCGTTTCCAGGGCAAACCATTCAATATCACAGTAATCCAAGTCTATGCCCCAACCAGTAATGCTGAAGAAGCTGAAGTTGAACGGTTCTATACCTACAAGACCCAAAACTAACACCCAAAACTTTTTTTTTTTTTTAGAACTAACACCCAAAAAAGATGTCCATTTCATTATAGGTGACTGGAATGCAAAAGTAGGAAGTCAAGAAACACCTGGAGTAACAGGCAAATTTGGCCTTGAAATATGGAATGAAGCAGGACAAAGACTAATAGAGTTTTGCCAAGAAAATGCACTGGTCATAACAAACACCCTCTTCCAACAACACAAGAGAAGACTCTGTACATGGACATCACCAGATGGTCAACACCAAAATCAGATTGATTATATTCTTTGCAGCCAAAGATGGAGAAGCTCTATACAGTCAGCAAAAACAAGACCAGGAGCTGACTGTGGCTCAGACCATGAACTCCTTATTGCCAAATTCAGACTTACATTGAAGAAAGTAGGGAAAACCACTAGACCATTCAGGTATGACCTAAATCAAATCCCTTATGATTATACAGTGGAAGTGAGAAGTAGATTTAAGGGACTAGATCTGATAGATAGAGTGCCTGATGAACTATGGAATGAGGTTTGTGACATTGTACAGGAGACAGGGATCAAGACCATCCCCATGGAAAAGAAGACAAAATATACATTCAACTAAATATGCTCTGACTGTGAAATTACATGTATAATAAATTAGCATTAGTTCATCTGATAATTCACTCTACAAGCATATGAACAGATAGGAGCTTAGAAAGAAAGAAACCAGCACCTAGGTCAGGCTGCGGGAGGTAGCTGGGGCTTCCTGAGTCCCCTAGGTGTCAGGGTACGAGCCCTCACACACCGTCACTATGGTGATCACCTAGGGCAATGCTTGGTGCAAACCAGGGATCAAATAAGTGTCAGTCACTTCTTAAAAAGTCTTAAAATTTTGGTTTTGTTAGATTGTATCTGAAGTGACTTGCCCTGCAGTTTCAGAGAATTTTTCAAATATAAATGTAGAATTTCTACACATACTTGATATTTAAACAGCAATCAAGGAGAAGGGGATGACGGAGGATGAGATGGTTGGATGGCATCACTGACTCAATGGACATGAGTTTGAACAAGCTCCAGGAGATAGTGAAGGACATGGAAGCCCGACATGCTGTGTTTCATGGGGTCATAAAGAGTTGGACACGACTGAGCGACTGAGCAACAACTGCCTATGAACCCTAGTCAGGCCAGTTTCAAACAATGGCCTTTTTCTAAGCACATGACAGAAAGCTGAAATTTTCCTAGCCCTGCCTCCCGCGCCGTTCTCTCCATCCTAGCAGTTTGTTTTATTTTGGCCTCTTGTTTCAAGGATGCTGTGTGCTAATTCAAGACCCGACAGCTTTGGTTGCGAATTCTTCTTCTCTGGGGTTAAAGGTCTTATGGTGATGTTGGCGTTTGCCATTCATTCTAATGTTAATTTTTAAAATATCCGTCAGCAAATTGAAGTACACATTACATGCTGATTTTGTTTGTTTGGAATATTTATCCTCCACGGTCACAGAGGATGTTTGATGTGGTTCTGAACTTTTCCTTTCTCCAAACATGTGGAAATGTGCATGGGGAGCCCTGGGGTTGAAGTTCTCTGCAGGGATTGACTTCTTCTCAAACATCTGTGAAGGGAAATGCCTGTCTGGGGACCAGAGCTGTAGTTCTCCCCGCCACCCGCCGACATCCGGGTTCTTTAGGTTTATTCTATTTATGAGATAGAGAGGTGCCTGAGAAAAGACCAGCAGATACAGGATTCGTGCAGGAGAAGATAGGTTGGGTTAGGCTAAGAAGAGAGGAAACAGAATCTCAGCACTCTATTATACATGTCCCAAGTTTCCCTGTTTTGTGTGAATGAGGACGCAAATCTCTTATTGACAGCATCCCAGAGCACCAAATAGTGGAAGGACTTAAAGCAGGTTAGAGCTTTAACTGTTGTTGTCATGGGTGCTACGAACTATCAGATGTTTTTCGAAATCATATGCCTTTTGAGTCGGATTAACCAGCTGTTTGGTTTTTTGTTTTTTTTTTTTTGCATTCCTTTGGCAAAAGGCAGGAAAAGAGAAGTCTAGGTTATCTGTGTCCATGTCTGTAGTGCACTTTCATCCACATATTTTTTTAAGTAAAATTATTGCAGTGTGTTTTTTCTTAATTTTTAAGATTTTTTTATTATGGAAAATTTTAGACATACCATAATGTAAACACACGTCATTTGCGTGGGACAAGGTGTCTCTTACAAGGAAATAGCCATTGATTTCAAAGTCTTACTTAATAATACTGTCAGTTCAGTTCAGTTCAGTCGCTCAGTCGTGTCCGACTCTTTGCGACCTCATGAATCGCAGCACGCCAGGCCTCCTTGGGTCCATCCTAATCCAGCACCCTGTTCTCCTTTGTCTCCAACTTTTTAAAGAAAATCTATTAAATATTTTATGTATTTATTTTCCCCAATTTATCCCACTCTGCCACCTTTCCCTTTTAGTAATCATAGATTTGTTCTCTATATCTATGATTCTATTTCTATTTTGTAAATAGTTCATTTGTATCCATTTTATATTCTACATATAAGTGATAGCACATGGTATTTGTCTTTGACTTACTTCAGTTAGGATCATGGTCTCTAGGTCCATCCATGTTTCTGCAGATGGCATTCTTTATTTCCTTTTAATAGCTGAGTAATGTTCTGTTGTATATATGTAGCACATCTTCTTCATTCATCTGTTGGTGGATATTTAGGTCATTTCCATGTCTTGGCTATTGTGAATAGTGCTGCTGTGAACACTGGGGTCAGGTATCTTTTCAGATCGTGTTTTTCTCTGGATATATGCCCAGGAGTGGGACTGCTGGATCATATGGTAGTTCTAGTTTTAGTTTCTTGAGGAACCACCACACTGCTCTCCCTAGTGACTGCACCAGTTTACATTCCCACCAGCAGTGTGTCAGGGATCCCTGGTCTTGATAAAGGATAGAAACAGAACGAAGGGCACATGTGGATGTGCTGGTCCTTCTCAGGGTGCTGCAAACTATCCAATGTTCGTTGAAATCATATGCTTTCTGAGTTGGATTAACCAGCCGTTGTGTTTGGCATTCCTTTGGCAAAAGACAGGAATAGAGAAATGGAGGCATCTTCCCCCACTCCACCCGACAGAGCATCTCCTCACCTGCCGCCTGCCCTACATCCCTTTTCCCCTCCTCTGGTCCCAGCCCCCGAGTCCCATCCCCTCTTTCAGAATATGCACTCAAACAGGGCTGGTTCCACTGCTGCTCTGCCTCTGGGTCTGGACCTGCCACCCAGGACTAGTCAAGCAGGATCTTCATCTCGGGGACCATGGATTGATTCAGGAACAGCATGGTGTCCCACCAAGGCCACTTAGAGACAATTCAGGGATTATTTATAGAAACTAAGAGGGAAGGGAGGAGCTCTCTTGCTGCTGGGTTTGTTATATATTAGGAATATCATCAGTCTCGAGATGCCATGGGCCACCACCAAGAGAGTGTGTGACCGAGGATGAATTGAGCATGGAGGAAAGCCAAAGTGAGAGATGATGGCATTGAGTGTGCACCTGGATCAAGCTCTACCTGAAGCTGAAATGATCTGTGAACTTCCAGATACATTAAATCAATATACACCCATTTTTGCAGAAGAATGCAATTCAAGTTCGCTTTCTGTTACTTCTGAAAAGGGTTCTAATTAACAAAAAAATTGCTAAGTTACAGACACAAAGGATAAAATCAGCTGGGTCAAGCTAAGGTAACGGGAACTCTTCCCTTCTGGGAAACTGGTTATGTTTAGAAAAGCAGCTGGTGAATTTCCCTACTGTGCATCTTGCCTCAGAGTTCAGAGAGTCAGGGTACCAAGGGAATTTGCCTACTTTTGTGGCTTTCCTATGCCCTTCTCCTATGATCCCCCCAAGAAAAAGAAGACATGAAGTGGTTATTCAAAAATGAGATGGAAGGAAATAGAAGTTTTTCTGACATGGGCCTCTTTCTCTCTGCAGCCAACAATTCAACATGGCTCAGAGTCACGTGGTCCTGAGCAATGCTGTCCTATAGAAATATTAATATAATGGAGACACATTATAGCTTTGAATTTTTTAGCAGCCCCATTAAAAAAAGGAAAATTGAACAGATTAAGTTAGCTTTATTGATATAGTTAGCCCACCGTTTCCAAAGTAGTATCACTTAAACATGTAGTCGACATTAAAAGAAATTATTAAAGAGGTAATTTGCGTTGCTGCACTAAATCTTTGCAAGCCAGTGTATACGTTGGACTTGGAGGGCATCCCAAGGCAGGCTGACTCAATGGCAAGTGCCCAGTAGCCACATCTGGACAGCAACTAATGTATCAGACAGCCCAGCTCTTAAACAGCAGTTTCAGGCTCCAGAACTAAATTTAGTGCAGGCAAGATTAAGAGGTGGGAAACCCAGGCTCAGATAAGACTGGGGCCTGGGAGAAGCCTGGCCTCCAGGACCTTCCTCTGCAGCATGGTGTGGGTGCCTGACTTTGATCTCTGTCACCTGCAGGGAAAAGGGTCTTGGCTCTTACAGGAGGCTTCCCCTAAAGAAGGAACTCTGGGGACCCTGGAGCCGCTGTTCATCGCTGCTTATTAATTGCTTTAAGCAAAGTGTATAAACCAAGACTTACAAAGCATGGATCTGGCTTCAGGTGGTTTTCCCAAAGTGCTGGCTAATTCCCTGACCACATCCTCCTGGACGTGGGATGGAAGAGGTCAGGATGGAGGCCTTTGGTCACTTTTCTATGATGTGGCAGCCAGCTGAAAGGACTTCCCTGGTGTCTCAGTGGTAAAGAATCCACCTGCCAATGCAGGAGACATGGGTTCAGTCCCTGGGTGGGAAAGATTCCCTGGAGGAGGAAATGGCAACCCACTCCAGTATTCTTGCCTGGAGAATCCCATGGACAAAGGAGTCTGGTGGTCTTCAGTTTATGGGGTCACAAAGAGTCGGCATGACTGAGCATGCACACAGATGCAACCAACTAAGGAGTCACTGGAGTCGCAGTAACCGGTGCCACCGAAAATAAACTAGATCTGTTCTGAACAGGGGGTTAATTTGTTCGGAAAGTGGCAATTTCAAGTAGGATTCTTAATTCCTAAGACTGTACGAACCCCCATCCTTTTTATTCCTTCTAGAGTTTCAGGCCATTATTCTAACCTCATTGTGCTGGATACAAGCCCTACTGTTTCTACCTCCTAAATATCTCTTACCTTGTCCCCTTCCATCCAGTTCTGCTCCCACCCAGTTAGTTAGTGCCACAGAATTTCATGCCTGGACCATTGCAGTAGAGTAGCCTCATGACTGGTTTCTCAAAATCTGTCTAGACCCGTTGTTTTGTGCAGCCAAGTGACAATGTTAGTCACTCAGTGGTGTCCATCTCTTTGTGATCCCATGGACTGTGGCCTGCCAGAGTTCTCTGTCCACGGAATTCTCCAGGCAAGAATAATGGAGTGAGTAGCCATTCCCTCCTCCAGGGGATCTTCCCCACCCAGGGATCAAACCTGGATCTCCTGCACTGCAGGCAGAATCTTTACCATCTGAGCCACCAGGGAAGCCCTCTGCAGCCAAAGTGGCTTTCAAAACAGAAAGCTGATGGAGTTGTCCCCCTGGCCTCCCAGTGTGCTCAGGGTAAAAGTACAAGCCGTTTGCCAGGCCTGTTTGTCCAGCTCCCACTCCCGCCCCACCCACACTGGCCTTCCTTCACTCCCGGATGGGCCCTGTTTAAGCTCCCACAGTGTAGCTGCTCCTGCCCCCACTTCCTAAATGCCTTGGTCTCTACCTTGTACGGAGCTAGGGCTCACCTGGTGTTCAGACCTCAGATGAGTCATTTCTTCCTGCAGGTACTTTTTCTTGTGGCCTTGACAAGGTGGACCCCTCCTAGGTGTATGTTCTCTTAACACAACTTACCTCTCTCCCTTGCACTTACCACAGTTAAAAATCTACCTTTGTGTGTGAGATAATGTTTTATACACATTAGGATAGCCACTATTTAAAAAGACTCAAAGAACAGCAAACGCTGGCAAAATGTGGGAAAATGGAATCCTTGGGCATAGTTGGTGGGCATGTAAAATGGTGTGGACGCTGCAAAAAAACAGTATGGAGGGTCCTCAAAAAGTTAAAGAATTACCACACGATCCCATAATTTCACTTCTTATTCCCGAAAGAATTGGAAGCACAATCTTGAGGTATTTGTACACTCTTGTTTGAAGCAGCAGGATTCACAATAGCCAAGAGGAAGAAGCAGCAAAGTGCCTGTTGACATGTAATCAGTTACACAAATGCAATCGGTACATGCCATGGATACTATGCAACCTCTACATACATAGTATGGATGAATCCTGAGTCAGTTACACGAATGCAATCGGTACATGCCATGTATACTATGCAGCCTCTACCTAGTATGGATGAATCCTGAGTCAGTTACACGAATGCAATCGGTACATCCCATGGAATACTATGCAGCCTCTACATACATGGTATGGATGAATCCTGAGTCAGTTACACGAATGCAATCGGTACATGCCATGGAATACTATGCAGCCTCTACATACATGGTATGGATGAATCCTGAGTCAGTTACACGAATGCAATCGGTACATGCCATGTATACTATGCAGCCTCTACCTAGTATGGATGAATCCTGAGTCAGTTACACGAATGCAATCGGTACATCCCATGGAATACTATGCAGCCTCTACATACATGGTATGGATGAATCCTGAGTCAGTTACACAATGCAATCGGTACATCCCATGGAATACTATGCAGCCTCTACATACATGGTATGGATGAATCCTGAGTCAGTTACACGAATGCAATCGGTACATGCCATGGAATACTATGCAGCCTCTACATACATGGTATGGATGAATCCTGAGTCAGTTACACGAATGCAATCGGTACATGCCATGGAATACTATGCAGCCTCTACATACATGATATGGATGAATCCTGAGTCAGTTACACGAATGCAGTCGGTACATGCCATGAATACTATGCAGCCTCTACCTAGTACGGATGAATCCTGAGAACAGTAGGCTGTGTGAAATAAGCCAGTCACAAGAAGACAGACGCCTTGTGGTTCCCTGTATCAGGAACCTGGAGTAGTCAAAGTCATAGAGACAGAAAATAGAAGGGATGCTGGGAGGGGAAATGGGGTGCTGTGTTCAATGGAAAAAGAGTTTCAGGTTTGCAGGATGAAAACATTGTAGAGATCTGTTGCAGGACAATGTAAAGATAGTTCACACTGTTGAACTTAAAAGGCTTAAGATGGTAAATTTTATGTTATTTTTATCACAATTTTAAAAAATTTATATTTGTCATTTCATAATTCATATCAATTTCTTCCTCTATTTGTATTTATGTGGTTTCATAATTCATGTCAGTTTCTTCCTCTATTGATATTTATCTAATCTCATAATTCATATCTATTTCTTCCTCTAAATTGTAAGTTTATGAGGAAAGTGAACACTCTTCAATATATCATTGGTACCTACCTCTGCTCTTTCCTGGCATTCAGTAAGTATTTAAATGAATGGATTAATAAAGCAGAATTAAACACCTCTCCTGTAGAAATGGAGAATGGATTTGACTTTGTGTGATAGGTGCTTAATATCTGTTTGCTGAATTGATAACAAAAGCAGATGCCAAATAGTCAAACATTTGGAAATAGCCTGGCACAGAATGTGCATGTAAGAAGTGATTGATTAGTTAATTTACCATTTTCTGAAGTGTGCTCAAAAAACCAGTACATGAACCATACATTTTTCCCACCAGAAGAATGATTTCTAGATTTAAAAAATTTTGAAACACTTCCAGTTGAAAATGTAGTTGAATAACTTTTAGCTACATGGGTGATATCTGTGGTAAGTGTTTGTTGTTGATGTTGGTATTTGTGTAGGGTTAATATTAAGGTTTAATTACTTAATGGAAATGGCTATTTTGGAGCAAATATTAAAGGAAAGGCAAATGTGGAATAGAGATGAGTACCTAGTTCAAGGAAGTACTAAGCTAATCATTTTCCAAAAGTTTTATTACTGGAGATAAAACTGATGAAGTTAGTGGCTCACAGATAGTTTTAGCAGAAATGTAAGTTCTCTAAACAAAAGCATTATCAGACAGCATTTTCATTATTCTGTTGAAGGGATTGGTTATTTTTAGAATAATAAATATAAGCACATAGCTGGAGAGGAGGTTTTGGTCAAGAAAATGTCATAGGTAGAGTTTCATTAGCAGCTGGCCTGTGATAAATCTGAGATGATTTCATGGAAGAAACAGACCTTCTCTGAGGGGGTTTGTGCCTTTAGTCAAAAGGGGAAGCATTGCAGGCTTGTGGCTTAAAGCTGGAGTGGATCTGACACCAAGGACCACTCTGGGACGTAGAATTTCAGTGTCATGTAAAGTGATATTACAAGAAAGGAAAAAGTTTGATTTGTACCCAATACAGCACCTTCATTAAAAGAAAGAAAAGCGGTAGGTACGGTGATTTCTATGTCCAGTGAAACCAGAAGCAGCAGCGGTGGGAAACAGAGACGGATGGAGGGGAGAGTGATTGATACGGGAAGGACATGAGAAGTCTTAGTGTGATGGAGAAGGCCAGGTGGGGCCATGAAGCTGGAAGGAGAGGGCTTTAAAATTTCACCAAAGGAAATTACAAGGTTGTTGAGAAATTTTCCAAGACATGGCATCAAGAAAGAATGAGGGTGACCGTAAATAGAGGTCCTGGAACATAGTGAGCCTGGGTTTTACCTTCTTATGATCAATGTGGGAAAATTAATTCTTAGAATGAAAGGAAATAGAGGGCATAGGAGTTTCATGTTTTGTGGACTTTCTGATGACTGAATCATTTTAAATGAATAAAATTGTAGCCCTTGTCTAGGCTGTTAAAAAAAAGTCTTAATTCCACCATTGAAAAGTAATTAAATACTGGATTAGAACATTACTGTAGTTTTCTGTTATATAAACTTATTGATTCTAGATGAGATTTTTTAAAATCTGAGATGATCACAATTTTAGAAAATAGCTCAGAATGGTTTGTTTTGAACTGGAAACGTAAAATCAAGGAACAACTTTAGATAATTAACAAAGTTGTCTACGTGGGGATGTGCTCATTTTGTTAAAAGAAAAATTGGTCCTTTAGATTTTCAGTGTTTTCAATGGCTCAGATTTAGTGGAATAATTGAACAAAGGCAGTATTCTCATACAAGGCACAAATGTGGATTCTGTTCAAACCTTTGAAGACCTTTTTCTGGCATAGGTCTTAGTGATGGGTTATCATCTTCTAGAGGCTGTTTCAGGCCATTTGCTCCCCAAAAAACTTTTTTTTAAAGAAAAGCAATTTGTCATTTATTCTTCTATATATATTTATGTAACTACCAAGATTGGGGTTGTCATTTTATTTAACTGTTTATTTTATGTTGGAATATAGCCAATTAACAATGTTGTGATAGTTTCAGGTGGGCAGCAAAGCAATTAGCCATACATGTCCATGTATCCATTCTCCCTAAAGCCCCCCTCCCATCCAGGCTGCCACATAACACTGAGCAGAGTTCCCTGTGCTCTACAGTAGGTCCTTGTTGGTAATCCATTTGAAATATAGTTGTGTGTACATGTCCATCCCAAACTCCCTAACTATCCCTTCTCCCCATCATTCTCCCTGGTAACCATTAGTTCTCTAAAATGGAGTTTGTCATTTTAGAAAGTTGCATTTTGGGGCCAGGTCGTCCACAGAGCCCCACCCCTCTTTATCCCCTAAACTTTCGATAGGGTGAAATGAGCTTCCAAAACTCAAAACTCGAAACAATGAGCATCTGACTGATAAAGTGATGTGTGTGAAACTGTACTGTGTGTGAACTCTCTTCGTCGCTTTGCTTTGTTTCACAGAGAGTTGTTTATATTTGGTGGTTTTCCATTCCTCTTGCCTTCTTTCAGGCTAGTTCCTGGTTTTCCCTTTGATGTCCTGTCATGGTCGCCCCTGCTCTTCCGTCTGACTCTGGGTTCTGGTCAGTGGTCACGTCTATGGGGTGTCTCCTCTCATGTGTCTTAGAGCAAGTGCCTTTCTAAACTTTTGTATGCTGCTGTAGTAGCTTCAGATTAATTTATAGATCACAGTTTTGCCTAGGTATCTTCTACCAAAATCTGTCACCACGAATTCTGACACCATTCTGTAAGACCCTCAGCACCCTCAGACGTAGCTTAGGAAGTGGCTGTGCTCATTAAGAACTCAAGAAGGACATAATCCTAGAGTCAGAAGTAAACCACATATAGACACCTAGAGCTTGTCAGGGTCCATAGCAACTCAAAGAACGAATTTCCTTCTCCTTCTGCTTCCAGGGAAGCCAGCAGCTCATCCATAGAGGGTTGTCTCTTGGCAAACTTGCTCTGCATGAAGTAGGGCTTCCCTGGTGTCTCAGATGGTAAAGAATCCGCCTACAATGCAGAAAACCTGGGTTCGATCCCTGGGTTGGGAAGATTCCCTGGAGGAGGGCATGCCAACCCACTGCAGTATTCTTGCTTGGAGAATCCCCATGGACAGAGGAGCCTGGTGGGTTACAGTCCTTGGGGTCACAGAGTCGGACGTGACTGAACTACTAAACACACACACACGAAGTAGTTAAACATTCCACCAGGTTAAAAAGTGTAATTTCTCTGTTTTTTCAGGATTCTGTCAAATCAGGAGCAACCAAAATAAGAGAAAAGAAAACATATGATTAGCATTATTTCATCATATTAATTAAAACACAGTGGTAGTTTCAACCTGAGTGGATCAGTCACTAAAACCAGGGGAAGCTGCTCCCTTATTGTTAGTCTTTACAGTGAGACCTTAAGTGGGAATGAAAGGTTTGGGATGACTTCTGGCTTTGCAGCAGAATTTAGGCATTGTGAGGCTCTTTCTAGAATACCTTTAGATCAATTAATGTAAAATTTCCAGACGAATCTTTACAATAAGATACCATTTTTCCTCTCCCAAGAGTTACTAAGTGTCTTTACAAGTTCTGTGTCTCTAAATGAAAAATGCAATCCCATCTACTCCTGCATGCCCCCTCCTAAAGCTACTCAGACTAAGTTAATCTTTTCAACAGAGCAGCCAACTTTTCCAGCAAAGGAATTTGCAGTCTTTGTGGTTTGGGTAGAAAGGTGGTTCATTTTACCAGTTTCTCAAAGAAATATGTTCCATGATAAATTCAATCTTTCCTCTAAAAAGAAGTTCCCCAAATCTACTTTTCTGCACACATTTTGACATGTGGGACTTTCTCTCTTGAAGCAGCCAAATGCTGAGTGTGTGTGGACCTGGGCAAACAGTGCTGGGTCCAAGGTTAAGGATATTTATTGCTGGAGGCATTACGTGTATTCGTATCCAGGAAAAGCAAAATCCAACACGTTGACAGTGGTTTTGAAATATATTAATTTGCCTTCTCTTGTCTTGGGGGAATGTTTCTCTCCCCACTCCCCCTTTTAATCCTTTTCCACACTTGGTAGAATTTGGAAGGATTTTTGCCAGGAGTAACGAGCGAAGGCAGTGTGTGAATACACAGGAGAGCTGCTGGTTTCATTGCAGACTTCAGAGAAAGTTCCATGCACTCTGACTCTGGCTTGGCATGCAGGAAATTCCTCCAGGGTCTGCCCGATGCAATAAACAGGCCTCCTGCATCTAACCACATCCACACCAAAGTTTCTTATGTGGGGTTCCTTTTGCTCTTTGTGTAAAAGTTAAGGGTCCCAGCATTCCTGTTGCAACTCCTTTAACCCCTACACTTTGGAATTGGTGTATGGCTGTGTTTAGGGGTTAATAGGCCTTGGGGTTTAATAGGACTTATTCCGTGTTATTTATGCACACATAGAGAGGGTAGACGCAGGAAGCGGATTCCCTGTGGACACGCTTCTGAGAAATCTTACATTAGGTCAGGTTTGTCAGAAGGCTCAGGGGGTCACATTTGCATTCAGGTGACTCACTGAGGACGGGGCTTATTATATGCAGCGCAGGTGAGTTTTTCGGTAATTCGTGCAGCCCCTAGCTGGCAGCCCCAGTGTCACTGAAGAGAGGGCTTGTTCGAAATGCTGAATCTCAGGCCAGTCTCGAGATATCAATCCAGATATCAATCCAGATTGAGAATCTCAATCCAGTCTCAAACTACTGGACTAGAGTCTGCATTTGTAACCAGAGTCCCAGGGGCTTCGTAGGATATTAAAGGGGAAGAAGCCTGAGTTAGGTCCTGGCCACCAGAGTCCCATCCCAGTAAGATCGTTGGAGAGTGTGTGGGGCAGAGAGGAAGGAGGGCGGGGAGGACATCGGCTGAGTTAAATTATGCTCATTAATTCAATTTGAGGCAGGAATGTGTGTAAATAAACGCTGGCAGCTGCAGAGGCTCCGTTTCCTGCCGGGCTCGGGCTGGAATGCAAGGACCAGCGCTGCAGAAACCCGACTGCGGACCAGTGCAGTAGCCCTGTGACCACGAGATAACGCAGAAGAAATGGTCTTGCCCTGCAAGGAGGGTTTTCAGGGCAGCATTAAGTGCCAAACCAAGTGGAGCTGGAGAGCGCTGTGCCAGCCAAGATCAAATCTCACAGTTATTTGAAAAGATGAAACACCCTGGACGGCCCCCTCCTCTTCCTTTAAATCAACGCAGATCAGATTTCCAGGGGGTCAGATGAGTGGGACAGCGGCTGGTCCCACACAGCCTGCTGGCAGATAAATGACCTGTTCATATCGCCTCTTCCTTACAAAGCTGAGACCCTGAGAAGCAGGGAGGGGAAGAATGAGTTTTAGAACAGGAGCATCCTTGGTACCATAAACCTGTAAACATTGACAGGGCTGGTTCTTGGCATTTGATGTTCATGAATGGTTTGGGGGGATGGAGCTGTCCTCCCTGGATCGTGTTTATTAAACTCCTCGTGCCTTGCTGGGGAAGGTGCTCGCTTGCGTATTTCCAGGTGGTTCTCGTGCTGTCCTTTGTAGGAGCTCGTTGACTGCCGTGTGTTCCAAAGAGACATCTGTTTCCCAGCTAGTAATGACCGGCGACTCCTTGTCCCCACTCAGCAAGGAATGGCTGTCCAGAGAGGCAGATTCTTCACTCATTTTATCTGCAAATGTTTTCTTAAGCCTTCAGTGCCCTTACTGATCAAAAGGGCTCACCCAGTGCTGGGCACTTTATTGAATGCTTCAACTATTTAATCCTCACTACAGTTTCCATTTCCTAGGCAGGAAACCAAGTTCTGGTGAAGCAAAGGAACTGCCGTGGTTGCTAAGTCAGGGAGGGAGGCAGGATTTGACCTTGGGCTGCCTTGAGGGCCCCTAGCAGCCTCGCTCACCCTCCCAAACACAGCCCCCCTTAGCCTCTTAGCATGCCTCCCTGCCACTGCCTCCCAGAGGGCTTCCTGCCTTCTCCGTGCTCTCAGAGTCCTCTGTGTCATTTAGTTATGAAAAAAGATTATCATTATTATTACAGACGAGTGTGTGTGCACGTCCCTCACTCACTGGACCGGTAGGGATCTTGGGAGAGGGTCTGGCTTAGAACGGGCTGGCAGTGGTCAGAGGTGGCTCCTCCTGAATGCCCCCAGCCCCGAGTCTCCATCCTTGTGTCCTTGTGTCCTGGGTCGGGGGATGGTGAAGGGGGGAGCTGGGTGATGGAACTTGACCGCTGAGTGATTCTGGAGGGGCGAGGAGAGCCCTTGTTCCTGGGCTTTGTCCCATGTGTGAACTTAGTCGCTTTACTCATACCGGACCCTTCGTGACCCCGTGGACTACAGCCCTCCAGGCCTGTCTGTCCATGGGGGTTCTCCAGGCAAGAGTACAGGAGTGGGTTGCCGAGGGCTCTGTCGAAGCTGCTTTGAAAAGCTAGAGAGCCCCCTCCCGTGTCGGCCACTCCAGGTAAACTGGAGAAAACACTACCAGCCCCTGAACAGTCCAGCCCCAACCCAGAGACGCCTCAGTGCCCACTATTTCTGATTATCTACTTTCTTCCCGTTGATTCTATAGTCTTGTCCCCTAGAAGTCATAACCTGAGTAGAGGGAACTTCAGTCAGGGTGTTTGTGGAGTTGAGGTGCTTTTTCCTCTCTGAAAATTGGCCTCTGATGCAGCCACGGGCATTGTTTCCACGCTTTGCTCCCTGATGGCGTGTTTATTTACCTAGACCCACACAACCTCTCTCACCCTGAGTAATCCAATATTAACTTGTGATAACCAGGATTTCTACTGAAGGAAGCGGTTTGTTCAGGAAAAGCAACGGGAACAGAAGATTCAAAATTCCAGAGAGAAACAGAATTAAAACCCTGCCAAAGAGGGTGTGGAAATGTCTAAGTTAAGATAGCCATCTCCAACGTAACACAGCATTATAAAATTTTTTAATTAATAAAAATAATAATTAAAATAATATTTTTTTAAATTAAACTTTTGAAAAAAAGAGAGCGACCTCCCAGAGCAGCACATTACTGCCCCTCTAGCATATACCTTTGTTTTCAAGTTGCATTTGATCTGAAGGGAGTATTATCTCTAGGGATATTATAGCAGTTAGTTCTGAAACCGGCAAGAAGTGGTACATCTCCTCTTAGACAAGGTTTATGTGATTATGTACCTGTATTAATCAACAATGCCATGTTTTCCACCTTGCCTAATACGAACCCTGTCCCACCCCTCTCCAAAGACGTTGGATCATGGGAGATGATGGTGAGTTAAAGTGATGCTGGGGAAATTAGGTCATAAATCTCAATCCGCTCTCATTCTGGAAGATTCTCACAGTGGACTTGGTGGCTTTGGGCTCTGGCTGGCCTTGATTGCATGTGCTTTATGTGTGCTTATAGCGGGAGGGCATTTGTGCCCTGGCTTTACACGCAATGACTATTGGACGTTGTCCCCCCTTCTGGTCTCTCTATTTTAGGCCACATCTGGAAGCATAGCCTGCCTTTTACAACAGGTCCCTAAATCCAGACTAGGGTGTCACACGCAGATGCCGCCATGATGGCCCCACACTTTCCATGTGTGCTGGGTGCTGACTGCAGGAGAGGGGTGGTCCCCCTGGACAGAGCGCCTCCCCGGCCACTCGGGGGATCTGTGCCAAGCAGCAGCCCAGGGCATCTTTGTCACATCTGGTAGCTGTTGAGCAGCATGTAGGAAAAATGTTCTGAGACTCAGGGCCTCTTCCAGTGGGACCATCAGAGATTTACTGCCATGAAAGTGGAAAATTATGAGAAAAACATGAGGAGACTTCCATTTGCCAGGCCCTTTGTGTTCCGTAGGCTTTACAGATGTGACATCACAGGTTGTTTATTATATTATAGAACCCAGTTTGCAAAGCAGAGGGCATCCACTTTGGCTGGTGACAACATCCAGTCAAGAGGCAGACAGAACATCTTCCTGTGGACTGGTTGACTCTCTGTAACATCCAAGTGGTCTCGCTAAATATCCATGCTGTGTGATTACATTCGTAGAAAGTTCAAAAACGTGCCAAACTAATTTATGGTGTTAGAGGTCAGGGCAGGGGTTACGCTTGAGTGGAGGAGGAGTGAGAAATGGGAGAGGCCTGAAGAATTGTCTGCTGAGTTTCTAGGGGCTTCCATCAGAGTGCTGTGTTCACAGTATTCGTTTGGCAAAAATGAAAGCCAGTTTGCGATGTACACATATCGTCTGTGCACTCCGTCATGCACATGTTTCATTTCGATCAAAACTTTACATTTATAAGTATGACATAAGAGCATAAGGATAATGTCCTTTCCTCAATCTGTCGTGCTTAGTCGCTCAGTCGTGTCTGACTCTTTACGACCCCAGGGACTGTAGCCCACCAGACTGCTCTGTCCATGGAATTTCCCAGGCAAGAATACTGGAGTGGGTTGCCGTTTCCTCCTCCAGGGATTTTCCCAACCCAGGGATTGAACCTGCACTCACGTCTCCTGTGTCTCCTGCATTGCAGGCGGATTCTTTACCCGCTAAGCCATCAATCCACCTCTCATTAGTAATAATTGCAGATGAGAGGAGAGAGGAGGCTGCAGGTTGAAGTGGGTGTTTGCTGCAGCACTGGAGGTGGGGACCCCATCAGCTGTGTATCACCTGAAGATTCTCCCTACGAAGCTTTGGATTGTCTATTGAGGGTCCCAGGTTGGTTTTTTGGCTTGGGTTTCTTTTTTCTTTTTTAATAATAAGCATATCAATATGTTTTTTAACCTCAGTAGAATGCTTTTGAATAAAAGCTTCTGTTGCTGCTTCTGCAGTGAATAATCTTCAATATCCCTTTCAAAAGGCTGACTTGGAAATTAGTACCATGTGGGTGGTGATCACAGGAGGGGCAGCATGCCCTGTGGTCAGTGGGCAGAGACACAGGAAAGGACCAGCCCCAGGGAACCCAGCATTTACATGGTGGGGTGGGTAATGTCCTTCTGCCCACCAAAGATAGCACAGGATAGTAGGCATGGGCTATACCCTCCAAGCTCCTCTGTCTATGGGATTCTCCAGGCAAGAATACTGGAGTGGGTTGCCATGCCCTTCTCTAGGGGATCTTAGCCACCCAGGGATCAAACCCGGGTCTCTTGCATTACAGGCAGACTCTTTACCCTCTGAGCCACCAGGGGAGCCACTAGGCAGTACTGCAGTGGCTCTATTAATAGAAAGATGGGTTGAATAATTCAGTCTTTTTATAAAAATGCAATGGCTACATTGAGCATCTTTTCATGTGCCTTTTGGTATCTGTATGTCTTCTTTGGACAAATGTCTGTTTAAATCTTCTGTCCCTTCTCTTTCCCCTTTGGCACAAGTTTGTTTTCTATGTCTGTGGGTATATTTCCATTTTGTATATAAGTTCATTTTGGATGAACTTTTGGGGAAGTTCATTTTGTCATTTGTTTTTGGCTGCCACATATAAGCAAAGTCATATGATATCTGTCTTTATCTGGCTTACTTCACTTAGTATGATAATCTCAAGATCTATCCATGTTGCTGCAAATGGTTTTATTTCATTCTTTTTTATGGCTGAGTAATATTCCATCATATACACGCAGCCACACTAAGTTGCTTCAGTCTTGTCTGACTCTTTGCAACCCCATGGCCTGTAGCCCACCAGGGTCTTCAATCCATGGGATTCTCTCGGCACTGGAGTGGGTTGCCATTTCCTGCTCCAGGGGATCTTCCCAACGCAGGGATCAAACCCACATCTCTTACGTCTCCTGCATTGACAGGCAGGACCTTTACCATAAGCACCACCTGGGAAACCCATATATGCAACACATCTCCTTTATCCATTCATCTTTTGATGGACATTTAGGTTGCTTCCATGTCTTGGCTATTATAAATAGTGCTGCAGTGAACATTGGCGTGCACGCATCTTTTCAAGTTATAATTTTCTCCATACGTATGCCCAGGAGTGGGATTGCTAGGTCGTATGGTAACTCTATTTTTAGGTTTTTAAGGAATTTACATACTGTTCTCTGTAATGGATGCATCAATATGTATTCCCATCAACAGTGTATGAGGGATGAATTAGGAGTTTGGGCTCAGTATATACATACTACTATATATGATGGATAACCAACAAGGACCTACTAAATAGCACAGAGAACTATATTTTATAATAACGTATAAGGGAAAAGAGTCTGAGAGAGAGTTTACACATACTGTCACACACACACACACACACACACACGAATCACTTTACTGTATACCTGAAGCTAACACAATATTGTAAATCAACTGTACTTCAATTAAAAAATAAAATTGAAAAGAAAAATGAAATAACTTTGAGTCACCATGAGATTCCCTATCTGAAATGTTAGAGCAATATCTTGACTGAGAGTTTAGTAGCTCGACAGTCTGCTTCAATAAAGAACTTTAAAATACTTTGTGTAAATTTTCTAAAACTAGATAAGAATTCTTTTTTTTTTCATAAAGAAAAAGTGCAGAAAAAGCTAAAAGCAAAAGGACAGTGACCACACGGAGGCTGTGTGCAGCAGCCTCTGGGGGTCGGCAGTGGGGGGGTTCAGGCAGCACCAGGGCAGGAGCCATGTTACTGGACCAGTCAATGTGTCTGCCTGTGCGAGTTCAGCGGCCCCTCTCAGGGATGGAAAGTTTACTGGAATAGATCAATTTTTTTCCCCATATGTTTAAGTTTATGGGCAAGTTCTATTTCTGATGCTTCCTTTTTCTTTTTCACTTTAATTTGGCATTTTTTCCCCTTGACCCGGGCTGTGCCAAGAAGCAAGCCATTTCAGCTTCATCACCTGAGACTTCTTCTACAAAGGAATAACGAAGTGTTGTCTGAAGCCCATTTCAGACTATCATTTGCTGTACTATCTTGTTGCTCTTTCTGTTCTGATTTTCCCCATTTCCTAACAGAGACCTTGTCTCTTTATTGCTGTTAAATTTGCTTTCTCATCATTTGTCAAATATGTCACTGAAATGATTTTTCAAAGATAATAAAAGGTTTCATGATTTCAGGAAGTTGAAAATCCTGGGGGCAGAACATTGTATGCACGAATTTTGTTGAAATCACTGCCTCTCTACCTCTTGGCTGGAGAACTCTTGAAGACATGGTTTCATTTCTCTTAAGAAAGTCCCTGACATGTGGTCTGATCATAACTCTGTTCACACTTGCTTGAGGCTCCGTGGCGGATGAAGAACGGGTTCTTTTGGAAGGACTATTATTTTAGGCTCAGTTTGGGCTTTTTATGCAAACCTTAGCTCTTTTCCTGTTGGATATCATCAATACCGTTTCCGCCCCCTCCCTCCCTAATACAATGACCTCTTCTTCACCTTCATGGTGGTTGATCTCTGGGCAGCACTTGATCCTGAGGCTTCTAGAAATTCTGTCTTTTGCTTCTGAAACATAGTTCCCTCCTATCTTTCTTAACTGTTTCTTTACCTCCATTTCAGTGGCACATCCCTAAAGTATAATTAGTCTGAAGGATTCTTTCCTTATTTTAACTTTCTCTTAGGTTACAGTGTATATACCAAAGTCTTCAATTTCAGCTAAAAACAAATAACACCTATCTGTCTTTCAGCCAAAGCTTGATAGTTGCCTGCAGCTTGATTTACTTTGAAAATGGAGCCAGGTCTTTTTCATCTTTTGTATCTCTTTGAATACCTAACAGAATACCTGGTACATAATAAACATTAGATGGATGGAGAACATGATCACACTGGTAAAAATTTAATTGAAACTTAATTAAATTAACTTCTCTGTTCAATTTTACGAACTTCTTCTAATAGTGCTCAGTTGCGCAGTCGTGTCCGACTCTGCGACCCGATAGACTGTAGCCCACCAGGCTCCTCTGTCTATGAGATTTCCCAGGCAAGGATACTAGAGTGATTGTCATTTCCTTCTCTAGGGGATCTTCCCAAGTCAAGGACTGAACTCGTGTCTCTTGCATCTCCTGCATTGGCAGGTGGCTTCTTTACCACTGAGCCACCTGGGAAGCCATTCCCTAAGTGATGACATGTTAAAAGATGAATAAGGATGTTTCCTTTCCCAGACTCTTCTGTCCTCATGCCATGTTCATTATTGATACCTTTTTACCTGAGGACCCACCTATCACACTTCTTGTACAAGTGCGTCTTTGGGAAAGGTTACACTTTGCAGAATAGTTTTTTCTAGATTCTTGTGGGACAGACTGCTTTTGAACTTAAGTGTGCAGAGCTGAAATGCTGAAACATTTGGGAAACTTTTTTCCTAGGGGGAGATTTTTATGGCCAAAAGTGAATCTTCCATAGGGCTGAAGAAAGATCTATGAAATTTAGCTTTTAAAAACAGAGTTGTGTTTAAGTTCTGTGGAAACAGAAGGTACTGCTTAGACAGAACATGGCAGATGTTATGAAAATTTGTTTTAAAGCATTTCCTTTAGGTTAAGTCACGTTTGCCAAGTTATAACCTGGAACACATTCTGACAGCTCAGCAGAGTTCACAGCTGTGGGTGTGCAGTGGCCACGGGTTTGGGGAGGGGAGGGGTGTCCATCGTTGTTAGAGTATCACGCTTCTCTTTCTGAGGCCAGCAAGCTCCCTGGTCTTTGAGATTTACTTTTGTCTAATGAAAAGTGTGTTTTAATAGACACTCTGGGCTTCCCTGGTGGCTCAGCTGGTAAAGAATCAGCAATCAGGTAAAGAATCAGCAATGCGGGAGACCTGGGTTCAGTCCCTGGGTTGGGAAGATCCCCTGGGGAAGGAAAGGTCTACCCACTCCAGTATTCTGGCCTGGAGAATTCCATGGACTGTTTCCTTGGGGCCGCAAAGAGTCTGACACGACTGAGCGATTTTCACTTTTCCTTTTCAGTAGACACTCTACTTGGCTCTCACTGGAGAAAACCATAGATTTTCTTCGATGCGTACTTGATATTTCTTTAGGGCAAATATCTCAAATAATTCAAAAATGATCACGTTAAGAAGCCTACAGAATCCAGAATGGAGTAGATTCAGGGATGCTTCTTAGATCTGAACCATTGGGTCCTGCCACCACCCTCCTTCATCCCTACTGCTGCTGCTGTCACTTCAGTCGTGTCCGACTCTGTGCGACCCCAGAGACGGCAGCCCATCAGGCTTCCCTGTCCCTGGGATTCTCCAGGCAAGAACACTGGAGTGGGTTGCCATTTCCTTCTCCAATGCATGAAAGTGAAAAGGGAAAGTGAAGTCGCTCAGTCGTGTCCTACTCTTCCTGACCCCATGGACTGCAGCCTAACAGGCTCCTCCACCCATAGGATTTTCCAGGCAAGAGTACTGGAGTGGGTTGCCATTGCCTTCATCCCTGTGACTTGTCAAAAAAAAAAACCTGTCTATTATGGATAAACAGCAAGGTCCTACTGTACAGCACAGGAAGCTATTCACTCTCCTGTGATAAACCATAATGGAAAAGAATATGAAAAAGAATGAATGTGTGTGTATATAATGGAATCATTTGCTGTCTACTTGAAACTAACACAGCATCATAGATCAATTATACTTTAATAAAGTAAACTTTAAAAAATAGAGATCTATCGACTTTAGGGGACTAACTCTGGAGGGGTCACTGCCGTCTCTGTCTCTGCACTCAGGTGTCTGAGTGTTTCCCCAGGAAGGGCCAGAGTGCCCCACGCTGGGAAAAGAACAAGAAGCAGAAAGATCACTGATGGTTTTCTTTTGTCTGACTCATTCAAAAGAAAACCCAAGGTAAGGTCTCTAACGGATTGATTGGAATGGTGTTTTGTTGTTGTTGCTGTCTGCTTGATTTTGAGGCTTCATGTCTTTTAGAAAATGGATGTGTGTGACCTTGAATGTCTTTTTCTCGTTTTCTCAGGAGGTGGTATCGTTTAGGTTCTTACATGTAGGGCCTATCCGGGCGTACTGTGGATATAAGAGCTTTATCTGAGATATAAGAGATTTATCTGGGCTGAAGGAGAGAAATTTCCTTGATGCCCATGGAAAATAGGTGAAAAGTCACAGAGACTGTCTTTTCACACGCCTTAGTGACTTTTCTTGTTCTCCCACCTGTGTTACTGAGATGCTCTGGGAGGTCTGTGCCCACAGAGAGCAGGGCTGTCTCTCCTACGACTGGAAGCTTCTCCCACACCCCGTTCTCTGCAGCGGCCTTGTCACCAGCTCAGGTGACTGGTACAGGGTCCCTGGCCAGGCTGCCCTCATGTGAAGCACAGAGGTGCCTTTATGGGGGAGTCAGCTTCTCCCTTCTGGCCTCGTTGGTTCCAGGGAGATACTTGGAAGAAGCAAGAAAATCAGTGAGCATCGGAGTTGGGGTCTAGGTGAGAGAAAAGTCTGACTCCCCTTGGATCTGATGGTATCCAAAACATGAGCCACCCTGAAGCAAATGCCAGTGTAGTGCTGTGCTCAGAGCTGGGGCCCAGGAATGACCCTCCACCTCTAGGGAGGAGGTTTGGAGGGAGGGTGAAGAAAGATGGAGTGATGGCGGCCACCCTGGGATGGCAAAGAAACTGGCTAAGATGGGTGACTGAACAGGGCTGGTGAGATTTGCTGAAGGTGCCAGGCCTGGAGGAAGGGATACTTCTGGAGGCTTCTGCCAGCGTGAGCAGGGCTGGAAGGGGGTGATAAGAGCGTTGGCCTGGGGATCTTGTAAGTAGCACTGGGATATGAAAGTTGAGAGTCTGAGGAACAGGAAAAAGAGAAATGGGCTGAGCAAGAGGGACTTTGGGAATTTTGTGGGATTGGAGAACTTTTCTGAAGGAGGAGCTCCAGCAGCATCTGTTCATGTCCAATAAAAAAAAAATTACATGTAGTATTTGTAGTTGAGATGCTTTCTCTGCACGTGTGTGCCTTTAAAGGAATTAAATTGTATACTCAGAAGATGTATCCTAAAAATGTATCATAGCTATGACTAAAAATTCATAACTATATTATATACATATAAAGTATGATTCATAGAAAAATTAGGTCAACTAGATAGGATCAAATAAAGTTTTTAATGATTTGTTTTTCCATTGTTTTTTGTATATAGATCTTAGAAGCGGGAACAGAGCCGTTCCACAGGTCTGTTTCTGAGAGGAGTGAATAGCCAGGCTTTAAATTGCTGTTGATAACAAAGAAACTGTGCTGGATGGCTGAGGTTTCAAAGTCAGATTAGATTTCACTCTGGAGAGGCCTCTTCCAGCCTCTTGGCTGGGAAACTCTCTCCGAACAGGATATGGTGATTATTTGTAAATGATCATTGCTCCTTCTGACAATAGCTCATCCCCAAGTACTCAGAGGGCCGGCTTTGAAACATATACAGATGATTTGAATGAAAATATCATATGCGCAAGCATACACAATACTAGCTGACCTACCAAACTGGAAGGTGACTCACTAAAGATAATTCAAATAATTTAGCTGTGTTGACCTGGCTTTGGGATTCATTAAGCGACTAGCCTAGTATTTATAGAAAAAGATAACAAAGTTAAAAATTCTTGGCAAAAAAATGAAACAAAAAAAGCATGGAGTTTGGGAAAGAACAATGAAAAAGTTGAGCAGGAAGGGGTGATCCTCAGCGGACGGGGACCCATCTCTCCTGCCAGCATCTTGGCATTTCAAGAGGCAGCTGCAGTTCCTGCCAGAAGACATTATCTGACTGCAGAGTGATGTGATAATGGTCCATCTGGTCTTCTTTTAGTTACACGTTGAAGCTTCAGTCATATCTCTGTGCCCCTCTCCCCAAAGCCTTGGGGGACATTGGACATTTCTCTTTACAAGCTGATTGGGTTATTTGTCCAAATGATGGGCATTTTTGAAATAGGAAATTCAGCTTCTGCCTATAGAATCCCCATACCTGGTGGACAGAGAAGAGCGTAAATACTACATGCTTGTATTTAGATTTTGGATTGTGGGTATTTGAAACAGTCTGTTACATCTGTTCACTGGAAATGCCTGGTACATCATTTCTGCAACATCCACCCCTACTCTTAGATAATGACCCCATGCCCATGTCCAGCCCAGACCACATCCTGAACCTCAGACTGACATTGACTGGGCACATTTCTAGCTTTTTCAACTGGTCACTTCCTCCTAAATGTCTCCAGGCCTCTCAAAATCAACATGTCAAAATAGTAACTAGCTTTATCCACTTCCCAACACACACACAGACACGCGGGCACACACACACATGCACGCAGCAGAGGGTGGGGGAACAAAGCAGAATAAAACGTGTTTCTCCTGCTGTGAGCTCTGTCTTGCTTTCAAGTAACCCAAATCAGGGACTCATTCTGGCTTCTCCCCGCATCACTCCTGTATGCATGCCTCCCAAGATCGGCAGCAGGACCCTGACCTTGCTTCCTAGTTTCCTCTCCTTGACGTGGCCTGGCTGCCACTTCTGTCCTTCTTCCCTCCATCTCAGCGCCCCCAGCCCTCCCTTCAGCCCCTTGCTTGCCAGCTGTGCCCCTAGTGGGTTATACCCTTATCTTAAACCTCACTGCCTAAAACTTTTGTCTTCTTTACTCCCTTTTAAGACAGATCCTTCCCAGTTTCTGTGGTTGCCATTCACCCTCTGACTCGTGTCTCAGGCCTCTGATCACCTCTCTGCCCTCCACCTTTGCCTTTACAGCCCATCCGTCTGCCCGTGTTGGCTTTTCTTCCAGCCCGAGTGTAAACCTTCTATTGCTTCCTGGCTTCCCACCTTTGGTCTCTCCTCTCGGGACCCACACAGCGACAGCCTTGACTTTTCTGAAAGCCCATTCTCATTGTCCCTCTGCCCAGAATCTGCAGAGGTTCCGTTATTTCCCTCGCACACACCTCCCCAGTGTTCGCAGCTCCCCACAGCCATCCCCTGCCCCTCTGCACCCACTGCCCAGCGTCGGGATCCCCTCCCTCCTCTCTGTTCTGCCTCCCTGTGATGTCTTCCGTGCTCCCAGAGGAGATGCTCTGCTCTTCTCTCCATCCCTCTTTCCAGACACTCTGCTTCTCCTTCTTATTCTTATTCCTTTGTGAATACATTCTACACAGTCTTTGCTTTGCTCTTGCTTTTTCTGCTTAATTATCGAGATGACAAAATGAGAGCCTTTGGTTAGGAGACCCTGGCTCCTGTGATGTGTTTCTGCACCGATGTGGGCCTGGCTGAGCTCTGCATCTGTATTTGTTTCTCCCTGCGCTTCCCGGGCGCAGTGGTAAAGAATCCTCCTGCCACTGAAGGAGACGCAGGTTCAATCCCTGGGTTAGCAAGATCCCCCGGAGGAGGAAATGGCAGCCCACTCCAGTATAATTCCACAGATAGAGGAGCCTGGTGGGCTATGGTCCATGGGGTTGCAAAGAGTCTGAGCATACACACTGTTTCTCCCTGGTGAGCACATCTAGGCGTGGAGCAGAGCTCCTCAATCAGTACAGGTTGTCAGGCAGTTAAAACAGGGCAGAACACATTCAAAGAGCTGGGATGTTGCTGCGTTCCAGCAAACGATAACTCTCAAAGGGAGCTCAATTAACCTGAAACCTCCACTTTGATAACCATTTACATTAACACTAGTTTGGAATCTTGGCTTCTTCAGTGGGTTTCTCCTTGACAGAGGTCTAAGATGTCTTCTTTGTTTTTCTTGATTGTCTCATTTAGTCAGTAAAAAGGTTTATTGACTCAACCATTCAACAACCGTTCTGTGAATACCTACGAAAGGGACGGCAGATTCCTAAGTCTGCTTTCAACTGCACAGTATCAGTGACGTTTTCTGAAGACAGACAAAAGCCTTACTTGATTAACAGGCCTCAGAGAGATATTTTTTTATTATTCCCTTTTTGCCATCACAAGCTTTCCACATGCCCCTCTTTTTCATCTCCAACCTTTATTTCCCATCCGAGGTTTGGTCCCCGTGCTTTTGGCTCTCAGACATCAGACGACATTCTTAAATAAACACAGTAGATTACAGAATAAAAAGAGATTTTCTCAGAGTCTGTGATTGACCATAGCATGCCCTGGTGCAGCTGGCTCTGAACAGAAGTGGGGTCTTACAGGTGATTTTCAGGAGTTAAGGTGTCATGTTACATAGCCGTGTCCTTAGGATTTTACTTACTTCTGCATCCTTGATAGACTTTTTTCAGATCATGGTTCTTTGATAACAAATCATCTCTACGGTCTAGTGCTGCCCACTACCAGGCTATCAAGATTGAAATAATAACTACCATGATTTGACATAAACCTTAGAAATCTCTGCTGGAGCCAGTTCCTCCATGCCTGATGGTTTCCTATTGAAATAGACTTTCTTTGCTTCTGCCTCTATAGAGCAGATCTTTCGTGCATGGTTTTGATAGCTTCCTTTTTTAAAACTGAAATATAGTTGATTTACAATGTTGAGTTGATTTCAGGTGTGCAGGAAAGTGATTCAGTAACTCAAACATATATATACTCTTACATGTGGTAGAGTGTATCTGTTAATCCAAACTCCTAATTTATCCCTGCCTCCACTTTCCCCTTGGTAACCACAGCTTTGTATTCTATGTGTTTTTGTATATAATTTCATTTATATCTTTTTTTTAGATTCCACACATAAGTCATATCTTATGGTATTTGTCTTTCTCTGGCTTATTTCACTTAGTAAAAGGTAATCTCCAGGCCCACCCATGTTACTGCAGATGGCATTATTTCATTCTTTTTTGTGGCTGAATAATATTCCGTTGTATAAATACACCCTATTTCGGAAAGATTCAGTGCCCCCAGTGCTCACTGCAGCACTGTTTACAATAGCCAAGATATGGAAGCAACCTGTGTCCATTGACAGATGAACGGATAAAGAAGATGTGGTATATTTATACAAGCGGTTGTTTCTATGAGTCATCAATCCTGTGGCCTCACAGCCTGGTGGCTCTGCACTGAGCACTTTGTCTGTGGTCACAGTGATACAGGGGAGCTGAGCGGGGTTTCACCCACCGAGTGGTCTTGTGCAGCTGGGCTGCGAGGAGCCGAGAATTTCCCCGTTGGTCCTTAGGCTGCTCCTGGACACTTTCCCATTTGCAGCTTCTTGTCTGGTAAGGAGGTAATGAAGCCGTGATTGGCCTCCCTGTTCAGGATATCTCTGGGGCCCAGGCCCCCTGGGTGTCGTGTAACAGCATTCCAGGGCAGCTGTGCCATTGTAAGGCTCACTGCACTCAACAGATTCCAGACACCCTCCGGCTGCTGCTGCGCTGAATGGTGAATTCAGGCTTCGCTGGGTTTGGGCCTCAAGGGGGCTGAGCCAAAGCTGACATGACTTACTGTTCAGACGACAAGTACCAAAGAGGGAAAACAGTTCAAATGCCAATGAACTGCTGCTTTCTTCAAAAGAGATTGACTTCCCAGGAGCAGCTCTCAGGCAATTGGGAGCCTAGTTCCACTGACTTCAACAGCATTTCTCTCCCTTGGCCTTTCTGTAGATGGGGCAGTTGACTCAATGATTCTTAATACTTTTAGTCTGTGACTTAGCTTTTATATAAGCAGCCAATAAAATAGAAAATTTTGTTTGGAAAATAGGAGGAGCAAACAGTTTTGGAGCAAAAGAAAGCTAAATAATTTATTCATGGCTTTAAGTTGAATTTATGGTATTAAATTTTTAGATAGTGTAAAATAAACCTTGAACTTTGAGAGTTCTTTTTTGTCAGTAATACCCATATGCTGAATCTTTATTTCAACCTACTGTAAGCTGAGTAGAAGAGCTTTGCAAATAGACATTGGAGTTGCTGAATGATTTATCTTCTGATTGTTTATTTACTTTCCTAAGAAAGGACCTCCTAAGTGCCCATTCATGTTACTATAATTAAATCATTCCAAGGTAAAAGTTTCATAAGTTTCTAGGGGGCTTTCCTGGTGGCTCAGATGGCAAAGAATCTGTGCAATGCAGAAGACCTGGGTTCCATCCCTGGGTCAGGAAGATCCCCTAGAGAAGAGGAAATGACTACCCACTCCAGTATTCTTGCCTGGACAATCACATGGACAGAGGGCTATAGTTCCTGGGGTCATAAAGAGTCCGACACGACTGAGAGACTGAGTTTCTAGAATAATGTATCTGGTAAAGTCATTTAACTGTGACTTATTATCCATGTCATATTTTGTTTTATATTAATTTTTAATCATTTTAACCATTTTTACATGTACAACTCGTGGCATTAAGGACATTCATAACGCCTGCCACCATCCCCACTATTCACTTCCAGAATTTTTTCATCTACCCAAACAGAAAGTCTGTCCCCTTCAACTCCTCACATCCCCTCATTACCCAGCTCCTCTCTGACTTCTATATTTGCCTAGTCTAGGTACCTTGTGTAAATAGAATTATACAATATGCATCCTTTATTTCTAGCTTATTTCATTTAGCATGATGTTCAATGTTGTCGCTCGTATCAGAAGTTCTTTCCTTTCAAAGGCTGAATCACATGATTCCATTAAATGCTTCATAGACAAGGAAAAAGGTTTTCCTTGACCCTCTTAGAGTTGCTAGTTGAGTCTGAAAATTAAACTGAAAAAGACAGGTTAGCAGGAGAAGCGTTAGTCACTTAGTCATGTCTGACTCTTTGCGATCCCATGGACTGTAGCCCACCAGGCTCCTCTGTCCATGGAATTCTCCAGGCAAGAATACTGGAGTGGGTTGCCATTCCCTTCCCAAGGGATCTTCCTGACGCAGGGATCAAACCCAGGTCTCCTGCATTGCAGGCAGATTCTTTACCACCTGAGCCAGAAGGAGAAAACATGCAAATTTATTTGAGTTTTATATGACTCAGAAAACTTCATAAGGAAATGAAGACCAGAAGAAATAGTTAAACCTGAATGCTTTTATGCTGAGTTTGATGAAGAGTAGGCTTCTCAGATAGCTCAAAGCTTCAGCCCCTGGGTCAGGAAGACACCCTGGAGGAGGAAATGGCTACCCACTCCAGTCTTCTTGCCTGCAGAGTCGCATGGACAGCGGAGCCTGGCGGGCTGCAGTCCATGTTGTCCCAAATAGTCAGACACGACTGAGTGACTAATACTTTCACTTTTCACTTGGTGAAGAGTGGGAAGCTGTGCTGAGCAGAGGGTGAGCTCAGGGTGGTGACCGGAAGGGGCTTCGCACAGCCTGTCTATCGGATCCCTCTGTGTCCCCGCTCTTTAAGGACGTACCTCTCAGGTGAAGGTCCTTTACCCACCTCAGAGGTGCAGGGCGGAGGTCAGAGCCGCATCTTGCTTCTGCCATGTTTGCAAACTCCTTCACCTTAAACTATTCATTCTGCCAAGGTGCCATAGGTGAGGATAGGGTGTCCTCAACCCCATGAATACAGACCACGTTTTGTTTATCCATCATCTGTTCATGGACACTTGTGTTATTCCCACCTTTTGTCTATTGTCAGTAATGCTGCCATGAACAGAGGTGTATTGTTTCTGTTTGAGTATTGACTTGTCTTGAAATGGGCCTCTCTCTTTCTTATGATGGGAAATACTTCTTGACAAGAAACGTCAACTGCGTCTTTCAAAAGGGGTCCAGGATTAGTGTTTTTACTCTTTTCCATTGAAACAATACTTCCATGGGTATGAGCGTCCTATATGACGGTCTAGGTTGACAAGTTAGACGATTGTGTGAGTCCTCATGCCTTCCTGTAGACACTGTCTCAATCTCTGTGGCACCTACAGATAACTAGGTAACTATGGAGAGAAGACAGTTAGCCCCCTTTAGAAGAGGCTGAGATCTTTGAAAGGTGTATGTGTCAGTGTGATGTTTCATGGGTGAACAAAAGATTCCACTGTTTATCAAGAAGTTTATATTCCAGACCTTGTCAATCTGGAACCTCATTGGAGCCTCAGCTGCCAGAGTCCCTGTGTCCAGGCTGTAGTGCTCAGACCAGGTGGCCCTGAGGGTCCCCACAGAAGGGTAGTCATGTTGTTCTTCAGCCTCACTCCTGAATGTCTTGTCCAGACAGCAGGATTCAACTTAAAATGCACCATGGGTAAAATCAATGAACAACAGAAACCTCCTGTATAGCTCAGGCAACTGTGTTCAGTATCTTATAATAACCTTTAGTGTAAAAGACAGAGAAGGCGATGGCACCCCACTCCAGTACTCTTGCCTGGAAAATCCCATGGATGGAGGAGCCTGGTAGGCTGCAGTCCATGGGGTTGCTAAGATTCAGACACGACTGAGCGATTTCACTTTCACTTTTCACTTTCATGCATTGGAGAAGGAAATGGCAACCCACTCCAGTGTTGTTGCCTGGAGAATCCCAGGGACCGGGAGCCTGGTGGGCTGCTGTCTGACAGGGTCCAGAGTTTGCACTAACTTTAGCAGCAGCAGCATCCAGTGTAAAGAATCTGAGTCAAGTAGTCATGCTGCCCACCATCTCATCCTCTGTTGCCGCCTTCTCCTCCCACCCTCAGTCTTTCCCAGCATCAGGGTCTTTCCAGTGAGTTGGGTCTTCACATCAGGTGGCCAGAGTATTGGAGTTTCAGCTTCAGCGTCAGTCCTTCCGATGAATATGCAGGGTTGATTTCCTTTAGGATTGACTGGTTTGATCTCCTTGCTGTCAAAGGGACTCTCAAGAGTCTTCTCCATACCACAGTTAGAAAACATCAATTCTTTGGCACTCAGCCTTCTTTATGGTCCAACTCTCACATCTGTACATGACTACTGGAAAAATCATAGCTTTGACTAGATGGACCTTTGTCAGCAAAGTGATGTCTCTGTTTTGTAATACGCTATCTAGATTTGTCTAAAGGTAAGAGAAACCCAAGTAAGATGGTAGGTGTTGCAAGAGGGCATCAGAGGGCAAACACACTGAAACCATACTCACAGAGAACTAGTCAATCTAATCACACTAGGACCACAGCCTTGTCTAACTCAATGAAACTAAGCCATACCTATGGGGCAACCCAAGATGGGTGGGTCATGGTGGAGAGATCTGACAGAATGTGGTCCACTGGAGAAGGGAATGGCAAACCACTTCAGTATTCTTGTCTTGAGAACCCCATGAACAGTATGAAAAGGCAAAATGATAGGATACTGAAAGAGAAACTCCCCAGGTCAGTAGGTGCCCGATATGCTACTGGAGATCAGTCAAGAAATAACTCCAGAAAGAATGAAGGGATGGAGCCAAAGCAAAAACAATACCCAGCTGTGGATGTGACTGGTGATAGAAGCAAGGTCCGATGCTGTAAAGAGCAATATTGCATAGGAACCTGGAATGTCAGGTCCATGAATCAAGGCAAATTGGAAGTGGTCAAACAAGAGATGGCAAGAGTGAATGTCGACATTCTAGGAATCAGCGAACTGAAATGGACTGGAATGGGTGAATTTAACTCAGATGACCATTATATCTACTACTGCGGGCAGGAATCCCTCAGAAGAAATGGAGTAGCCATCATGGTCAACAAAAGAGTCCGAAATGCAGTACTTGGATGCAATCTCAAAAACGACAGAATGATCTCTGCTCGTTTCCAAGGCAAACCATTTAACATCACAGTAATCCAAGTCTATGCCCCAACCAGTAACGCTGAAGAAGCTGAAGTTGAATGGTTCTATGAAGACCTACAAGACCTTTTAGAACTAACACCCAAAAAAGATGTCCTTTTCATTATAGGGGACCGGAATGCAAAAGTACGAAGTCAAGAAACATCTGGAGTAATAGGCAAATTTGGCCTTGGAATACGGAATGAAGCAGGGCAAAGACTAATAGAGTTTTGCCAAGAAAATGCACTGGTCATAACAAGCACCCTCTTCCAACAACACAAGAGAATACTCTATACATGGACATCACCAGATGGTCAACACCAAAATCAGATTGATTATATTCTTTGCAGCCAAAGATGGAGAAGCTCTATACAGTCAGCAAAAACAAGACCAGGAGCTGACGGTGGCTCAGACCATGAACTCCTTATTGCCAAATTCAGACTTACATTGAAGAAAGTAGGGAAAACCACTAGACCATTCAGGTGTGACCTAAATCAAATCCCTTATGATTATACAGTGGAAGTGAGAAATAGATTTAAGGGCCTAGATCTGATAGATAGAGTGCCTGATGAACTATGGAATGAGGTTCATGACATTGTACAGGAGACAGGGATCAAGACTATCCCCATGGAAAAGAAATGCAAAAAAGCAAAATGGCTGTCTGGGGAGGCCTTACAAATAGCTGTGAAAAGAAGAGAAGCAAAAAGCAAAGGAGAAAAGGAAAGATATAAACATCTGAATGCAGAGTTCCAAAGAATAGCAAGAAGAGCTAAGAAAGCCTTCTTCAGCGATCAGTGGAAAGAAATAGAGGAAAACAACAGAATGGGAAAGACTAGGGATCTCTTCAAGAAAATCAGAGATACCAAAGGAACATTTCATGCAAAGATGAGCTCAATAAAGGACAGCAATGGTATGGACCTAACAGAAGCAGAAGATATTAAGAAGAGGTGGCAAGAATACACAGAAGAACTGTACAAAAAATATCTTCACGACCCAGATAATCACCATGGTGTGATCACTGACCTAGAGCCAGACATCCTGGAATGTGAAGTCAAGTAAGCCTTAGAAAGCATCACTACGAACAAAGCTAATGGAGGTGATGGAATTTCAGTTGAGCTATTCCAAATCCTGAAAGATGATGCTGTGAAAGTGCTGCACTCAATATGCCAGCACATTTGGAAAACTCAGCAGTGGCCATAGGACTGGAAAAGGTCAGTTTTCACTCCAATCCCAAAGAAAAGCAATGCCAAAGAATACTCAAACTACCGCACAATTGCACTCATCTCACACACTAGTAAAGTAATGCTCAAAATTCTCCAAGCCGGGCTTCAACAATACGTGAACCGTGAACTTCCTGATGTTCAAGCTGGTTTTAGAAAAGGCAGAGGAACCAGAGATCAAATTGCCAACATCCGCTGGATCATGGAAAAAGCAAGAGAGTTCCAGAAAAGCATCTATTTCTGCTTTATTGACTATGCCAAAGCCTTTGACTGTGTGGATCACAATAAACTGTGGAAAATTCTGAAAGAGATGGCAATACCAGACCACCTGATCTGCCTCTTGAGAAATTTGTATGCAGGTCAGGAAGCAGCAGTCAGACTGGACATGGAACAACAGACTGGTTCCAAATAGGAAAAGGAGTACGTCAAGGCTGTATATCATCACCCTGTTTATTAACTTCTACGCAGAGTACATCATGAGAAACGCTGGACTGGAAGAAACACAAGCTGGAATCAAGATTGCCAGGAGAAATATCAATAACCTCAGATATGCAGATGACACCACCCTTATGGCAGAAAGTGAAGAGGAACTAAAAAGCCTCTTGATGAAAGTAAAAGTGGAGAGTGAAAAAGTTGGCTTAAAGCTCAACATTCAGAAAACGAAGATCATGGCATCTGGTCCCATCACTTCATGGGAAATAGATGGGGAAACAGTGGAAACAGTGTCAGACTTTATTTCTGGGGGCTCCAAAATCACTGCAGATGGTGACTGCAGCCATGAAATTAAAAGATCCTTACTCCTTGGAAGGAAAGTTATGACCAACTTAGATAGCATATTGAAAAGCAGAGACATTACTTTGCCAACAAAGGTCCGTGTAGTCAGGGCTATGGTTTTTCCTGTGGTCATGTATGGATGTGAGAGTTGGACTGTGAAGAAGGCTGAGCACCAAAGAATTGATGCTTTTGAACTTTAGTGTTGAAGAAGACTCTTGAGAGTCCCTTGGACTGCAAGGAGATCCAACCAGTCCATTCTGAAGGAGATCAGCCCTGGGATTTCTTTGGAAGGAATGATGGTAAAGCTGAAACTCCAGTACTCTGGCCACCTCATGTGAAGAGTTGACTCATTGGAAAAGACTCTGATGCTGGGAGGGATTGGGGGCAAGAGGAGAAGGGGACGACAGAGGATGAGATGGCTGGATGGCATCACTGACTCGATGGACGTGAGTCTGAGTGAACTCTGGGAGTTGGTGATGGACAGAGAGGCCTGGCGTGCTGCGATTCATGGGGTCGCAAAGAGTCGGACACGACTGAGCAACTGATCTGATCTAGATTTGTCATAGCTTTCCTTCCAAGCAGCAAGCATGTTAATTTCATGGCTGTAGTCACTGTCTGCAGTTATTTTGATGACTGCTAAGTGTGTACATACAGACACTTGTTTCAGTAAAATAGAGGAAATCCAGTCCATTTCCTGGGACTGTTCCTGGCATTTGCTTGTATTCCCATGAGACAGGCTTCCTGCCCCCCAGGACCTCCCGCTCCCTAGCCTGCTCGTTGGACACTGGAAACCGCACCAGGGCTGAGATTCTTGGCCACTGTTACAAACTACAGGAAAGTCTCTAAGATGGAAGCTATTCTTTGGAATTGGAATTAGGAGCTGGTCACAGACTTGGGTGAGACTAGTTGATGGGAACGTCGTCAGCGCTGACAGGGGAGGACTCAGTGAGGCAGCGTCCTCCCAGCTTCCTAGCCTGGATGAGAACACTCACACCCCGAGCCCAGCACGTGGGAGAGGAGCCTCACTTTCCCCTGCACGTCTGCAGAAACAGTCTGGGTTTCTGCCTCTTCTTAGAAAAGATGGCTTCCCCGTCTCCCAGCCCACATGACGGGGAGCCACCGTCCTCTCTGTCTCTCAGCAGGCGAGGCATCACTGAGCCTGGGGTTTCTGTGTCTGAAACATCTCCAGGTCTCCCTGCGTCTGGCTGCCTGGATCAGTAGAATCACACCATTTCTGGCCAAGGAGGCCACAAGGGTCCCCATCCTGCAGCTTTGCCATTTGCCCCAGCATCTTGAGCTCCCAGTCCTTCCTTTGCCTTTAAAATAGTCCTCTTCCCTAACATTCCCAACACTTTATTATCACTTCAGTTCAGTCACTCAGTCATGTCCGACTCTTTGTGACCTCATGGACTGCAGCACTCCAGGCCTCCCTGTCCATCACCAATTCCCGGAGCTTTCTCAAACTCATGTCCTTCGTGTTGGGGATGCCATCCAACCATCTCATCCTCTGTTGTCATATTTTACTGTTCCTTATTTGTGCCAGGGGACAAACGGTGAGGGTTCAGAGGGCAGGGACTCTGTCTTCCTCCTGGTGTTACAAGAAGCAGCAATGTTTTCCCCACTCTTACACACACAATAAAAGCAATAATGATTAAGATCTAACACAGTTCAACAGCAAGGCTGCAAGACTTTGCTTGCAACTGAATAAGCTAATGTAAGCAAGTTTCTAAAGAGAACATACTGTTAAATCTCCCCCCTCCTTTAAAATATATAAAAGATGATCAGGTATTAGAAAAGCTGAACTGAAAGTAATTCATATCTGTGTGTTCTGTTTAATTTATTTACCTATAAAATTGTGTGCTGACTTGAAAGACTTCAAAGCCAAAATATGTTATTTTGATGGAATATGTGACATGCTGTGGCCCGGTACAATATTTATAGTTTGAAAGAGTAGTTCTCCGTGTTTATTTGATCAAATGTGTATGAAAGTGAAATGTATATTGAACTAGGTTTCTAAAGCAGAAATAAGTTAAATAATTTCTTGAGGTATTGAATATTTTTCCTTTCCCTGCTTTATTTCTTCAACTTCTGAAATGTAAAAACAGTGACACCCTTGTGTGAAGTCTGGAGGGTAAGAAGTAGCTTCATTTAAATTTGAAGAGTAAGAATTATTATGCATTCTCAGAGTTTCAGGATCAAACAGAGAAGTCCTGGCATGGTGATGGCCTGACTCTTATCTATATAAATAAGGAGGTGGAACTGTATTACAAAATGGATGCGGTCTTCAATAATAAAATTCCATTAATAAGTCTGTCATCTTAACCAGTAACATGCAATTTGAAAATGTCTCTGTGGCCAGTTCGCTATTGCTCATTAGGAGTTTCTAAACATTCAGAATTTTACTCCAATATCCAGAATTTAGGTATCTGAGTATGTCGGGGTGGGGTGGGGGGGCACACGAGCATGTAATTTAGGATGAAAAGTGACTTTATAAGAGTAAGAGTGATCGGTCTTAACTGTTGCCACGTTGTTTGGGGAATTAACAGCGGCTGGTGACAGGACGATGAGACCTTTCGATCCTGAAGTTGCGATCAACCCCGACGGAAGGAAACCAGTCGACAGCTCTCCCGTTACGGAGCTGCACCTCTTCCCAAGATGACAGAAAGGAACATGTGTTTGCAGTCAGTGGGCAGGGCCCTGGGTTTCCTGTTATAGGCAGCTGCTCACTGCTTCCTGGACGGCCACCAAGTGCTCCGAGGTTATAAATAAGCAATTACTGGAACCCCTTCAGAGACCAGGCAGAAGGGTCAGTGATTCCTGGCATTCTTTCTTTGGCCCGCCGCTAGAATTCTGATGCCGAGGCGCATACGCCTGTGTGCATCCAGAGACCCCACGCTTCCCAAACCAAAGGGAAGAACTGTCAGTCTGCTGCACATTTGTTGCTCATCTGTTGGCATCAGGCAGCTGCCAGCCAGCCGCGCTGTCCGCCTGCAACATGGGCTAATTCTGATCCCTGTAGCCTCACTGTCATCACTGGACCCAGAGCCTCGCCTGGTAGAAACCCAGAGAACGCCTTCGTTCTCAGGGACCCAGTCTTAGACCCTGTGCTGAGTTGATCCGGATCTGAAGAGGAGTGCCTTCTGTCTATTATCGACGTGATGGGGAAGGGACAAGTGTGGTTGAACAGCTCCAGACTCGGCTACCCTGTTTACTTTACAAAGCCAAGGAAAGACCTAGAAACACATGTCTTGGGAGGAACACAGAGTGAAAAAGAGAGCCCCTCCTCACATCAGAAAAGGTCACCAATTATCATATTTGGCTGAACAGTGTAGTCAGGTTTTCCCACAACCAGATCCACTGGCAATGCCCTGCCAAGAGCAGCAGCCACAGGCTTGCAGTTCAAGGAGTCTCCTAAAAGAGCATTTTATTAAAGTCTTTTATTTCACTTTCAGGGAACATTTATTGTTTGCCCTCCACAAGCCAGTAATCGGTGAGGCGCTGCAGACAGTAGGGGAGGCCGTGGCCTCTGCCACTGAGAGCTGTGCTAAGCTCTGAAAAGCGTGAAATGCAGAGTGTGCAAAAGCGTCTTATGCCTTTTACTGTTACTTTTTTTTTTCCAAGTTAAGAAAAATTACTCTCTCCGTGACCACGTCCATCCAGACACCATTTATTTTAGAAAAATGATTGAGACTGAAATCCCAGTGATGAAGTTCAGATGACTTACATTTCAGCCTGGGGATGTCTTGATCTCTGGCCTCCACTTGTCTTCTGTAAAATGGGGATGATGTTAGGCCCCTTGGTACTTGGAAGTTATCGTAACAATGGCCTTGGAGGTCCCGTGTGTATTAAAAACACTGCCCGTATCCAGAGAAGTTCTGGATATGATGGCTCTGATCTTCATCTTTTTGTAGACAGAGGGTTGAATCATTTCATTCCTCTCTGGCTTTATTTTTCTGAGAATATCATCTAGATAGGACTATGTAATTCTAACATTTTCTCTGAAGTTGTTCTCTGGCTATCTAAGACATTCCAGAAAATAGCAGTATGGTTACAGTGTCTGGCTTTTTAATGGATGCGTGTGTGCTAAGTCTCTTCAGTCGTGTCCAACTCTTTGTGACCCCATGGATTATAGCCCGCCAGGCTCCTCTGTCCGGGGGATTCTCCAGGCACAAATACTGGAATGGGGTGCCATTTCCAGGGCCTCTTCCCGACCCAAGGATCAAACCAGCATCTCTTATATATCCTGCATTGGCAGGCGGGTTCTTTACCACTAGCGCCTCCTGGGAAGCCATAGCATTATCAGAGGACACTTCTCTTCCAGGTGGCTGGCTCAGGTAGGCAAACACACACTAGCCAGTCAGCAGCCCTTCAGCTTACCCTCTGTGTCTTTGCAAGAATCAAGTAGGTTGGTCATGTCTATGGTTTGCATCCCATCAAACACGCCCAGCTCCTTCCCAGTTTCCTCCTGTAGGTCCCAGACCCAGAGGAAGAGCAATGGAAGGCTTGAAAAGGGCGATTGAACTGCAAACAGCAGACCTGTTAACATCCACCTTCATTTCCTAGGATTCTGTAAGAAAGGACCACATGCTGGGCGGCTCACACAGCAGAAATGTCTTGCGGTTTTGGAGGCTGCAAGTCTGAGGTCGTGGTTTTGGCAGGGTTGATTCCTCCTGAGACTGTGAGGGAGGGTCTTCCCCAGGCCTCTGTCTCCTCGCTTCTAGTAGTTTGCTGGTGATTTTTGGCATTCCTTGGCTGGGAGAAGCACCACCTAATTCCTGCCTTCATGTTCACATGGCTTTCTCCCTGTGTTCATGTCTGTGTCCACACTTCACCTTTTTTAAAAGATGCTAGTCGTGGTGGATTAAGGTCCCGTCCTAACCACCTCATCTGAACTGATGACATCTGCAGTGAGCCTATTTCCAACCTTCTGAGGTTCTGGGGGTTATGACTTTACCGTGAGAATTTGGGAGGGGTACAGTTCAACCTATAGCAGTGTCATAAATTGATTTTACATTGAGATAGTTTTGCTTCCTACTGTGTATAATTCTAAGAACTAACCAGATGAAGGACTGGATTGTGCTTTTTTATTATTATCTTTTGTAAAACTGCAGAGCTAATGTAGTTTGATTTAGTTAACAGAAATGTTTGGAAGAATGAACTAGTGAGCTGAAAAATGGCTTGGTAGTTACTTACCCTGACCCCAGAAAGCCTTAGAGGATCACGGGAGCAGTGGGTGATGTGTGTTCCCAGATGGCCCAGCCTCCCTCTCCTCTGCTGACTTCATCTTTCCTGTTCCTTTTCCCCGCCCTCCATCCTTCCTGGTGTGTTGGGCCCACAGTTTGTTCTAACAGAAGCATATCAATGCTAGTTCGGTACTGGGCTCCCCTCCCTGACCACGTGGCTGGCCCTTGTGCTTTGCACCCCACCCTCACAGTATATTCATCTCTTCTACTACTCAACATGCTGGAAAAAGCATGTAATCTTAACTTTTAAAAGGTTAAGGTTCTGTATTTTATCACTTTCATTGGACAAAATGTATGACTTCTTCATTTCAGAAGTGTTTGATTTTTCTCTTTAAAAATGAAGCAGGGTTGACATCTGGGGGACCTGCAATCATGCTGTTGTTGTTCAGTCACAATGTCATGTCCAACACTTTGCAACACGTGGACTGGCATGCCACAGGCTCCTCTGTCTTCCACTGTCTCCTGGAGTTTGCTCAGATTCTTGTCCATTGAGTTGCTGATGCTCTCTAACTGTCTCATCCTCTGCTGTCTCCTTCTCCTTTTGCCTTCAATCTTGCACAGCATCAGGGTCTTTTCTAGTGAGTTGGCTCTTCACATCAGGTGGCCGAAGTATTGAATCATACTCAGTCTCAAAATAGGCAGAGGGCTGTGTCAGGATTCTGAGCTCTTTTTTTGTCATAATGCCAGATAGCTTTTCTCCAACTGTGGGGGCTGCTCTTGGGCCAACAGGGCTGGAAAAGAAATAGTCTAATGTTCATTGGCGTAAATGGGTTCACAATGGAAGTGTGTGCCTTGGCACCCGAAGATTTAAAAGGTCTGAATATTCATATGGTCTTATCTAAGCCACTCCCTGGTTGTTAGTTCCTCACATTAAAAAGATGTGTAAGTCCTCAGAGGTTCATGGTACATCCAGGCTGAGTAACTGTGAACCTTTAAAAAAAGAATTGGCATGTTGAGTTTTCAGTTGAAAATTCAACAATTCCTTCTTTTCGGGGTTCCATCCACTCACAGAGCCACGCAGCCCTTCCCCCGACACTGTCCCCTAGACCACAGCCAAAGCCCAGATAAACTGTGATCACCGCGTGTCCAGAACCGCGTTTGATTTCGCTTTACGTGTACGCCACTCCTCGTCTTTTGCGTCAAACATTTGACAAGGGCGAAGATGGCTTTGAAAGCAGAACACCCACATTTGGTATCCCTGCCTTCCTTTTTCTTATGTTTTGGCCTCAATCACAGTGCTTTTAATATTCATGAAGTCTGAAAAAATAAACATACTACGACTATTTCCTCTGCATGGAAATGTTATGGTTTCAAACCCCAGGGAAAACAATTGGGAAGTTCTGCAAAGCCACATTTTCTCCCTGTCGGCTGGAAAGGAGCTCCAGCTTGGCAGAGGTACTTCCTTGACACTCTGGGCTTCCCAGAGCAGATGACGGGGGTGGGGGAGGTGCGGGGGTGCTGCAGGGGCGCTTATTAAGGAAGGACAAGGAGTCAGCAGACATGCGTATTAGTGTATTTAAGTATTCTCTTTGCAATCATAGATACTAGAATCCTTTTTTTTCCTCTCTTTTAAGATCTATTTATTTATTTATTTTTGGCTGTGCTGGGTCTTCATTGCTCTGTGGGCTTTTTCCTCTAGTTGTGGCGAGCAGGGGCTTCTCTCCAGTTGTGGTGTGTGGGCTCCTTGTTGCGGTGGCTTCTCTTGTCATGGTGGCTTCTCTTGTTTTGGTGTGTGGACTCCAGTAGCTGCAGCCACGAGCCCAGTAGTTGTGGCTCCCAGGCTCCAGAGCACCGGCTCAGTTGTTGTGGCACATGGTCTCAGTTGCCCCGAGGCGAGTGGGATCGTCCCAGACCAGGGATCGAACCAGTGTCTTCTGAATTGCAAGGTGTATTTTCAGCCACTGGACCACCTGGGAAGCCTTGGAATCCTTTCAGCTGATTCAAAATTATGTAATTGAGGGAGGTAGGAAAAATATTTATTCCACTTACATTTCTGTGTTCAAGTAGAAATTGTTGACAATATTTCTCAGTCTTCTTTCTTTCCTTTAAGCCTACATTGATATTTCCACCCTAAAATTAGTTCAGCCAGTCCCTTAAATGTTTAAAAGGAATAAAGAGCAAGAACTCCCCATGAATTTGAAACCTGACCATTTAAGAAAAAACAAAATGAGTATTCAACTGGATTGGCCCAAAAGTTTTCAGGTTTTTCCATACAACATTATGGAAAAACCCAAACAAACTTTTTGGCCAACCCAATAAATAGTTAAAAGGAAATTGGCGTCAGAAGTGGTGTTTCAGTAATGGAACATGGTCCTAGGTTTCTATGCTGGAGTCCAGCCCTGTGGGTCACCCTAAGTACAGACAGGTGCTCCTCCAAGTTGCCCAGAGGACATCGCTACTGTCACCCTTCTCCCCTGCCCTCCCTTGCTTGTTCTCTGTCCAAGGATGGTCCCGTGTGCCACACTGATGACTGAGCTGTCACCACCTTCATGTTTCTCTTTCTCCCAGCTCCTCTGTATCATGTGTTTTCACCTTCTTTCTCAGGAGCCATGTGATTGCTCTGTCCTCAAGCTAACTGCCTCTTCCCCAGTTACATCTCCATAGCCAACTCAAGTGCCATTAGCAGCCTCTTTGGTTCCTACCACTTACCACTAAGGATGATAAGGAGACACATATTTAGGGGGCCAACTCCTGGGAGCTGGCCAAAATTAGCTAGTGGTCAGTGGGGATGTCAGCCAGGGCCTTCCAGCACGAGGGGAGCTGGATAGGCTGCCTTGTCTTCCCTCCTGGAAGACAGACAGAAGGTCAAGTGCTACATCTGCCGTCTTGGGGCCATGAGGCCACAGGAGAGAGGAAAGAAGAAAACCAATGCTGAGGGTGTTAGTGTTAGGTGTTAGTGCCGAAGGACCAGAAAAACCTGGGTGCTCTGGATCATGGTGGAGCAAATACCTTCTTCCAGAAATGTTGGGGGAGAAAAAGTCAAAATCAGTCTTCATTTTGGCTTTCATTCTATGCCGTCCAGAAACACTGACTCTTTTCCTGTCCTGCACTAGAATGTGAGATTATGAAGGAAATTGTGTCTTGTTGGTCTCCCTTGCTAGATGCATTGGATATACTTGTAGGTGAGCTCCTTGTTTTATAATAAATTTACCCACAGGGTGCAGACCTGACATGTCTAGCTTCCGTGACAGCAGACAAGGGGTAGGACCAGAGTATGGTATCATCACAGCTGGTGGGTGGATGCTGTGGCCTTCAGAGAGAAGCAGAGAGGGAAGAGGCCTACAGTCATCTCGTCTCCCGGGATGGGTCAAAGGAGAAATGACAGCCCAGCCTGGAGATTCCCTGGTGCCTGTTTTGTTGCAGCTTCCCACAAGAAACCTTTTCATCACTGGAGTCATCATGGCCCCCTCCCCACAGAAGAAAATAAGATGGAAAATTCTCCCTTCGGGTGGACTCTGAGCATTCGTTGAGGCCACTCAAGCAAAGAGCAACCCGGAAGGTCTGCAGCTTGTGGTCCCTGGCATCAGAGGCCCCGGGTTTTCTTTCTGCCTAATTTTCATATGCTCGTGAGCTGCGGGAGGCTTAATTAAAACTGCAGGGGAGCCAAAGTAAGCGCAGAAAGGAACTGTTTTGATGCTTCAAAACCCCAAGCGAACAGAGTGTGGTTATTCCATTAGGCACGCTTATAGGATTTGTCCTAGGCGTTTGGATTGCTCCAGGCCTGCTGGGGAAGTCAATCGTGGGCTTTAGAGCTGAAAGGAACCATATTGAATGCTCCCAAATTTCACTTTTCATCTTCCCGGCGAGGTTTCCCATTCCCAGTGCGTTATTGTGAGCCATGTGTGAACTTTTCCTCCAACTTCTGTTTACTCAGCTTTCCTTCCGCTGAGGCCAGATTACAAGACAGGGCCAGCCCAGCTTTTCTGCCTGGTTTGGCGGTCATGATCTCGGATTCCTTGCCTGCTTTTCCCTGCTGGTCACTAGAGGCTTTAGTAAAACCTGGGTTTGCCTGAGAAGCAGCACACAGGGTTCAGAGCACAGGGTCTCCCAGCTGGACTGCTTCTTGTCTGTGTGACCTTAGACAAGTCACCATATCTTTATGCTTTGCTGCGTCATCTGCCAAAGGGGATGGGGTGGTGGAAACTGTCAACATCTTAGGGTTTGCTGTGTTCCTTCACTGAGGAATTATCACCAGGATCACAGTCCTACAGGCCAGCACCATGTCTCCCAGGGCTAGGGCATGCCGACCTGGGAGTGAACACATTGCCCGCTCCTCACAGAGGATCACTCAGTCATCAGCTCAAAATGGACCCAGGTGTTGAGGAACCTAGCCCGATCTGACTGCTGGAAAGCCAGGCCAGGGAAGAGGTTTGCCTGATGCCAACTGAAGAATCCTTAAAAGTCTGGATGAAAATACTGAGTATCAGCTGCTGAAGATTTAGGAACTGGTGGTACTGGGGGCCTGGCCTTAGCTTTCTTACCAGGTATTTGTACCCCAACCAAGACATCAGTGTAGATTCTATAGTGTGTATGACTAGACTGTGCCAATGAACCTGTTAACAAGGGGCCACCTATGACATCAGCCACTGAGGACCCACCTCCACCCTCAGGAGGCTTTCCGTCTTAAGAAGAAGATCAAGCAACACGTGAGCATCCCTAAGCACAGAGCAGAATCACAAGGCACCTTGGAAAGCAGATACACCCTGAGGTCTGCCCACCTGGACCAGGGGGTGGTTCTTACCTCTGGTTCCAGAGGGAGGACACATGACCTCTCTGGACCAGACTTGCCCCATCTATGAAACAGAGGTGAACGCTATTGTTGTAGGACCATCTGTGTGTGTTAACCCAGGGGACAGCAAGTGACCATGTGGCCACACACAGTAGTCTTGCGAGAAGTGGGAGCAATAGAACTGTCACTGGTATAGTTGAACACAAGGGAGGAAGTGGATCATTCTGCCTGGAGACACCGAGGGGGTGAACCTTGAACTGAATCCTGAAGGAGGAAGAGGAATTCTCACTGTTAGAACCATAGCAGAGGTGGGCACTGTCAGCCAAGCATAAAACAAGGTGTGCAGAGCCCCCTCAAAAAAAAAAAAAGAACCTTGAGGATTTGGAGAAATGTAGACAGTCCATGTGGCCAGAATGCACGGCTGGGCATGCAAGGCCAAGAGCTGGGTCTTGAATGAAAGACCACAAGTGGCCTCAGGTGCCTTTGTAGCAAGTTAGATTTTGCCAAGTTTTGCAACATGCTAAAAAGCCCAGTGCCGAGTACCCTATTAGGCAGTTTATATATGGGTTGTTGTTGTTCTCGTTAAGTCGTGTCTGACTCTTTGTGACCCATGAACTGCAGCATGCCAGGCTTCCTTGCCCTTCACTATCTCCTAGAGCTTGCTCAAACTCATGTCCATTGAGTCGGTGATGCCATCCAACCATCTCATCTTCTGTCGTCCTCTTCTCTTCCTGCCCTCAATCTTTCCCAGAATCGGGGTCTTTTCCAGTGAGTCAGCTATTTGCAATCAGGTGGCCAAAGTATTGGAGCTTCAGCTTCAGCATCAGTCCTTCCCATGAATATTCAGGGTTGATTTCCTTTAGTATTGATTGGTTTGATCTCTCTCCTTGCTGTCAAAGGGACTCTCAAGAGTCTCCTCCAGCACCACAGTTTGAAAGCATCAATTCTTTGGTGGTCAGCTTTCTTTATGGTACTTGATGCCCAGATTCACCCTCCAAGGATAGCTCCATTTTACAGATGTGTGCACTTGAGCTCAAGGAGACTGTCACTTCATCATTCAACTCACCATATTAACTTGTGGGGAATTAGGCAGGCTGCCCACCTGACAGAGGTATCACATACTTCATGTTCAATTGTGTTGATTTATTTTTTGTTTCATGTTTACTCACTTCCCTTTGGATGCATTTGGAACAAAGCAATACCACAAATCAATAAAATACACCATCTCCACTGATGGTGAGACTTGAAGTAGAGTTGGGTCACCCTCACCAGCTGGACCATTGACTAGATGAGGTGGAGCCCTGCTTCTCTGTTAAAAGCAAAATACCAACACAGAGACTCATGTTTACTTTGGGTCATATTCTCTCCAAATAAATCAGGCATCCTGTTAAAAAACAACACATTCTATTTTTTTATGGTAGATATTAGCTTGAGTGCAAAATAGGATAATATGAAACATTGGGTTGAGGTTGAAGCTATGAATTTAATGAAATTTTATGTGTCACCCAGAAAGGAATAAGACCCAAACCAACCTCAGATGGGTGGGTTTCCCAAATGGTTCATCAGGTAAAGAATCCACCTGCCAACGCAAGAGACGCAGGAGACTCGGGAAGATGCCCTGGAGGAAGAAATGGCAACCCACTCCAATATTCTTGCCTGGAGACTCCCATGGACAGAGGAGCCTGGTGGGCTACAGTCTATGAGGTTGCAAAGGGTAGGACACGGCTGAGAGACCAAGCATGCACGCACACAACCTCAGATGAAGCATCCTCAGTTAAATGGTGGTAAAAGCACATGTTCACATCAACCCAGAAGTTGGGATATCTGACACACCCCAGAACCCCAAGCTCTGTAATCTCCACTGCTGCTGTGCACCCGGAATGCTCACCATGCATTTATTTTGGACGAGTTCTAAACAGGTGTTTCCTCTGGGCCACAAGTGGTTTAACTGAGAGCCTTGCCACGTCCGGCGTGTTCAGCTGGAATCTCGGAGTGGAGGCCGTGCAGGCCTGGCGGCTCCTCTGTGCGATGCTGACGGCCGGGACTTGCCAGTTCCCACGCTGGTCAGCGCTGGACACAGAACAGATGTTGGGGATTACAGGGGAGGACTTGGGGAGGCCGTGGGCCTGAGCATCTGCGGAAGTAATTCATTGTGGGGACTGGACAGGCCCCGTGGAACCCGCGGTGAGAGGTTCTAGGAAATAAGCCTCAATGGGCCTGCAGATCAGGGTGCAAAACAAAAATTCTCCCAGTGTCCTTGGATTGAGGGAAAAATCGTTCATCATCATCTACAAGTCCAGCTGAACAGAGAAATGAAGAAACCCTAATCCTACAGATACTCGTTCACATTCTAAACTGTGAATTAATCAGTGGGGTCCTGACTCCGAAGCATCAGAGTGCTATCCTCTGATTGACTCCACGTGAATCACTGGGAGATGGTGGGCAGAGCCCTGGAAGCTTGGTGGCCCATCCTTGGCCCGGCTTCCAGGAGGCTCCTTTAAGGCTGGGCTCGATTCACCCTGGGATAATACAGAGTTGTTTCTTCCTGCCCATTTCTGGCCATCCTAAAATTCCTCTGTCCAGCCGCTGCACCAGCAGTACTTGTACTATTGTCTCATCCTTGGCCTGCTTTCCGAGATGCTGTGAGTTAGAAGTCCAGAGCGTACAGTGCTCTAGGTGACAGTTTCAATATCTGTGCGATGACCATCAGTGAGCCTCGGCTGTTTCTTAGCGCAGCTCTGTGGAAAGCTAGCCGGAAGACAACTACGTTAAGCGCTTCTGAGGCACCCTCTGTGCGGGTAATGGACTTCAGTCGGATTTCTCATACAATTCAATTGCGTTGGTCAGTGCATGTCAGTAACTGTTGTTGGTTTAAAAAATAAAATCATTTAAAGAGCCATAAAGAAAGGAATGGCATGATTAGAATCACCTCAGCCAGAAAAACTCATTGAAGAAAAATTTAGAAATAAAAGTATTTAAATAGGGACCCTAAGTGGAATAGAACTCAGAATACTTTTTTTTTCTTTTTAGATTTTTCTCTTCCGTTAGGTCTGTTGCCAACTTATTTATAGCCTGTTAAGGATTTCAGAGGACTTCCCTGATAGCTCAGTTGGTAAAGAATACGCCTGCAATGCAGGAGACTCCAGTTTGATTCCTGGGTTGGGAAGATCTGCTGGAGAAGGGATAGGCTACCCACTCCAGTATTCTTTGGCTTCCCTTGTGGCTCAGCTGATAAAGAATCTGCCCACAATGCAGGAGACATGGGTTCGATTCCCGGGTTGGGAGGATTCCCTGGAGAAGCGAAAGGCTACCCACTCCAGTATTGTGACCGGGAGAATTCCATGGACTGTATAGTCCACAGGTTCACAAACGTTCGGACACAACAGAGTGGATTTCAATAGAAAGAATTACAGGCAAAGATGTATGTTCAACTATTACTGCCTTAGAGTTGATAACGAATTTTTTGTTTTTTTGTTTTTTTCTGAGACTGTAGTATATGTGTTGTGTTTTCTGGAGGTAAACATATAAACATTTGTGCTAGGGAGAAAGCAGGTAGTTAATATGGAGAACAAAAGAATAGTGATAGGTTGCTAATAAATGTTTTTAAAGAAAAGAAAAATAAAGGAGACATAAAATTGTATATCATGGGCATGAATTTCCGTAATGAATAAACAAGTAAAAGTTTGAGAAAAAGCAAAATGGATCTTTGGAATAAACATTGTATTATTCAAAATCTCAAATGCATTAGTAGAATTCATTCACACAATCAGCTAGGAATTTTTTTTTAAACAGTGCCTCAAAGTAACTTGATTTTTGTTTTGTTTTGTTTTTTAAAAATGAGAAAGAGGGATAATTATTGAATTTTGTTTCTCCTCTGAAAGCATCTTCATTTCTCCAAAATTAATATAAGAAATCTCTATGAAAGAAAAGAAATCCCGCAGTGCCTTCAACAATATTAAGGGGACAAAGACAAAAGAAAAGAAGGTCTAAAATACCACTTGATGTGGTATGATGTCACTTGTATTTGGCATCTCAAATACAATACAAGTGAAGCTATCTACAAAGCAGAAACAGATCCACAGACGTAGAGAACAAACCTGTCAGACCCACAGATGTAGAGAACAAACCTGTGGTTGCCAAGGAGGTAGGGGAGGAACGGACGGGGAGTGTCGGATTAGCAGGTGCAAACCACTGTCTATAGGATGGTTCAACAGCAAGGTCCTACTGTGCAGCACAGGGAATTCTATTCAATGTCCTGTGATAAAGCATAATGGAAAAGAATATATATATGTATGTATATGTATATGTATATATATATGTATATATGTATAATATGTATATTATATATATATAATATTTGTATTGAACTCTTAAAGAAGAAAAGAAAGTCTAGATGATTTTATGAAGAGCAAATGCTATCATATGTTATGTACATGACAGCCCAGTTCTAACGTGAGAAGATGCTGAAATGTAGTAGGCTATCTATAGAAGAATCAGTCAAAAGCATTCATGTGCTATTGCATCTATGAATTTTTAAACTCGGGAAACTATATTGAGATAAAATGAAATATATGGGAAAGGGAAACATGGCTGATATGTTTCTATTAGAGTGCAATGGAAAAAATTGCATCTGTTTTATGTAAATTTTCAGCAGTGACCTGGTAAAGAAAGTCAAAACTACATTAATTAAATTTACAGAGCCAAAAAAAGGTGAAGACCCAGGAGGTTAAACATAAAAATACAGATGGACTGAGAGAGATGAGAGGAAATAGACAGACCTTTACAACATGATATTCAGCTTAGAAATATGCATGCGTGTACGATGGGGAATACTAGCCAAAAACAGATAGCTGGGTTAAAGAAAAAGTTAATAAAACGTTGAGTCTGAAAAACCATACAGACCAAAGCCAGGAAATTACACAGTCGTGGATCCCGCAGTAACTGTAAATTAGCCCCGTGGCACATGTGTAGTATTTCATATTCCGGGATGTGATGCTAACTTTCGCGCATAGACGTGTGTGCGTGTTTCATCTGAATTATAGTTGTAACGGGACAGAGGTGAAACAGGATGTGTGATGGATCTCCTGCTCCTTTTCCCAAGTCATCTGGAGCCTGGGAGCCCGAGGAAAGACTTGGGAGGAGATAGGCTTTCGTTCAGTGTTGTTATTCATTGGAGGAGCTGGAGGGTTGTTTCTTGACAATTGCGAAGTGCCGTGTGTGTCTGGGGTCTTGGAAAGTTGCCCTTAGCACCTCTGAGTTGACACTGGCCCTTGAACTTTCCAAGTCACACCTTCCACCCCATCCCCTCTCTGCACTCTGCTGGGACCATTCTCCCACCCTGGCCTCTTGATTATTTTACCTCAGGGCTTCCCTGGTAGGTCAGTTGGTAAAGAATCCGACTATGATGCAGGAGACCCCGGTTCGATTCCTGGGTCAGGAAGATCCCCTGGAGAAGGGATATGCTACCCACTCCAGTATTCTTGGGCTTTCCTGGTGGCTCTGCTGGTAAAGAATCCGCCTGCAATGTGGGAGACCTGGGTTTGATCCCTGGGTTGAGAAGATCCTCTGGAGAAGGGCACCGGCTGGTGGTGGTTTAGTCGCTAAGTCGTGTCCGACTCTTGAGACCCCATGGACTGTAGCCCGCCAGGCTCCTCTGTCCATGGGATTTTCCAGGCAAGAATACTGGAGTGGATGGCCATTTTCTTCTCCAGGGCATCTTCCCGACCCAGGAATTGAACCCAGGTCTCCTGCATTGTAGGCAGATTCTTTACCGACTGAGCTATGAGAGAAACCCTTATTCTGGCCTGGAGAATTCCATGGACTGTAGTCCATGGGGTCGAAAAGAGTCGGGCACGACTGAGCGACTTTCACTTTCACTTCACTTTCATTTTACCTCCCAAGTTCTTTTCTCTTCTATCCCATCCCCCTGCTGCCATCTCATCTTGCTGGACAAGCTCCATCCGGCTCTCCGTCCTTCTCCGCATTTCCTCATGCTATCGCTGTACCCTGACCCCCATCATCCTCCCCCTCATTGTCCCTAAAATCTCCTCACCTCAGAACCTAGCTCCATCCTGGACGCCCTCCCCTGAGGCTTCACTGAGTCCTGGTTCCTCCTCCAGCGCCCCACCTGCTAGTGTAGGAATCACTCAGATGGTAATCTCAAGCCTTTCCCCACCCAGTATTCCCTTTCCTTGTGATCTCATATATTTCCACAGATTCACCCATCCCTGGGTACAAACGAGCCTCTGAATAAATAGAGCTAGCCCACCTCTCCTGTGAGAAGGCATAGCCCTGGGGTTAGATGGCTGGGTTTGTAACCAAGGCCAAGTGCACACTGCTCACCTCACAACAGGCCAGTAAATCCAGAGAGGAGTCGTTGGGACAAGGAACAACGACTTTATTTCGAAAGCCAGCAGACCAAGAAGATGGTGGACTGGAAAACTATCTTCCCAGAGTTAGAATTCAGGCCTGTTTTATACTAAAAGGGAAAGGAGTAATGTCAAACATTTCCTGGTTCCGGCTAGACTCCAGAGGGGATGTATTAATTTCTTCTTGCCCACAGTCGTCCACAGGTGGGTCTGGTCAGGATATTTCCTGTGACCTAAACAAAGGTATTTTAACTTAATGCTCATTACCCAAGAGGCAGAGTTCCCAGAGCTAGGCCTTTTGAATGGCTTATAGGCAACGGTAGTGATTAACTTGTAATAGAATACAGAGGACCTCATCTGTAAGCTGGGAGTTGCCATAGCGCCCGTCTTACCTGGATGCAGGGACGATGGGGGAAGCTGACTGGGTAAGGACTGAGCACACAGTAGGCTCTTTCCTTGTCATCATGACCTTCCTCATCCATCTCCAAGTGGTGGTCATTACTGGGAGCTCCAAGTTCTCTGCAAAACCGGAACTTTCTGAAAGTCTACCTCATTCAGCCTCAGGACCTGTGGTTCCACCTGCCCTTCCTTACAGGCACCTTCTTCTCCCTGCCTACCCTCTCTGTTGCCCTCTGACCAGTCAAGGCTCACCTTTGTCCCCCTGGCTATTTCAGAGACCCTCTTTCTGTGGAATTTTTCAACCTGGTGTCAGATCTCACATGGAGAGACAAAGGATGTGGAGTCAAACCCCCAGCTTAGTTGAATATTGAATATTGACATGCCACTTGCTTCGTATCTTTTCGAAAAGAAAATGTTAGCCATGCTGTTGCGTCCTCCTCGTGGAACTCCCTGTCGCATTCCTCTTGAGCTAGAAGTATTCTCATTGCTTTCATGTTTACTATTCTCACGCAGGTAATATGTATGTAGAAAATATAAACAATGGGCAATGTTGATTTTTGCAGGGTTTTGGAACTTTATATAGATTGTATGATATATACTCTTCCCCTCAACCCTGGATTGCTTTGGTTTTTTCCAAGACTGGTTTTTGAGGATTATCTATAGTGATGCATATGTAGCTGACTCATTTTAGTCCTGTTTTCAGTTATATAAATATGTGTGTGCGCTCAGTTGTGTCCAACTCTCTGCAACCCCAGGGACTGTAGCCCACCAGGCTCCTCTGTCCATGAAATTTCCCAGGCAAGAATACTGGAGTGGATTGCCATTTCCTTCTCCAGGGAATCTTCCCGACCTAGGGATCAAACCCTTGTCTCCTGCATAAGCAGGCAGATTCTTTACCCACTGAGTCATCAGGGAATCCCCCATATAAATATGCCAGAATGCATTTCTCCTCCTATTGACAAATATTTAAGGTTTTGACTTCTGGTGAAGTTCAATCACCAAAAATGCTGTAATGAACATTTCTGCACAGATTTCTGTATCTGGTTGTGAGCATGTATACGTATAACCAGAGCAAATGTATAACTGGGATTGGAATGCCCATTGGAAACCTCTTAGCCTGTGGCTTTTCTTTAAACTCTGTTATGTTGTGCTTTAGTGCAAGTCTTCCATTTTAATGCATGCTCATCCATTTCCCTGCATAGTTTTTGCTGTTTCATATCAAATTTTCTAAAAGCTAATCAGGGACTCTCCCGCCTTTTCTTCCACAAGTGTTAAGTTTTGCCTTTCACCCAGAGGTCCCCGATCCACCCAGAAGTGACGTATGTCTGAGGCTCGAAGCAGGTGGAACTGGATGTTTGCATCTGGACGAGCTCCTCCCCCATGGATTTGCAGGACTCCTAACCTCTGGGTCTCTAGCTCTGTTGCTGAGATTCTGCACATCCAGGCCCCCAGTCGCTGGGGTTGCATCTGAGGGGCAGGGTCTGAGCAGTGGGTGGGGGTACTCTGTTAGCTAGGCTTAGAGGACCGTGAGCCTTTGCCTGCAGGTAAGTGGCTTGAATATAGAGCCTGTTTTGAGATGGTCCATGGTCCACTGCATGGGAGGTTTTGTCCCTCTGCAGAGTCTCAGAGTCCTGAGATCTTTGGTATAGCTAAGGCTAAGTGTCTAGAAGCTGGAATCTCTAGAGAACAATTGAGCTATCCACTGGTAGCCTCTTTTCCACTTTTAAATTGTTGTTGTTCCGTTGCTAAGTCATGTCTGACTTTTTGTGACCCCATGGACTGCAGCACACCAGGCTTCCCTGTTCTTCACCATCTCCCAGAGCCTGCTCAAACTCATGTCCATTGAGTCAGTGATGCCATCCGACTATCTCATCCTCTGTCGCCCCCTTCTTCTCCTGCCTTCAATCTTTCCCAGCATCACTGGTCTTTTCCAGTGAGTCAGCTCATCGCATCAAGTGGCCGAAGTATTGGAGATTCAGCTTCAGCACTTAGTCCTTCCCATGAATATTCAGGGTTGATTTCCTTTAGGATTGACTGGTTTGATCTCATTGCTGTCAAAGGGACTCTCGAGAGTTTTCTCCAGCACCACAATTCAAAAGCATCAATTCTCTGACACTTGGCCTTCTTTATGGTCCAACTCTGACATCCATACATGACTACTGGAAAAAAATCATAGCTTTGACTATATGAACCTTTGTCATCAAAGACCTTTTTATAAAAATGATTGTTTCCTAACCTGTTGATGCCAGCCAAGATGCTTTGAAGACTAAGACGTTGGTTTTGCTTCACAGGTACCAACCTTAGTAAGACTTGTCCTACTGAGAAATAGTAAGAACCGTGAGACCCACTCAGATCCACAGCTGCTCCAGTACTGGAGTCTAGTTTTTATGGACACGGCACTCTGTTGTCTGTTAATTGAGACAATGCACGCCTTCTTACTGGGTCAGCACATCGCATCACCCTCTGGAACAATGACATTCCCTTGAAATAGCCCAGTTATTAAATCCATCATTGAAAAATGTTGCATTTTAAGCAGAATGGAAAAAGACAAGGTCAGAAAAGTTGCAATACAGGATGGGGAGCATGTGATTTTTAAAAAAATAAAATAAAATAAAATAAACAAACAAAAAAAAAAAGTTGCAATAGAGTAGGACTTCTGAGCTAAAACTTTCAGCTGGATTATACATATCTAAAGGCTTGCAATTTATTAAAATAAAAGTTATTGAAATGCTAGCAAAATGGTAAAGAAAATACTAGAAAATTATGAGGAGCCATTAAAGCCACTGTCTGTTGAGAATATGGATCTCAGACCACAGGAGAAGCCCTGGCACTAGAGTCAGAGAGACCTGGGTTCAGATCCTGACTTAGCCCCTTACAAGTGACCTTGAATTGGCCCTGAGCCTTAGTTGCCTCATCTGTAAAATGGGAACAATTAATGTATCTCTTGCAGGGGGTTTTTGTAGGGCTTGGAAACAATATATGTGGGAGTGCCCAGGAAGAGAGGTTTAATATAAAAGAAGAGAAGCAGAAATCAAACCCATCTCTTACACAAGCCTGAGGCAGGTGGTGTTACCTAATGAAAGTAGGAAATGCTAGGAGAGGAGTGGGGAGGTGGGAGGGTTGATTTTCGGTTACTCAGTCAGTTCAGTTTCAGATGCTCAGTCGCGTCTGATTCTTTGCAACCCCCACGGACTGCAGCACACCAGGCTTCCCTGCTGCTAAGTCGCTTCAGTCATGTCCAACTCTGTGCGACCCCATAGATGGCAGCCCACCAGGCTCCCCCGTCCCTGGGATTCTCCAGGCAAGGATACTGGAGTGGGTTGCCATTTCCTTCCATTACTAATTTCAGCTGCTAGTACACGTCTATTATTTGGGAAGCCCTTGTGGGGAATTTGGAGCTGGTGCAGGGTGTGTTGGTGGATTCTTGTGTACATACAGCAGTGTGTCCATGGAGATGAGAAGGTGCCTGCAACACACGTTGTGAATGGGTGGAGATGAGGCCCTGGAGGCATGGATGGCCCTCCTCCTTCCCCAAGTCTCTACAAAGGGACCTTGAGGTTGGTACGTACCAAGTGCTCCAAAACCTTGGAGAAGGGAAGGCAGAATAGTTGTTGCTGTGAAGTTTCTAGCTTCAAGAAATAAATTTACTTTAAAAGTAGAAAGCATAGTTTTCATTTCTCAATCTGGTCCTTGGGATGGGTCATTTGCTATTCTCAGTTTATCATGAACTGTTTATGAAGTCAAATCTTTTCTTCCCAAGACTCTTTTTTTTTTCTCTTAAAAAAATAGCAATCTGAACTTTGGTTGGAGGAGCTGTAAAAAGTAACAGCAAGAGTGAGAGAGAGAGGAAAAAACTGCAGAAGGGCTCCCTAGGGGGCTGCGGGCTGCTGCTCAGTTTCAGTTGCAGTTGTCAGAGGTAAAGAAAACAGTGGAGAAAATGTCTCATCGAGGGTCCCGGGCTGCTCTGCTCCAGGAAGGCAGCAGAGGGCTGGAGCGCAGCCAGAGGGCGGGCGGGGGCTCAGACACGGTGCCCCGCTCCAGCCCTGAGCTCACTGGCGGCTCTAAGTCATCTTACAGGCAGAGCTGTTTCCAGATCAGATGTTTGGGGGTTGGGAGAGCTAGGAAGACTTCAAGGAAGGGAGGAGTACAGGCTTATTTTTTAAGGTTTGCTCGGGGCTTTGGTGGCATGGATCGTCTGTGAGTACAGCTGACAGTGAGCTGGGTACCACAGCCCCTCGAAGGGAAGAGCTTCCACTGTCCTGGTCGTGGCTGCTTAGGGGAAACTGAGGCAGGCAGAGGGCAGTGGCCCCATGCAGGTGTCACCATCTAAAGCTTAGAGGCACAGCTCCCTCCCAGCTCTGTGTGAACCTGAAGTCCTTGCTCTGTCCACCCACTCAACTGCTGAGAAATCACCCAGGACAGCAAGAGTTGGTATCCCGAGGCTGCTGCCCAGGGGCGAGGACTCTGCCCCTCCACCCCCAGCAAATGCTCGCGGTAACTCATGGAGGAGAAGACGACGGTGGTCCTGTCCCAAAGGGGAATCCTTCTTGTCCCTTCTGTGTCCATTCTGAGATCCAGATCGAGAAGCACCCCTAAGAGATCCAGTGGGTTGGAAATATGGAAACCTTGATCCAGGTAGGATCCACCTGAAACCTGAATCAGCGAAACTGTCGTGTGATTGAAGCCTGGTGACCCACGGCCCCTCTGTGTCCCCCTAACAACGCCTGCTCCTGCCCCTCTAAGCTCCCACCTCAGGGACTGGTTATCTAATGTGTAAATAGTCTCCACACCAGACATGTATTCTCGACTGTTAAGTCCACTCTCCTTAATTAATTTCTCCCTCCATGAAACACCTCTGACAGCGGATGAGGGAGACACACATACCCTGGAGGCCCCAGGACATATCCTGTAGCATTCACTGCATCTCCAAGTTCATATGTATTTGAACACTCTGGTTTTACCAATATGGAATGATCCATTTTTCAAATCTTCAGGCGAGAATGAAGATCCAGGAAAATATGACCTTTTTATCAGGTGGTTTTCATTCTAATTTAGAATATACATGTCTTTCAGGTCACACTTGGAGTTTTAAAGATACTCTAAATGCCCAAAGGAGTGATTGCTGAGGACTTTGCTGTGAGATGAAGGACGTCCCGTTTGGGATATTTGTGTCAGCACACACATCGTATTAATTACCTGGTTCCTGTTGTCTACCTCTTCATTCATGGAGAGATGGTACCTCACCAGGTCCCTCCCAAAGAAAGCCCCTCACACCTCACACCTAGGGAGGGAGTTGGGTCCCTGCGGAGGTTGCAGTGTTGATTTTTTTCTGTAGAAAAGGACTGGGAAGGACGCTTTATGGCAAGTCCTGGCCCTCGGTGATGCACCAGGCAATCTTGGTCTCCTCCTCCAGGCAGGGGAGCAACTGCCATGGTTGCCTCCTCCATGGCTATCACGGCGTCCAGAATCCACCCCACAACAGGAAACACAGACTGACCTCGCCCAACTCAGGCTCCTCCAGCCTCATTTCTAGAACCTTCTCTCGTCTGTCACCATGTCCATGGGTGGCTGGACCTGAGCACCATGGACATTGTGTGTGTGTGATGAGGACCCCACAGAAGTTTCTGCGTGCTCTAATCCCTGGCCACTTGTTTCACGGCATCCCTGATCTGTCCAGATGCGATGCTGTGCTATATTACATTTAGACCAGCTCTACCTTCTCTGGGCTCTCACCAGCTGTGGCTTCATTATCAAGTAGCTTCACACCCAAGCCTCACTTTCCTCTAATTTACTGCAAGAGGTTCCTCTGCATTTGGCCTGTGTGCTCAGTCTTGTCCAACTCTTTGTGACCCCATGGACTGTAACCCACCAGGCTCCTCTGTCCATAGGATTTTGCAGGCAAGAATACTGGAGTGGGTTGCCATTTCCTTCTCCAGGGACTCTTCCTGGCTCAGGGATCAAACTGGAATCTCTTGCATTGGTGGGTGGATTCTTCACCACTGAGCAGCCAGGGAAGCCCATGCGTTTGGCACCCAACCCGAGTCCTCACTGGCTAAAGATGTGTTAACTGAGGGTGACTTCTTCCCAGTGGGGCTGTTAGCACATCAAAAGGATGCCTCACTCAGTAGTGTATGTGAGTGGGGAGAAGGGAGTAAGTAATGCCATTTGTCACCTAGTCCAGTTTAATAAACCTTTTTTTTTAATGCTAAGAGAATAAGTCCTTGGAAGAAAAGTTATGACCAACCTAGACAGCATATTGAAAAGCAGAGACATTACTTTGCCAACAAAGGTCCGTCTAGTCAAGGCTATGGTTTTTCCAGTGGTCATGTATAGATGTGAGAGTTGGTCTGTGAAGAAAGCTGAGTGCCGAAGAATTGATGCTTTTGAACTGTGGTGTTGGAGAAGACTCTTGAGAGTCCCTTGGACTGCAAGGAGATCCAACCAGTCCATTCTGAAAGAGATCAGCCCGGGGATTTCTTTGGAGGGAATGATGCTGAAGCTGAAACTCCAGTACTTTGGCCACCTTATGTGACGAGTTGACTCATTGGGAAAGACTCTGATGCTGGGAGGGATTGGGGGCAGGAGGAGAAGGGGACGACAGAGGATGGGATGGCTGGATGGCATCACTGACTCGATGGACATGAGTCTGAGTGAACTCCGGGAGTTGGTGATGGATAGGGAGGCCTGGCATGCTGCAGTTCATGGGGTCGCAAAGAGTCAGACACGACTGAGCAACTGAACTGAACTGAACTGAACTGAAGAGAGTAAGAACAATCTAACTAAATCTCAATTTCAATACCAATAGCTGCGCCCTTGCCAAAGATTTCAGTACCTCGAACTTAGTCAATATGTGAAAATCAAGACACTAGAAAATCTTTCTGGAGACACACCCTTAAAATCAGTTATTTCCATGACATGTTTTAACAGCTCCAAGTTTTAAAAACCAGCAACAAAACCATATTTCCAAATCCCCACATAACCTTTGTCAACTGGGTTCAAAGATTATTTTCCTCATTTCCCTCAGCCATGAGAGTTCTTACTGATGTTTCAGAACCCACTTTAAACAGCACATACATGATTGTCACCAAATGGTATTTTTACTTTTCTCAAAAAGCAGTTCCCAGCTTTATTGAGACATAGTTGACATCTAACATCGTATGTTTAAGGGGTACATACAGCATGTTGATTTGATCCACTTACGTCTTGGAAAATGATTATCATCACAGCACTAGCTAACATGTCCAGTCCATCACATAGCTGTCATTTCTATAAGATGTTATTTTTAAATGACCTGTATTCTTTGATAAATATACCAGCCGGTAATGATCCAGGATGTAGCAGTCCCAGAAATGTAGCTTTAACAAGCCCGCCTTCTGCTGCTCCATCAACCTGGGATAGGTTTAGAGGAGGAAGGTGGGACCTGCAGAAAGAACCTGGATAATTCAGCTCCTCCCTGTGGTTTGCTTGGGGTGCTGTGGCTGGGTGGGGGAGTTAAATTTTCCTTCTGTGTTTATGCTTTCTGTATGAGAAATGGGAACTAGAGATAGCCAAAGAGCTATGAACACTGCAGTGCACTCCCTCTGAGAGACCTCTGCGTGCGTTTTTCCTGACATGTGATCTCACGGTGGGTCCAGTGGTTGGTGGTCTCCATAGTCTCAGTGGATCAAGGCCTGGAGTGATGCACTGTGTTTGAGGCCCGGAATTTTTTTTTTTTTAAGGTGAGGAGATTCCAAAACAGAACATACAAAAGCCATCATATGCATCAATGCATATGGACATATACACAGCATGTAACACTTAAAGAGGCAGTGTAAATCTGGGTGGGCAGCATCGAGAGATCGCATCTCAGGTTCGGTTATGAGACTTGGTCTAATCCTGCTTCCTTTCCCACTCCCACTCCTGTTGCTGTGAAGGGGCTTGAAGTGCTTTATAAAAGAGGGAGACAAAACTTGTCAGCCTATCAGGATGGAGACAAGAGCTGATGGAGATCATGGTGAGGGGCTCTTGCCACCAGTTGGTTCTTGACATTCTTCCTGAGTGTGTATTTCAGCTTTCATTGAATTTAATAACCTTCTTTTGCTTAAGGGGCGTTTTCTACTGATTGAATTACGTTTCTCTCTCTCAGCAGTGTTAATGCACGTGTCACTTCTGGTTTTTGCAGGCAACCATGGTTCTGAGCTCTGCACACTTCTGGCTGGGATTATTTCTGGTTCCCACCGCATGTCTGATCGAAGATGTGGCATGGAGAGCGTAAGTGAGAGATAAAGTGATACCCCAGGTCTTGTCCTGTGTCCTCCATTAGTCTTCAGCAAGCCCCACCGTATGGTGTTAGATGCTGTGAGATTTCTGAAGTCACCGGTCTCCTGACACCTGCAGATATAAAAGATGTTGGTTTTTTTTTTTTTTTTTAACCTGTACTTCACTTTGATATGAGAATATAGTAGAAAAGGAATCAGGCTGTGTGAAGGTCAAGAGAGGTGTTGCTTGTATAGGATTATAAGGGAGAATTTCTGACTACAGATCCATTCCACCAGGGTTAAGAAGCATAACTCAAAATTCATTGATTTTTTTTTTTTTAATTAGCTGTGTCGGGTCTTAGTTGCGGTACACGAGATCCTCATCACATCATGCAGGATCTTTGTGTTGCATGAACTCTGCAGTTGTGATGTACTCAGTAGTTGCAGTGGAAGGACTCAGCTCCTCCAGGCATGTGGGATCTTAGTTCCCTGGCCAGGGATTGAACCAGCATCCCCGTATTACAAGGCAGATCCTTAACCACTGGATCACTAGACAAGACCCTCAAAATTCATTGATTTTTATCAATGCTGAGTGATCACAAATATAGTCTGGCTTTAAACTCCATGCTTAAAGGAACTTGTGTGTATATGTTTGTCATTTCAAATCACCAAATGCTTAGAATCAAGTAGTCTTTGCTTTTCCAAATTATTCCCAGTAAGAACCCTTCAAATATAATTTTCCTGAAGTGTCAGTTTACAAGTCATGAGAAGATTAATCACAATGACAAAACTATCACATAGGTTCAATAGGAAATAACTTATGCTCAATTTTTGTGTTTCAGAATATATTATTTTCTAACTATCTTATTTTACAATGTGAAAAAAAGCTACGAGGTTCCAAGATAAAATAAACTTTATTTCATCTGCAAGGAAAAGAAGGAATACTGCAAAAGAGGTCAGGTTGATTTTTGAGGTCAGGGTTAGACCTGATGACTTCTTCTGTTTCCAACTTCCCTGAAAATTGAGACTCCTGGATTGGTATTACTTTGGGCAAAGCATAATTATTTGGCATCTCTAAGGTAGAGAATTGAGACTTGATTCCAAACCTTCCAGAAGACATCAGATTTCCTTTTTCTCTCTCCCTTCCTCCCACACACAATGAGAACTGCTCCCACCTGAGAGGTAGGAATGTATTTTGAAAAAAATCTTCATCTTGGCATTATCTTGACAACCAATGATCCACAGAGAGAGAAGGTGGGAGAGATGATTTTATAACACATATTTTGGGTGTTTTCCATTTTTTCCTTCTCTTCACTAAGTTTTACAACTGTTAGTGGAAATTAAATAACTGATTTCTCAAAAACTTTATCATTATGTCCATTTTATCTGCTAAATCTGTGTTCTATAAATAGAATTGGAATCCTTGGAAATCAAACTATGATACCTAAGAACGATGTATTCTTAATCTAATAAATGAACTGAAAGAAAATCTGAGTTCTATGACTTGTGCTCATAACACAGCCCAATTATGGCACGATATATTGCCTTGCCAAATTTCTTCAGTTTTGCAAGATCATCAAGTTAGTTTTAGGTAAATAGAATGTGGTCTTGATTACATCAGATCACTTTTTAGTGTATAGTTTGAGACTAGTAACTTGATTATAAATTAATCTTGGTCTCTATTAATTCAAATATCAAATTAATGTCATGAAAAAGTTTTATTAGTTCATAATTTTTAATTTATTTTTTATAAAATAAAAAGTGACTTTTATTTTTTTTTTATTTTATTTTATTTTTAAACTTTAAAATATTGTATTGGTTTTGCCAAATATCGAAATGAATCTGCCACAGGAATACATGTGTTCCCCATCCTGAACCCTCCTCCCTCCTCCCTCCCCATACCATCCCTCTGGGTCATCCCAGTGCACCAGCCCCAAGCATCCAGTATCGTGCATCGAACCCAGACTGGTGACTCGTTCCATATATGATATTATACGTATTTCAATGCCATTCTCCCAAATCATCCCACCCTCTCCCTCTCCCACAGAGTCCAAAAGACTGTCCTATACATCAGTGTCTCTTTTGCTGTCTCGTATACAGGGTTATTGTTACCATCTTTCTAAATTTCATATATATGCGTTAGTATACTGTATTGGTGTTTTTCTTTCTGGCTTACTTCACTCTGTATAATAGGCTCCAGTTTAATCCACCTCATTAGACTGATTCAAATGTATTCTTTTTAATGGCTGAGTAATACTCCATTGTGTATATGTAAAACAGCTTTATTATCCATTCATCTGCTGATGGACATCTAGGTTGCTTCCACGTCCTGGCTATTATAAACAGTGCTGCGATGAACACTGGGGTACACGTGTCTCTTTCAATTCTGGTTTCCTCAGTGTGTATGCCCAGCAGTGGGATTGCTGGATCATAAGGCAGTTCTATTTCCAGTTTTTTAAGGAATCTCCACACTGTTCTCCATAGTGGCTGTGCTAGTTTGCATTCCCACCAACAGTGTAAGAGGGTTCCCTTTTCTCCACACCCTCTCCAGCATTTATTGCTTGTAGACTTTTGGATCGCAGCCATTCTGACTGGCATGAAATGGTACCTCATAGTGGTTTTGATTTGCGTTTCTCTGATGAGTGATGTTGAGCATCTTTTCATGTGTTTGTTAGCCATCTGTATGTCTTCTTTGGAGAAATGTCTATTTAGTTCTTTGGCCCATTTTTGATTGGGTCATTTATTTTTCTGGAATTGAGCTGTAGGAGTTGCTTGTATATTTTTGAGATTAGTTGTTTGTCAGTTGCTTCATTTGCTATTATTTTCTCCCATTGTGAAGGTTGTCTTTTCACCTTGCTTATAATTTCCTTTGTTGTGCAGAAGCTTTTAGTTTAATTAGGTCCCATTTGTTTATTTTTGCTTTTATTTCCAATATTCTGGGAGGTGGGTCATAGAGGATCCTGCTGTGATGTATGTCTGAGAGTGTTTTGCCTATGTTCTCCTCTAGGAGTTTTATAGTTTCTGGTCTTACGTTTAGATCTTTAATCCATTTTGAGTTTATTTTTGTGTATGGTGTTAGAAAGTGCTCTAGTTTCATTCTTTTACAAGTGGTTGACCACTTTTCCCAGCACCATTTGTTAAAGAGATTGTCTTTAATCCATTGTATATTCTTGCCTCCTTTGTCAAAGATAAGGTGTCCATATGTGCGTGGATTTATCTCTGGGCTTTCTATTTTGTTCCATTGATCTATATTTCTGTCTTTGTGCCAGTACCATACTGTCTTTATGACTGTGGCTTTGTAGTAGAGCCTGAGGTCAGGTAGGTTGATTCCTCCAGTTCCATTCTTCTTTCTCAAGATAGCTTTGGCTATTCGAGGTTTTTTGTATTTCCATACAAATTGTGAAACTATTTGTTCTAGCTCTGTGAAAAATACTGTTGGTAACTTGATAGGGATTGCATTGAATCTATAAATTGCTTTGGGTAGTATACTCATTTTCACTATATTGATTCTTCCAATCCATGAACATGGTATATTTCTCCCTCTATTAGTGTCCTCTTTGATTTCTTTCACCAGTGTTTTATACTTTTCTATATACAGGCCTTTAGTTTCTTTAGGTAGATATATTCCTAAGTATTTTATTCTTTTCGTTGCAATGGTGAATGGAATTGTTTCCTTAATTTCTCTTTCTGTTTTCTCATTATTAGTGTATAGGAATGCAAGGGATTTCTGTGTGTTGATTTTATATCCTGCAACTTTACTATAATCATTGATTAGTTCTAGTAATTTTCTGGTGGAGTCTTTAGGGTTTTCTATGTAGAGAATCATGTCATCTGCAAACAGTGAGAGTTTTACTTCTTCTTTTCCAATTTGGATTCCTTTTATTTCTTTTTCTGCTCTGATTGCTGTGGCCAAAACTATGTTGAATAGTAATGGTGAAAGTGGGCACCCTTGTCTTGTTCCTGACTTTAGAGGAAACGCTTTCAATTTTTCACCATTGAGGATAATGTTTGCTGTGGGTTTGTCATATATAGCTTTTATTATGTTGAGGTATGTTCCTTCTATTCCTGCTTTCTGGAGAGTTTTTATCATAAATGGATGTTGAATTTTGTCAAAGGCTTTCTCTGCATCTATTGAGATAATCATATGGTTTTTATTTTTCAATTTGTTAATGTGGTGTATTACATTGATTGATTTGTGGATATTGAAGAATCCTTGCATCCCTGGGATAAAGCCCACTTGGTCATGGTGTATGATCTTTTTAATGTGTTGTTGGATTCTGATTGCTAAAATTTTGTTAAGGATTTTTGCATCTATGTTCATCAGTGATACTGGCCTGTAGTTTTCTGTTTTTGTGGGATCTTTGTCAGGTTTTGGTATTAGGGTGATGGTGGCCTCATAGAATGAGTTTGGAAGTTTACCTTCCTCTGCAATTTTCTGGAAGAGTTTTAGTAGGATGTTAGCTCTTCTCTAAATTTTTGGTAGAATTCAGCTGTGAAGCCGTCTGGACCTGGGCTTTTGTTTGCTGGGAGATTTTTGATTACAGTTTTAATTTCCGTGTTTGTGATTGGTCTGTTAAGATTTTCTATTTCTTCCTGGTCCAGTTTTGGAAAGTTGTACTTTTCTAAGAATTTGTCCATTTCTTCCACGTTGTCCATTTTATTGCCATATAATTGCTCATAGTAGTCTCTTATGATCCTTTGTATTTCTGTGTTGTCTGTTGTGATCTCTCCATTTTCATTTCTAATTTTATTGATTTGATTTTTCTCCCTTTGTTTCTTGATGAGTCTGGCTAATGGTTTGTCAATTTTATTTATCCTTTCAAAGAACCAGCTTTTGGCTTTGTTGATTTTTGCTATGGTCTCTTTTGTTTCTTTTGCATTTATTTCTGCCCTAATTTTTAAGATTTCTTTCCTTCTACTAACCCTGGGGATCTTCATTTCTTCCTTTTCTAGTTGCTTTAGGTGTAGAGTTAGGTTATTTATTTGACTTTGTTCTTGTTTCTTGAGGTATGCCTGTATTGCTATGAACTTTCCCCTTAGGACTGCTTTTACAGTGTCCCACAGGTTTTGGGTTGTTGTGTTTTCATTTTCATTCGTTTCTATGCAAATTTTGATTTCTTTTTTAATTTCTTCTGTGATTTGTTGGTTAGTCAGCAGCGTGTTGTTCAGCCTCCATATGTTGGAATTTTTAATAGTTTTTCTCCTGTAATTGAGATCTAATCTTACTGCATTGTGGCCAGAAAAGATGCTTGCAATGATTTCTATTTTTTTGAATTTACCAAGGCTAGATTTATGGCCCAGGATGTGATCTATCCTGGAGAAGGTTCCATGTGCGCTTGAGAAAAAGGTGAAATTCATTGTTTTGGGATGAAATGTCCTATAGATATCAATTAGGTCTAACTCATCTATTGTATCGTTTAAAGTTTGTGTTTCCTTGTTAATTTTCTGTTTAGTTGATCTATCCATAGGTGTGAGTGGGGTATTAAAGTCTCCCACTATTATTGTGTTATTGTTAATTTCTCCTTTCTTACTTGTTAGCATTTGTCTTACATATTGTGGTGCTCCCGTGTTGGGTGCATATATATTTATAATTGTTATATCTTCTTCTTGGATTGATCCTTTGATCATTATGTAGTGACTGTCTTTGTCTCTTTTCACAGCCTTTGTTTTAAAGTCTATTTTATCTGATATGAGTATTACTACTCCTGCTTTCTTTTGGTCCCTATTTGCACGGAAAATCTTTTTCCAGCCCTTCACTTTCAGTCTGTGTGTGTCCCTGTTTTGAGGTGGGTCTCTTGTAGACAGCATATGTAGGGTTCTTATTTTTGTATCCATTCAGCCAGTCTTTGTCTTTTGGTTGGGGCATTCAACCCATTTACGTTTAAGGTAATTATTTTTTTATTTGTATTATTATTTTTTTAATGATTAATTGATTTATTTAAACAATAGGACATACAGACATCATTGTCAGACTTAATAGGAGATGTTAAATGTTCAATCCAATTTTCCTTCCTGGATATATTTTTCTTAAAAATATGGAACGCTTCACGAATTTGCGTGTCATCCTTGTGCAGGGACCATGCTAATCTTCTCTGTATCGTTCCAATTTTAGTATATGTGCTGCCGAAGCGAGCACTAAGGTAATTATTGATAAGTATGATCCCGTTGCCATTTACTTTATTGTTTTGGGTTCGAATTTATACGCCGTTTTTGTGTTTCCTGTCTGGAAAATATCCTTTAGTATTTGTTGGAGAGCCGGTTTGGTGGTGCTGAATTCTCTCAGCTTTTGCTTGTCTGTAAAGCTTTTGATTTCTCCTTCATATTTGAATGAGATCCTTGCTGGGTACAATAATCTGGGCTGTAGGTTATTTTCTTTCATCACTTTAAGTATGTCTTGCCATTCCCTCCTGGCTTGAAGAGTTTCTATTGAAAGATCAGCTGTTATCCTTATGGGAATTCCCTTGTGTGTTATTTGTTGTTTTTCCCTTGCTGCTTTTAATATTTGTTCTTTGTGTTTGATCTTTGTTAATTTGATTAATATATGTCTCGGGGTGTTTTGCCTTGGGTTTATCCTGTTTGGGACTCTGGGTTTCTTGGACTTGAGTGATTATTTCCTTCCCCATTTTAGGGAAGTTTTCAACTATTATCTCTTCAAGTATTTTCTCATGGTCTTTCTTTTTGTCTTCTTCTTCTGGGACCCCTATGATTCGGATGTTGTAGCGTTTAATATTGTCCTGGAGGTCTCTGAGATTGTCCTCATTTCTTTTAATTCGTTTTTCTTTTTTCCTCTCTGATTCGTTTATTTCTACCATTCTATCTTCTAATTCACTAATCCTATCTTCTGCCTCTGTTATTCTACTATTTGTTGCCTCCAGAGTGTTTTTGATTTCATTTATTGCATTATTCATTATATATTGACTCTTTTTTATTTCTTCTAGGTCCTTGTTAAACCTTTCTTGCATCTTCTCAATCCTTGTCTCCAGGCTATTTATCTGTGATTCCATTTTGATTTCAAGATTTTGGATCAATTTCACTATCATTATTCGGAATTCTTTATCAGGTAGATTCCCTATCTCTTCCTCTTTCATTTGGTTTGGTGGGCATCTATCCTGTTCCTTTATCTGCTGGGTATTCCTCTGTCTCTTCATCTTGTTTAAATTGCTGAGTTTGGGGTGGCCTTTCTGTATTCTGGCAGTTTGTGGAGTTCTCTTTATTGTGGCATTTCTTCACTGTGTGTGGGTTTGTACAGGTGGCTTGTCAAGGTTTCTTGGTTAGGGAAGCTTGTGTCGGTGTTCTGGTGGGTGGAGCTGGATTTCTTCTCTCTGGAGTGCAATGAAGTGTCCAGTAATGAGTTATGAGATGTCTTTGGTTTTGGGGTGACTTTGGGCAGCCTGTATCTTGGAGCTCAGGGCTGTGTTCCTGTGTTGCTGGAGAATTTGCTGGGTATGTCTTGCCCTGGAACTTGTTGGCCCTTGTGTGGTGCTTGGTTTCAGTGTCAGTATGGAGGCGTTTGATGCGCTCCTGTCAATTAATGATCCCTGGAGTCAGGAGTTCCCTGGAGTCATGGTTTGGACTTAAGCCTCCTGCTTCCAGTTATCGGTCTTATTTTTACAGTAGTTTCAAAACTTCAGCACCATTGATAAAACATCTACGTTAAAGATGAAAAGTTTCTCCACCATGAGGGTCACCCAGAGAGGTTCACAGCGTTACATGGAGAAGAGAAAATGGAGGAGGGAATTAGAGGTGACCCGAATGAGATGAGGTGGAATGAATAGAGGAGAGAGTGGGCTAGCCAGTATTCACTTCCTTATGTGCACTCCACAACTGGACCACTCAGAGATGTTCATGGAGTTATACAGAGAAGAGAAGAAGGAGGAAGGAGACAGAGGTGGCCAGGAGGATAAAAGGGGGAAATGAAAAGGAGGGAGACAGATCCAGCCAGTAATCAGTTCCCTAAGTGTTCTCCACCGTCTGGAACACACAGAAATTCACAGAGTTGGGTAGAGTAGAGAGGGGTTAGGGAGGAGACACAGGTGACCCGGTGGAGAAAAAGGAGAGTCCAAAGGGAGAGAGAGCAGTCAAGCCAGTAATCTCGCTCCTTAGTGAAAAATGGGTACTGAAGATTGGGTTCTTAAAGGTACAAAATTGGTAACAAATACATAAAAGCAAAAATTAAAAATCCAGAGTAGAGTTTGGAGTTTCAAAAATACAATGTTAAAGAAAAGAAGAAGGAAAAGAAAGAAAAAAACAAACAAACAAAAACAAAGTCGCAAAAATTATAAAAAAAATATAGGTACAAAATTGATAACAAATCCCAAAAAGCATAAATTAAAAATCTAGAGTAGAGTTTGGAATTTTAGGTATACAATGTTATATAAAAGAAGAGAAAGAAAGAGAGAGGAAAAAAAAAAGTCACAAAAATTATAAAAAAATATATAGGTACAAAATTGATAACAAATACCAAAAAGCTAAAATTAAAAATCTAGAGTAGAAATTGGAATTTCAAAAATACAATGTTAAAGAAAAGAAGAAGAAGAAGAAAAAAAACAAGGTCACAAAAATTATAAAAAATATATATTTGAAGTTTGCTTTAAAAAAAATAGGGTCTTTTTTTTTTTTGCAAAGTAATAGGTTATAAAAGTGATCCTCTATAAAAGGATCCTCTATGACCCATCTCCCAGAATATTGGAAATAAAAGCAAAAATAAACAAATGGGACCTAATTAACCTTAAAAGCTTCTGCACATCAAAGGAAACTATTAGCAAGGTGAAAAGACAGCCTTCAGAATGGCAGAAAATAATAGCAAATGAAGCAACTGACAAACAACTAATCTCAAAAATATACAAGCAACTCCTACAGCTCAACTCCAGAAAAATAAACAACCCAATCAAAAAATGGGCCAAAGAACTAAATAGACATTTCTCCAAAGAAGACATACAGATGGCTAACAAACACATGAAAAGATGCTCAACATCACTCATTATCAGAGAAATGCAAATCAAAACCACTATGAGGTACCATTTCACGCCAGTCAGAATGGCTGCGATCCAAAAGTCTACAAATAATAAATGCTGGAGAGGGTGTGGAGAAAAAGGAACCCTCTTACACTGTTGGTGGGAATGCAAACTAGTACAGCCACTATGGAGAACAGTGTGGAGATTCCTTAAAAAACTGGAAATAGAACTGCCTTATGATCCAGCAATCCCACTGCTGGGCATACACACTGAGGAAACCAGAAGGGAAAGAGACACGTGTACCCCAATGTTCATCGCAGCACTGTTTATAATAGCCAGGACATGGAAGCAACCTAGATGTCCATCAGCAGATGAATGGATAATAAAGCTGTTTTACATATACACAATGGAGTATTACTCAGCCATTAAAAAGAATACATTTGAATCAGTTCTAATGAGGTGGATGAAACTGGAGCCTATTATACAGAGTGAAGTAAGCCAGAAGGAAAAACATAAATACAGTATACCAACGCATATATATGGAATTTAGGAAGATGGTAACAATAACCCGGTGTACGAGACAGCAAAAGAGACACTGAGGTATAGAACAGTCTTATGGACTCTGTGGGAGAGGGAGAGGGTGGGAAGATTTGGGAGAATGACATTGAAAAAAAAAAAAAAGAGAAAAAAAAAAGTGAAAATTAAAGGAATAATAGAGGACTTAAAATTTTTTTTTTAATTAAAAAAAAAAAAAGAAAGAAAGAATGATCATAAAAATAGTAAAAATATACCTAGGACTTTCTCTGGTTTTGTTGTGAGTATTGTAGGGTCGGTTCATTTTCGGCTAGTTCCTTGGTCCAACTTATATTTCTCAAGATCTATAGGCCCCTTCCTATGTAGTCTGTACTAACCACAGGGTTTTAATCTATTGCCTGTAGCTTCCAAGGTGGTTCCCTCTGTTATAGCTTCTTCTGTTTGCTGGTCTCTTGAGTGTCTGGTTTCCACCCTGACACAAAGGGGACGGTGGTGGACACTTTTTTTTTTTTTTTTTAGGCTCATTTGTTCAGTCGCGCTGTGGGGAGGGAGGCACACTGCAAACAAATAACACTTGCGTGTGCTCGCAGTGCCTCAGCCACACTGGGTCTGCCCCCGCTCACAGTGCGTGTAGCCTCCCTGCCCACACTGCTCAGGCTCTAGGTTGTTCCACCGGGAACCATCCGTGGCCAGCCCTGGGCTGCTTGCACCTCCCAGGTCCAAGCCGCTCAGGTTCAGGCACTTGGGTAGTCCTCAGAGGTGCAGACTCAGTTGGGCCTGCATTTTGTGCCCTTCCCAGGTCCGAGCAGCTCAGGTGATGAGGTGTTTGGCGAGTGCGATTGCTGTGACTTATCGCCTCCCCACCGCTCGGTTATCTGGGTATACAACCGGAGCACCTTCTCAGGCAGATGTTGACCGTCCAGAGCCCCAGGAAGTCTTAGTTAGCAAAGAAGCCTGCTTACAGTTTTATAGATAATGTCTCTCTGGGACTGCGATTGCCCCCTTCCAGCTCTGGCTGCCTGTCACTGGAGGGGGATGGTCTGCAGCCGGCTATCTCTGTTCAGTCCTTTGTTCTGTGTGCGGGCCTGGCGGTGTCTTAGGTTAGGGCTGGCTTTTCGCGTGGTAGATATCCCACAGTCTGGTTTGCTAGCCCAAGTTATTTCGCTCAGATAGTGCTCGGGGTATTCAGTCCAGATCCTTACTCTAAGCGATGTAGCCCACACCACGCATCCCTGCCCAGACCCCGCTGTGGCGTGTGCAGGCATCTGCGCTCCTTCTCCACTGGGCGAGTTACTGTAGGGCTCGCAATCTGCAGGTTTTAATTGTTTATTTATTTTTCCTCCCTGTTATGTTGCCCTCTGTGCTTCCAAGGCTCGGCACAGATTCGGCAGTGAGAAGGTTTCCTGGTGTTTGGAAACTTCTCTCTTTTTAAGACTCCCTTCCCGGGATGGAACTCCGTCCCTCCCTCTTTTGTCTCTTTTTTTGTCTTTTATATTTTTTCCTACCTCCTTTTGAAGACTTGGGTTGCTTTTCTGGGTGCCTGATGTTCTCTGCTGGCATTCAGAAGTTGTTTTGTGGAATTTACTCGACGTTTAAATGTTCTTTTGATGAATTTGTGGGGGGGAAAGTGTTCTCCCTGTCCTACTCCTCTGCCATCTTAGCTCCTCTTTATTTTTAATTGAAGGATAATTGCTTTACAATATTGTGTTGGTTTCGGCCATACATTTTTGCTGAGACTGATATATTTGCTAAGTGAGATGCTGGCAGGAGTATCTTTCTACCATTTCAAAAAAGAGTATTTGCAGATTGTAATATCTCTGCTGCTGCCTCTGTTTTCTGAATCATTTCTAATACATTTGAAGGGAGAGTTCCCAGTCTGCGTGAAGCAAATTATCTATCCTCTCCAAATGGATTTTTTTTTTTGGGGCAAGGGGTGGTTCCTGGCACTGTCAGATTAGTGCTATTTACATTTTAACAAGGACACTGCTTCTAGCTCCACCATTTGTAAAGGGAAGTCACTTCTTTCCAAGGGGGTTGCCAGCCAGGTAGGAGCAGGAAAGGCCCCTCTGAATTCCAGACCCATCTCCTGAAATGCATTTTTGTCTCATTTAATTTGGATTGTATGGCATGGATAGCCTCTGGTCCAGAGTGTTTGCCTAAAATATATAACCAATAATACATAGTTAATGTATAAACTATACTTATCCCTCTCCTCAAAAGCAAGAATTTGGCAAGTTTCTTTGGACATTTTGCTTCTGATCAAGGAGTCCATCTTTTATCTCCTATTACACTCCCAGCCTGAAATATTTATTGTTGAGTCAAGTAAATTCAGGGCCTTCCCTGATATCTTAGCTGGTAAAGAATCCGCCTGCAGTGTGGGAGGTCTGGGTTCGATCCCTGGGTTGAGAAGATCCCCTGGAGAAGGGAAAGGCTACCCACTCCAGTATTCTGGCCTGGAGAATTCCATGGACTATACAGTCCTTGGGGTCACAAAGAGTCAGACACGACTGAGTGACTTTCACTTCACTTCACTTCAAGTAAATTCAGAGGCTTCTCCCAGGGAAACTGTATTATGAGTTGCTTACCTCTAATGAGGCCATGATACTTACCTGTCATTTCTCTTTCTTCAGCTTTACAAAGCTGTCCTGTTTTTCCTTCCTACACACTGAACAAAAATATTAATCCCAATTGTGCAGAAAATTGCCTGTCATTTGGTTCAGATTGTAGAATGTTTCTTGTCACGTGATGTGCCAGGCTGCACCCTGGACTCTGGAGAAGAGAGCTTGAGTGACATCACAGGGAGTCAGGGGGCAGCTGGAGGGCTGGCTCTGATGAATCAGCTTGAGGCAGTGTCTGGAACCTCTGTAAATTTGCTGTGATTCTTTCTTCTTGCCTTGGGCCAGTCTTAAGACATTTTAGTTTGATTTTGAGATTTGGTGGTTAACTCTATTTTGAAAACACTTTTAAATTCCAGCTCAAAGCAGTCCTGCCTTTTAACATACAGTGAGTCCCTTACATACAAATGAGTTCCATTCCAAGAGCGTGTTTGCTAAATCCAATTTGTTCATACGTCCAACAAAGTTAGCCTAGGTACCCAACTATAAATAACATAACCAGCTATATGGTACTGTAGTGATCTATAGTTCTTTTAACACAAGTAATACATAAAAAAAATAAAAAATAAAAGATTTTTAATCTTACAGTACAGTACCTAGTAGTACAATAGCAGGCACACAGGGGCTGGCATCGAGTGAACAGACAAGAAGACTTATTGACCGGCGGAGGGAGAGGAGGTGGGAGGAGGATCGTCAGCAGCAGGAGACGGAGGACCAGCTGCAGTGGCCCTCACACCTGACGTGGATGGAGCAGGTGCTGGCTCCGTGCTGGAACCAGATACACATTCTCATCTTTGAAAGTTCGCAACTTGAAGGTTCGTATGTAGGGGACTTAATTGTGCATTTCTGTGCACGCAGGTTGCTCTGTCTTCCTGCATTTTCCCTCTTTCTTTGCCCAGTCTCTCTCCCATTTCAGGACCTGCACTGTTAAGCATAAGGAAGAAAAAACAGCATGAGGCAATTTGGTGATTTTTTTTCAGTGAAGTCTATCAAATTTCTGAATGAAAATCCATTATTGAACTATGTTAAGGCAGATTTGGACATTGCAAAAAACTTCTTCTGTTACCCTGTTAACCAGAATTTTCATGAGGGACTAAACTAACACATCTTTTATTAAAATAATTGATGATAGATGCTACCTGGCTAATGAATATTTTTATTAGATGCATGCAGTTTAAATTGTCCAGAACTACTTTAATATCCTTTAGCTCACGTGCTTCCAAAAATGTTTACCCATGACTGCATTCTTAGGTAAGCTGCCATGTACTTATGCTCATAAAGCAACAATTCACTTATGTTGCTTTATAAAAATAATATAAAGCCCAAGGCCACAGGACTCAGGGACCCATCTCTTTTTATCTAACTGTATCTCCTGTACCTTACCAGTCAGCACGCAGTACATTCAGGAAGTCCAGAATGACTTCATTTCCTTATTATAATCCCAGATAGGCAGTTAAGTGGAATAAAAAGTAATAAGAAATTTCTGTGTACAACAGGGCCTTGATTTAAAAACAACAAAAAAACCTTCCAACCAGACTAATTTCTTTTGAGGCACATTATATTTACATTTTCATCCACATTTAGAATCTAATGTTTCCTTCTGACTTGTTCTCCTTCCATAAGGAAAAAAAAGAAAAGGAGTCCAGGAAAAAAAAAATTCAGAAATAAGAAGAAGAAAAGTTCAGGGTTTTAGGCCAACTTACTTATTTCAAAAATCTCTGATAACCTGGAGAATACCTTTCACTCTATCTGAAGGTTCATTGTGGACTACCACACACTCTTAGAGGGTCTAAGCACGCCCACCTGCCCTTCAGTGCTCACGTGGCCTCTGGACCTGGGGTTGGGGGAGGAGCCCTGGGAAACAGCCATCCACAGGTAATGGGGTTCACTCTGTCCAAGCTGTGATTCAGAACAAACCCAACCCCAGCTCTTGGTGAGATCTGATTTCCTTGCTAGCGGTTAATACTTAGTGGCTGGCTTTTTGAAATTTAGGAGTATTAGATTTTAGTCAATGACGAATGTAGACTTTGGCAGGGGAGATCTTAGAATCATTTCTCTAAGTAAGGCCTTATTGGGTAAAGATTCTTGAAGAAAAATATTTTTAGCTATTTTTATTTATTTATTTGACTGCACCCGGTCTTCGTTGCGGCACGTGGTATCTTCAATCTTTGTTGTGGCATGGGGAATTTTTAGTTGCAGCAGGCAGGATCTGGGCTTCCCTGGTGGCTTCTCTGGTGGTAAAGAATCCGCCTGCCAATGCAGGAGACTCAGGTTTGACCCCTGATTCGGGAGATGCCCTGGCGAAGGGAATGGCAACCCACTCCAGTATTCTTGCCTGGAGAATTCCATGGACAGAGGAGCCTGGTGGGCTGCAGTCCATGGGGTTGCAAAGAGTCAGACACAACTTAGGGACTAAACAGCAACCACAAATTCAGGATCTAGTTCCCTGACCAGGAATTGAACCCAGGCCCCCTGCATTGGGAGCTCAAGAGTCTGCCACTGGACCACGAGGACAGTCCCCCAAAACATGGTTTTAAATTGCCAGCATCAAGTCTACTGCAGTACTCCAGGCAGAAAGACTAGCCATGTTCTCATACTGGTTAAGTTCCTAGACTGACTCCCAGGAACTAGCCTTGTGGAAATACAAAATTGCTGAAGAACTCTTGGGTATGAACACATTTTCATCTACTGGGGACGTGAACAAGGCCAAGTAGAATCAACATGCTTATTTCCTTCTGGAGCAGTTTTATGAATGAGTGAAAACTGGCGGCTTCAGTCCCATGGGTCAAAGTCTCTTTTCTCTCGGCCCAAGCTGTAGGGTTCTGGTGCTCTGCGCCCTGTGGTCCAGCCTTCCTGTTTCAAGCCTACTTCGTGTCTCCCTTCCCCTACCCCAGCCCAGAGGATAACACTGGGGGCTGGTCTAGAGGTTGATGAGTGCTGCTTGCTCTGTGGGCGAGAGAGGAAGAGGGAAGGGAGGATGTTGGAGTGAAGACATTCCTGAAACAGTAAGGACAAGCCAGACACACTCCACAGGACCCGTGTATCTGGGGTGAATCCGAGTGGAGTGGGGCTGGCTGTTTACCCAGATGGCTCTTATCAGTACAGCCCAGAAGCCCAGTTGAGATCAAAGGTAGACTTTGGGCCTGGCATATTCATTCATAGTGAACAGTGTCACGTTCTCTTTGTCTTCTTTCCAGCAGAAAGTTAAACATTTTCTCATTTCTTGTTTAAATGAAAATTCCCCTGTCTCCGCTTTGAATTGCAGTGTTTTAATCGCCCCTGAGTCTCAGGACACTGCTTGGTGTGGTTAAGGAATTAGGTGTGAAAACTGTGTGGTTCACTTCTTGTTTCCTGTGGGGAGATGAATGACCTACACTTACACAGAGCCTCCACTCTGACTCTCCACCGGAAATGAACTTGGGGTGTCAGCAGACAACCGGGCACTGTCTTCCCAGACTCCTTGAAGGCGGAAGGTGGACGGGAGCATGTGGTTCCGTGGAGCAGCTCAGGTCTCCAGAAGGTTCCATTGCATGGTGCTGTGTCCTTGCAGACACACTCAGTTTGGTTCTGATTCTGTCTCCGAGTCTGGGTGCTTGATGGGCACCCCACATGCGCTTCTGCAGAAAAACTAGAAAAAGATTTTCAGAAGAATACTGCCCTGTGCTGCTCTGCTAGAGTCTTCTGCTTTTTTACAGGCTGTCTTTTCTCATTTCTAAACTGTATCTCGGTTAATGCCCTTTCTTCGCCTGTATGGCTTCCAACCAGCCATTCTCTGTTTAATCTCAATTTTAGGAAGACCTTTGCGATCAGCCACTTATTGAAACATTGTGAGGTGTTTCTTAGTTTAATCAGGAGAAGGTGCAGGGAACTCTTTCCGCAGGTCAGGGAAAGCGTTTGAGGTTTACAGGCTGGAAAGGCCAGCCTGTTTTGCTACTGTGTTTGTTATTTTACGCTGCTGAAGTCTGCAAGAGAAGAAAGGAAATCTGTGCCCAGATATTTGTGTTGACCCGAATTTCAGATCAAGGGTTTGGCATGATGACAGTGACCCCTGGCATCATAACTCCATCTTGCTGTGACTTTTTTCACCCTAAAAGGAGAGAGAAGACTGTTTCCCTTGGGCTCTTGACCTTACAGTTGGGCACAGTCCAAAGAACCCACATATGTCCACTTGGGTGAGGATTAGAGCATCTTTTGGGTCTTTAGGTCCTGAAGTAGACAGCTTTCAAGGTAGACCTGTGACCCTGCAGGAACGCTGGGCTTCAATCTGGACTTGGAGGGCATCAGCCAGCTCTGCAGCCACAAGCAATGCTCTTAGGGGATCATTTGCTGACACCCATGGCCTGGACCCATCCTGCAGGACTTGGGGTGCTTCCCAGGTTGCAGAGGTGGAGTCTTCGCCATGCACAGGGCTGGCATATGTTCCACAGTGTCTCCAAGCCCCAGCCTGGGTCAGAGGACATCAGAGAGGGCCCATGGGGGAGCAGCCTGTTGTCACAGCTGAGTTCACATGTCATGTCCTTCTTGTCTTTTCCTTGGACACAGGGCCAAGCACACCTGCAAGAAAACGCTTCTGGAGGAAGTGCAGGAGCTGGAGATGAAGTCCAGAGTGATGGGCAGAGCAATGCTCCGGGACAGTAACGGAAAGAGGTGGGCAGCACCAGGCCAGGGTCCCCAGGACCCCCTCTCCTTTTCCCTACCTCCCTTCTGGGATTTCCTTTCCTCTTCTCGGTTTTCAATGTGAGCACATGATGGGTGAAACAGAAACCATGCCCTCTCGGGGCAACATGAAATCTGACTTTCAGGTCCCTGGGCCTGCCCCCAGGTGAAACAGAGGCTTATATGGGGTCTGGACATGCAGAAAATAGAAATAGCATTGTGGTCTTCAGGTGGAGAAGTGCTGTATCAGCAGTGTTAGCAAAGCATGTTTAAAAGCCAGGCCATTTGCTCTCAGCCCCAGTCATGTGCTAAAGGGTATCTGCCCTGAAGTTCTGCTCATCGAAGAATGCATTTTGTTCATGTAGATTCTGTTCATTCCAAGTATACCCATGGTTTGTTTTGTTTTTGATAAATTATTTTTTGCTCCTGGTGTTCAGACAGCATTACATGACCTACTGGTTGATCCAGCAAAGCAGGGGCTGCCCCTCCCCCACCCCCCTTATTTCTTACAGAGCCTCAGTGGCCCCCACTCCTCCCCTAACTGCTGGGCAAGTGAGTAGGTTTGATTTAATCGTGTATGTTAAAATGTTATCAGACTGCATCTGGTTAAAGTTTACTGAAGGAAACTGACCTGAGCCCAAGGACAATATGCAGGTAATAGGAGGCCTTGGCCACCTTAGGGACACGGAGGTCCAGGAGATTATGAGCACGGCTCCCCTCTACATTCTTGGAAGGGACCCTAGAACTAGCTACTCAAGAAACAAAAATCTAGAGGTGGAGTACTTCCAGAGACCCTCTAATATTTATGTTCTGTTTTATTTAGGTTCTGTCTTCTTGTACCATCTTTTCAAGCAATGAAATCAAAGCATTTTTGTTTTGTGTTGCTTTTAGGAAAGAGAATGCAAATTTGAGAAGTATCAGTAATATTATCTCAAATGGCTAGATATTGTAGGAAAGGGGCTGAAGCGTATAGGATTGAAGGCTCTGTGGTTGAAGTTGTGATTTTTTTGTGTATTTATAACATTTTTCCTGAGTCCATTAGCATTCATTTTATGGCAGTTGTGCTAGTCATTGTAAGACTTAATCAGTCAGCTGGACAAAAATCTCTGTCTGAAGCTTGAAGTCGTGACTGGTGGGGGCAGGACTGGGCTTTATGGTGGTCTGTGTATAACTGATACACAGGCCACACAGCTAAGGGTGAGCAGGCCTCTTCTGCCCGTTGGACAGCAGACACAGGGCTTGTGTCTAGGTTGTCAAGGGCCCACAAAATTCTTTAATCTCCAAAAACAACATGTTCATATCTTCTAAAAGTAGGGAGATGCCTCTGCAAATTGAAATTAATACATGAATGTCAGTCTTAAAGCGAAATAAGCACACTGTTTTATCCTATTTGCAAAAAATTTTACAAGCTCTTCTGTATCTCAAGAATTCTCCCATATATACATAGTGATTTCTAAGAGATCATGAGTCATTTCTGAGGACAATGAGAATTTCCAAGCAAAATTCTAAAACTCTTCTCAAACATTGGACAGGAAAACATTGCAAGGAAGGCAGTGTGAGACAGCCCTTCACCAAGTCTGAGCTGACCTGGGTGGGATCTCCGGCCCGTGGGGGTCCTCAAAACAGGCCTGGATGGGGGGTTAGCGGCACAGGGGATGTCCGGAAGAGGTGGCAATCCCAGGCGGCCTCTGGCTTGAGAAGTCGAGAAAGGCTGCCCACTGGAGACAGGATGGAAGACAGAGCTGTGAGGGTGGGGAGATGGTGGTTCACAGAAAGGATGAGAGCCTGTGTGGCGGAGGCTCGAGTCCAACGTGTGCAGGGAGGATCACAGAGCTCTGAGCCTGTGTCTGAATCCTGGCTCAGCCATGGTGAGCCCTGCAGTCTTGGGCGAGAGATTTTCTGTAAGGAGACTGTCTTCATCTGTTAGAGATGGAGACTCATGGCGGGTGGGAGGTGTTAGAATTTATGAAACTGAATTTATGATGGGTGACAGCTCATTGACCAGTGCTGTGCTCAGTTGCTGAGTCGTGTCCCACTCTTTGGGACCCCATGGACTGTAGCCCACCAGGCTCCTCTGTCCATGGGATTCTCCAGACAAGGATACTGGAGTGGGTTGCCATTTCCTTCTCCAGGGGATCTTCCTGACCCAGGGATCAAACCTGAGTCTTGGTTTGGCAGGAAGGTCATGATATTGAAGGGTGTCATGGACTCTCAGCTTGTGGTTGATTAAAAAAAAAAAGTAAATTAAAAAATACTTATTTTTTATGGAAGTATAGTTGATTTACAGTGTGCATTAGTTTCAGGTGTATAGAAAAGTAATTCAGTTATACACACATAAACACACTTTTTCAGATTCAAAGAGAATGTAATTTCTAAAAGCACTTATCCTGTTCAAAGTTCACTTTCATATGTTCGGGTGGATCAGGAGATAACTGGAGTTTAAATGTGGTCTCTGCCTCCTGCATTTTGGAATCTCTTCTCTGAGCACACTGTAAACTCTCGCTGGGACAGTTGATTCGGAGGGTGGAGGGAGGGTGTGAATGTGGGTGTGCAGGAGGAAACGTGGGGTCACAGCTTCCTTTTTCACTGTCACAGATCTGGCCTCACGTTGGGGCTCCTGGAGAGGTTACTACAGGGACCCCGGGCCTCCCACCACCCCCAGCAGCCCTCACTCCATCTGACTCCTCCCCCCAGTGGCTCCCAGGTTTCCTGGGTGGTCCATGGGCAGCCTGGACAGCAGCTGCTCCAGAGAGAGAACTCTGCTCTCCCAGTTGTTCGTCTACCACCTGCCTGGCTCCTTTCACTCCTGCTTGGATTCCCTGCTGCCGCGGAGCTGCTGGGGGAGGGGCGGCCCTGGTCGGGGTGGGGGCCGCCCTGTCCCTCCCTCTGAAGAGTCACAAACCGACTCCCTCTTTGAGAGACCCTGAGTATTTTGTCTGCTTCCCCGCCCCGTGTGATGTTTGAGTTCATCCACGCCTCTCTTTCCAGCTGTCAGTCTGGCACATAGGGAAGCTCTGTAAATATTTGTTTTCTTTTAATTGAATTAATTTATTTATTTTTGGCTGCGCTGGGACTTTGTTGCTACTCGGGTTTCTCTAGTTGCAGCCAACGAGGGCTACTCTTCTTTGCGGTGTGCACGTTTCTCATCGCAGCGGCTTCTCTTGCAGAACACGGGCTCTAGAGTGCAGGCTTAGTAGCTGTGGTGCACAGGCTTAGCTGCTCCATGGCATGTGGGATCTTTCCAGACCAGAGATCAAACCGGCATTGGCAAGTGGATTTTTAACCACTGAGCCACCAGGGAAGACCCCATAAATATTTGTTGACCGAGTGGAAATGCAGAAAACCAGCGAGGGGAGGAAGGTGAACCTGCAGCATCCACGCAGCTGGTGCCAGGGCGATCACTCCTGTTGAAAGTGGCCACAGAGGGTGCAGGCTGTCGCTCGACCTCTAGTGACAGGGCCCTTTCATCTGGTGGCTTCAGAGGACAGCTCATATAGAAGCACAGATGGGGGCTCTGGTCCTCCCTGCCGCCCCACCACCCAGGTGCCCTGGCTCTGTGGCCGCCCTGCCCGCCACTGTCCCTCAGCTTAGCTCTGATGCCTGAAAGAGGGCCCCTTGAGCACAGCCTGCCAAGTCCTTAAAGCAGGTCCAAGTCACCAGCAAAGTCTAACGAACAGCCAAGTCTAGCCGTTTTTCTCAGGAACGTGCTCAGAAGAAACAGAACCAAAATCTTTATGCATCAATTCCAAAACCCCTTTTGTGCCAAATGAGCATTTTGAAATGGTACCTGGAGATTTCAAGTACGCCTCTGTGCCCCTAATTCATACAGTGAAAATACCTAAACATTTTATTGATCTTATCTAAGCCCCCAGACTTTTACATGATTTTGGTAAACCTTTAAGTTTCATGAACCGGTTTCTGCCTTCTCTCATGAGTGGAATCAGCTTCCAAAATTAACCTGTGTGATTTGGACATAAATCAGCCTGTTCTCATGACTTAGAGAAAAGAAACTGAGAAAGAGAACTAGGTGTCTGGAAAGTATAGTGAAGTAAGAAATGCCAAGGGGATGAGCAAAATGATTTTTCTTGATTTTCAATTTGTTTTTTCTGGGTGGAGCATTTTTCTCGCCAGGTAGTTTGTGTACCGTAGAGATGCTAAGAACTTATGGATATTTGGTTGTTCAGAACACCTGTTGCCAACCCATCTTCCCAGTGTTCTTCACCAGAAGATAACCCTACCGTTCTGCCTGTGGAACAGTCTGTCATGCACACCGTTAACTCTACATGGTCTTAAAAATGAGCTAAGTTGGAAGAATTCCTTGTTTCAATGTTTTGGTAATATCTTTCCCTCTTTATTCTTTTTTTAAAAAATTGAACTAGAGTTGACTTGCAATGTTGTGTTAATTTCTGCTTATAGCAAAGTGACTCAGTTATGCATTTATACATTCTTATTCATACTGGTTTCCATTATGGTTTCTCTCATGATGTTGAATGTAGCTCCCTATGCTGTACAGTAGGACCTTGCTGTTTATCCCTCCCTCTTTATTCCTAATGTGTAACTCATGCATTTTTTTTCCTGATGGACGAAAATCTACCAGTGGCCACTTCCTTTACAAATACAGTTCAGACAAATGCCTAAAATATCATGTAAGGGGACAAGCTATTGTTTTTTTCCCCTTTACATTGTTTTTCTTCCTTGGTGTGTGGCAGGGCGTGTCCTGGTGTTTTAGGTGTTTTATCAAAGCAAGAAGAAAGGCCGGGTGTGTTTGATCCAAATGCCTAGTTTCTCAGCTGTGCCTTAAGTCTGAAGGAACCACAAGGAGGCCCCAGTCTTGTCCCAGACCTTCTTTCTGCTCGTCAGAGTTGGCGGGAGGCCGGTGGGGTGGACCCTGTGCTGGTCTTCTCCAGGTTCAAGGTCAAGGGTTCAGGTGGCTGCCCCTGCCTTGGGCCAGCCAGGTGGTGGAATTCTCTTTTGTTTATGTGCTTTCCCCAAGTTCGCTGAGGCCTGGGTAGAGGAAGCCATGCGGCTGGTCTCCTCGGGCCCTGAGCCATCACCTCATCCTCCACGTGGTTTTCTGTCCTTTGCGAGCACTGATGCTCAGGCTTCTGTCCCCGCCCTGCCTGAGCCAGCACTGGGAAATCTAGACGCATGTCTGCCTCTCGGGAATTCCTCTCTGCACCTCTGTCTGGGCCACAGCCCGTGTCACTCAGCTTTCATCGCATCAAGGCTGCTCCAAGTAGCCAGAACACGGTCCTTGTTGGCCATCTGGGCCTCCTCGTGGAGTGTCATCTGCCTAGAGCCAGAGGACAGAGCCTGAAACACATCATCACGGATTGTTTTATTCTTTTTTTTTAATTGGAGGATAATTACTTTACAATATAGTGATGGCTTTGGCATACAGCAACATGAATCGGTCATAGGTATACATGGGTTTCTGACACCGCCCTCCCCACCCACAATCCACGTTCTGAACTCCCCCTCCCACTTCTGTCCCCACCTCATCCCTCCAGGTTGTCACAGAGCACCGTCAGCAGGGTTTTCAGACAAAAAAGCTCATCCACTCCACCCCAGGCCACACTCTCCCAGGCTCTTTTGAAACCAGTTACGTTAAAAACAAAACACAAAAACTGCCCAATACATTTTGAGTGTGTGCTCTTGCCAAAAAATTATCCATTATGCTTTGATCTTCAAACGGAAATCCTTTGATCTTTAAAATAATGTTTAAAAAGCTATTTGGTTTCATCATTCCTCCAAGGCAAATTGGGTACAACTGCTGAGTTAAAGATGAGTAGAAACAAGGCCAAAAATAGGAAACAACCAGCTTGACTGTATATTATTCTCCAATATGGGTTTTATATCGTTTCAGGAAAAATACTTTCTTTCTCCAAGTATTGGCTGCAGACAACACATTCATTTTGTTTCCCTCTCCACCCTCTCCCCACACTTCCCCCCCTAAAATATCTATTAGTTGTTTTATTAGCTAAAAGGTTAGGAAATTATGCCATCATTTCAACGAAGCTCTCCAGGCCAGGTGGCAAACTTCTGCCTCCGACACCTGGTTAAGATTTATTTCACTTCCAGCTGCATTTTTTCCATCGATGTGTCATGAAGCTGGGGAGGAAACACAGGTTGTGGAGACAGACAGACCTGAATTGGGCTCCAAGCCCGGCTGCTCACAGAGCTGTGTGACCTTGGCTGAGTTACAAACGTCTCTGAACTTTAGTTTGCTTATCATCAATTTGACTTGAGGTCTAAATGAAATAATATATGTTAAATCCATAGCACATGTAGATGTTCAGAAAGTGTTAATACCCCTGTGTCTGTAACTCAGAAGCAGAACCACAGTTCAGTTCCACTGGATCTTTGGTTTTCCCAGAGGGCTTGGAGAGACATAGGAGTCGGATCCTCGTCTTGCACGGACCCAGCCCTGAGGACAAAATGCTTCCTCCCCTGGACACACTGACCTTGCTCCCTCGTTCCTGAGTCTTCTCACTATCCTGACATACGCCTGGGGTTCCCTGAGTATATTCATTTCTACAGTTTTCTAAATTATTCAAATACTCAACAAATGCAAGAATAGAGAGACTAGTACAAGGAATTGCTATGTACTCACTGCCCGGGTTCAACACTTACCGAGATTTTGCCATAGTTGCTTCATCTAGTCTCTTTTGTTGTTCTTCAGTCACCAAGTCATGTCTGACTCCGTGCGACCCCATGGACTGCAGCACGCCAGGCCTCCCTGTCCCTCACCATCTCTCGGAGTTTGCCCAAGTTCATGTCGATTGAATTGGTGATGTCATCCAACCACCTCCTATCACCCCTTCTCTTCTGCCTTCAATCAGATACGCCTATTGTTATAAATATTTTCTTTCTTGTTTTCAGCCATGCCTTGCAGCTTGCAGAGTGATCTTAGTTCCCTGACTAGGGATTGAACCCAGGCATTCAGCAGTGAAAGCACCGAGTCCTAACCACTGGAGTGCCAGGGAACTCCCCACTGTTTTTTCTTTGCAAATCCTAGACATGACAGCATTTCACCCTGGTGTATGTCAGCATTGGCTCTAAATATCCTACATTATGGGCTTCCCTGGTGGCTTAGACAGTAAAGAATCCACCTGCAATGTGGAGAATCCCCTTGGATAGAGCAGCCTGGTGGACTGTATGTAGTCCATGGGTTGCAAAGAGTTAGACACGACTGAGCAACTGAACTGAACTGATGATGAATACATCTTATCCTTGTTTGTGTTGTGACATAGAAAAACTGTAACTCCACTGCCTCTTATCACCTCTAATAATTAACAATCATTTTTCAGTATCAATTGATACTCAGTCCATAAACAGATTTTCTGGGTCATCTCAGCCCTGTCTTTTTAGGGTATTAGGATCTAGGCAAGGTCCACACATAACATGTGCTTACTCTGTTTTTTAAGTCTCTTTGAATTTCAAGAAGCATCCCCTTCCTTGTTATTAATGCCATGGGCTTGAAGATGTGATGCCCCATTTGATTTTCCTCGTCACGATCGTCGCTGCAGGCAGCAATTGACACTTTCCTTCTGTACAGAGTGGGGAGCTTGGCCTCCAGGAGGTGGACTCACGCCCCCGTCATCCAACTTAGCAGGGGCTGGACCCTGTCTTCCAAGTCCAGGGCTCTTTCTAGGAAGCCAAGATAGTGAGAGTCACTGAGTGCTTCAGTTTCTGAGTTGACCTTCCTCAGAGTTCCTGGAGAGCCTTGGAGCCCCAGAGACCAGGAGGGAGACCGGTCCTGGAGCGGGAGCCCCATCAGAGGCTGCAGACCAGGGTCTGACATCATGAGCGACGTCATGAGCAGGGCTCTGCAGGAGCTGGGGAGCCAGGGGGTGGTGGCTTTAGGTCTCTAAACACAGAAAGAACATGGAGCAAACGGAGAAACCATACCCTCCCTTAAAGGAACCCAGAAGCCAAGCAGCTGACCACTGAGGAGGAGAGAAGGGCAGGGAGCTGATGAAGACTGCTCTGTTTCCACGGGCTCAGAGAGGAGCAGCCTTGTGGAGAAAGATGGCGTCTGGCCAGCATCACCTTCCAGGGGACCAGCGTGTGCCTAACAGACCCTGAGTGTGGGGAAGAGCCTAAGGAAGAGCCTGGGGCAGGGCCGAGCACCGGCAGGTCTTTCAATTTAGACACCAGGGAGCCTTCTCAGGAAAACAACCAGCAAGAGAGGCAGCAGCACTCCCAGGTGAGACCAGGGAGATGTCAGAGCAGGCGAGGAAGTGCATTTGGGGGACAGGGAGAGTAAATGACCCAGAAAATGACAGGAGGGCTGACAGGATGACCCAGACGGGGATTTCTAGGGACTCTTTTGCATCCTGGGCCCAGGAAGGAGGGGATGAGGGAATAAACTCTTAAGGAGGTGAGAGACCTGACTAGCATGTGGTTAATGAACACCTAAGCCGCCCGTGTCAACTAGAATTAATCGGCTCTGTTATTAATATTTTATGATGCTCCATCCCAAAGGCCCTGTTGTTGTTATGGCCTGATGTTTGATAATTAAGAACAACTTTTCTGAACACCATTCGTCATTTGTTTTGAAATGAGAAATAGACTTCTCGTCTACCTTGAGAGGCAGGCTAGCTGTTGTGAGATGTGCCCAGAATCTAGCCACTGGCCATAGCTTGATGAAAGATGATGGCGTCTTTACAGGATGCCTGGAGAGGGCCAGGCAGGAGCGCTGTTTCCTTGCGATGTAGGAAGACGAGGTAATGGGTGAATGCAGATGCAGTGTTGACCAGTGGTTTGCTGGGAGCAGTCCTCATCCTATTAGTCAGATGACTTAAATATGTTTAATTTTTTTGGATTATGACTTAAGTTAGCTCAGTGTCAATTTTATCTGCCAACAAGACCCGTTTTCAAAAATTTTTCACCCATGAAGTTAATGTCAGAAATGACCCAGGATTGACAGCTTATTGCATCCTTTTAAAACTAACATGAACTGTTTTAATCCTCTTCTTTGAAAGTTGACTTTATTAATATTTAAGCCATCTGAGCAACAAGAGAAGCCATCAAGGGTGGACGTAAGACTTCTGTTTCGCTTGTACAGGTCATATCATTTGAATGGTGACGCTTCACATTCCAGGCAGGGATTAGTTCTTCCCTGCCTTAGAAAATCTCTGCTAATTGCTTTCCTTTGATTATCGGTGAGCTGTTTGCTTTTCCGTTTGCCCACCTCCCCGCTACCTGTCTCCCCTGCCTCCAGCTGAGATGGGAGCAAAACATCCTAGCCAGAAACCAGATGACCCAGAATACCTGCTTTGAAACGGAGCCACAGTGAGATGTTGTCCAGGAAGGACCCAATGCTACCGCCTGTTTCACTCCTCAGTTCTTGGGGAGGCCGAAGAAAGAAGTGTGGAGTTTCTGGTGCCCAGCCAGTGGGTTTTGTGGTGCAGATTATTGAATCCCCCAGTCATACTGAACTGTTGGGGGGAAAAAGTTGAGATGGGCCGCTGGACATTTTTCACTGATGTCCCGTATCTGCTTCTGCACTGACACTGCTCTGAACGTATCGCCCAGGTCCCAGGCATGGTTGTTTGTGTCAGATGAGGCGGCCCCATCTGTACCTGGCACTTGGAAGGCCAGTCGAGGCCCATTTGTTGTTGTCTTTCAGTTGCCCAGTCATGTCCAACTCTGTGAGCCCATGGCCTGAAACACACCAGGCTTCCCTGTCCTTCACTGTTTCCCAGAATTTGCTCAAAAGTAATGTCCATTGAGTTGGAGATGCCATCCAACCATCTCATCTTCTCTCACCCCTTCTCTTCTTGCTTTCAATCTTTCCCAGCATCAGGGTCTTTTTCAATGAGTCGGCTCTTCACATCAGATGGCCAAAGGATTGAAGCTTCAGCTTCGGTCCTTCCAATGACTATTCAGGGTTGATTTACTTTAGAATTGACTGATTTGATCTCTTTGCAGTCCAAGGGACTCTCAAGAGTCTTCTCCAGCATCACAATTCAGAAGCATCAATTCTTTGGCACTCAGCTTTCTTTATGATCCAACTCTCACATCCATACATGACTACTGGAAAAACCATAGCTTTGACTATACAGACGTCTGTCAGTAAAGTAATGTCTCTGCTTTTTAATACACTGTCTAGGTTTGTCATAGTTTTTCTACCAAGGAGCAAGTATCTTTTAATTTCATGGCAGCAGTCACCATCCCCAGTGATTCTGAAGCCCAAGAAAATAAAGTCTGTCACTGTTTCCAGTTTTCCCCATCTGTTTGCCCATTTGGTCACAGGTAAATATGACATCGTTGACCCTGAGGTTGAGAAGAACTTGGAGAATAAATTTCCAAGACACAAGAACTAGGAGATGGTCATTGTCGGAGAATCACTGCATTTAGTGATGGACTGAGTTGTGTATCTAGAGAGTAAGTCCTTCTCTGGGCCAGGACACAGGACACAGGACACAGGCATGACTGCTAATCATGGTACCTTGGTTTTCAGCTACTCAGGGACCTCAGCAAAGTCTTTGCTTCCTAACAAGACAGTGATAACATGGATCTTCAGCATGTATTCTCTCTCATGCAATTAGGATCTACTCAGGGCACCATGGGTGGTATAACTGGGATAATTGGGAGTTCACACACTTGCTAATGAGTCACCACATTGGCTTCCAAACAAATAGAACCAGTGATCGGCTTACTAGGAGACAAGTCCGAAGTGAGGACCAGCCAGACCAGGGTGTGGCGTAGGGCGAGACAGATTTCTGCTGTGCTGGGGTTCACATTCCAGTGCAGGTGACAGAGGATAAACAGAAAAATGGACAGGAGAAAAGGAGGAAAATGAGGCAGAGCTCTGTGCTGGGGTGAGACTGATGGGGCTGGAGTGGCAGCAGAGCCTTCCCAGGTGACACTCAGCAGAGACCCGAATAAAATCAATACACACGGCCAACCAGACGGAGATCTGAGGAAAGAGCCCTGCTGGCTGCGGAGAGGCTGGTGGGAAAGCCAAGGAGGCTGTCTGGTCGAACCGGGGCCTCCGCAGTGCAGGCAGAGTCTTCTTTCAGGCAGCAGGGTCTCTTGGGGGATTGAGAACCAGCTCAGGGGACCAGGGTTTCAGTCACCAGAGCCGGGGATGGGTCTCAGCAAGGGGACTGCAGGACCCGGTTTTCTTAAACATGTGATTAAATTTTATGCACTTATTTAGTTTACTGACAAATATAACTTTTCATTATTAATGAAATTTTTAAAATTAAATTCTATCATAGATTTCTTTTTACCAATTCATCCAAAATAGTCACAATTGTTAGATATTCATGATATCTGTAGAACAATAGCTTTGTTTATTAAAGCCTTGACATACCACCCAGACCCTCTGTTCCTCCTGACTCTGTGCTACTTACTCAGAAAGCACTTGTCTTTTTTGAAAAGCACATAGGACAGGAACTCAGTGGAAGTGCTTTGGTCACGTGAACTTTGGGCTTCTTGTCTTGGTGGCATCTTTTCACTATCCTCACAAATACGTAGAAAGCGGGAGCAGTGTCGAGGCTGGAGACCAAGGCCTCTGCCTGCTCCATCCAGGCAGCATCTTTCATTCAGCCTTTCTCAAAGTGGATGAAAGATGCTAAGGCCCTCAATGGCAGTGGTGTTGGGCTGGGCTGTGTGCGGGCCTGATGGCCGCGGTGCTGGGTTCTTTGACCAGCATCACAAATAGTATGTCCTGGAGCCTCTGAGATTCCCCAGCGGCTTTCCAAATTAAAATCCAAGGGAGCTGCTCATTTGATAGCCCAGGGAAATGCTGCACCTGCATGTCTGCTCCATCTGGCCCCTGCTTCTTGAATCTGGAGATTGTGCTGCCCTGATCCAACGGCTGAGGACCATTTCTGCCGTCCCTCAGAGGTTTTCACTTGAGTGTCTTCAGTGCTGGGAAACGAGAACACCCTTTCGTCCTCAGAAACAATCAATATGTGTCTGTGCTGTTTTGTAAGGAACGTCTATGAGCAGAGCGCACCGTCTGATTCCAGATAAAGGTTCATCTTGAGCATCATGAGGGAATTCGCCTCTCAGCCAAGCAGACATCCTCCTTCCTCCTTTGATCCTTATGATCGACTTCTTCTTCCTTTTCGTGTAGTATTCTCAAGGGACATAACCACATCATTCCATCAGGGTTACTTCATAGCTGTGTCACGGCTGTGTTCCCTGCCTTCGTTTCTTTCTTGAAGGCGCAGCTCATACTCAGCAGAGGTTTCGTGGTTCTGACTTTTGTTCTTTTATAGCCCTGCTGGAGCGCGGCCAACCCATGACATCAGTTAGACATAGCGTGGAGGCCGGGAGACGCACCTGCTGGGGATCCACTTGGATTTTCCTTGTTGCTTTCATGTTCATGTCAGCAGCAAGTGTTTGCACATACCTCACCACTGATTGATGTTGTTAGGTATACACACACACATATGCTCAGCCAGCATTTCTCATCTACCTCTGCCATTTACAAGAATAACAAAAGAACATCTACTTCTATTTTTTATTGAAATATAATCAATTTGTGATGTTAGTTTCAGGTGTAAAACAGTGATTCAGTATTGTTATAAGTTGTACTCCATTTAAAGCTATTATAGATGATGGTTATAATTCCATGTTGCTCATTTCTTTTATATATAGTAGTTTGTGTCTCTTAATCTCATACCCCCTTCTCTCCCCTCCGCTCTCCCCTCTGCCCACTGGTAACCACTAGCTTGTTTTCTGTATCGGTGTGTCTGTTTCTGTTTTGCAATATACATTCATTTGTATTATGTTTTAGATTCTACATGTAAGTGATATCTTACAGTATTTGTCTTTGTCTGTCTGACTCATTTCACTTAGCATAATATTCCCCGGGTCCATCCACATTGCTTCATATGGCAGAATTTCATTCTTTTTATAGCTGAGTAGCATGTCATTGTGTGTGTGTGTGTGTTAATCCAGTCGTCTGTTGATGGGTACTAAGATTGTCTTCCATATCTTAGCTATTATGAATAATGCATCCTTGAACACTGGGGTGCATTTACCTTTTTGAATCAGTCTTTCCATTTTCTTTGGATATATACCCAGGAGTGGAGTTGCTGGATCTTATGGTAGTCCTTTTTTAATTTTTTCAAGAACCTCCACATTGTTTTCCTTAGTGGCTGCACCAGTTTATTCCGTACATTCCCACCAACAGTGCACAAGGGTTCCATTTTCTCTGTATCTTCACCAGCAATTGTTGTTTGTTGTCTTTGTGGTAACAGCCATTCTAACAGGCGCGCAGTGATAGTTCACTGTGGTTTTGATTTGCATTTCCCTGATGAGTAACCATATTGAGCAGTTTTCCCTATGTCTGTCGACCATCTACATACCTCTTTGGAAAAACTGTCTTTTCAGGTCTTCTGTCCATTTTTTAATGGGGTTCTGTGGGGGGTTTTTTTGATACTGAGTTGCATATATTGTTTATTTTATATATGAATCCCTTGTCATTCATATCATTTGCAAATATTTTCTCCCTCAGGAGGTTGTCCTTTCATTTTATCAATGGCCTTCTTTGCTGTGCAAAGAATATTTCTACTATTTATAGGAACAACAAAAGAAAAATGAAGTAACAACAAAAACAACTCTAGAGTTTTCAGTGACATTTTGTTCTCTCAAAACTCTGCTCAACCATCAGCGAGCAGTACAGGACATTCTGCTGCTAAGTCGCTTCAGTCGTGTCCGACTCTGTGCGACCCCATAGATGGCAGCCCACCAGGCTCCCCCATCCCTGGGATTCTCCAGGCAAGAACACTGGAGTGGGTTGCCATTTCCTTCTCCAATGCATGAAAGTGAAAAGTGAAAGGGAAGTCGCTCAGTCGTGTCCGACTCTTAGTGACCCCATGGACTGCAGCCTACCAGGCTCCTCCGTCCATGGGATTTTCCAGGCAAGAGTACTGGAGTGGGGTGCCATTGGCTTCTCCAGTACAGGACATAATACTCCTTTAATTTTTCTTTTCTTCTATAAACCATTACCATTTATGTCCAAACTCTTACAAATGTTTTGCACAAAACACCTGATAAGCAAGTAGAATCCCACTATTTTTCAATGCCTGTGAATAGGCATATCCTGTTGTTGAAGGTCATGTTATGAAAAGAGTTTTCTCTGACAGAACCTTGGTGCAATTTCCTCCTAATTGCTAGGGGTCAGCTTGGACAAAAGTGGCGCTCCTGGGAGTTTTCCACACGGGGCTGCTGGTGTGTGTTTGCTCACCCAGAGATGCTGACATTGTTGTCCTTCATGGTGATGCTAAACCAGGCAGGAGCCTATACTGAGTCCTTGTGATTTGCCAGAGATCATTGTGGGTGGTATAGAAATCCAGGGAGGGGTGGCAGATAACATGGGAATACAGTGGGAAGGTGCTGTAACAGCGATGGAGAGACTGCCCTGAGAGCACGGCACGAATTAGGACCTGTCCCTGGAGAGTGAAGCAGGGGAGGGATCTGGCTGTAGGGCAGATGTGAAGAGTTATCTGGGCACAGTGAAAAATGCAGAACAAGGGCTGAGAAGTTAAGTCTCATAACTAGGTGGAGGGCCAGATCATATGACCTGTGGGGCTTTATTCTGTAAACCACAGGGAGCCGTCGACAGCCTCACTTAGCCTCACTTACGAGAAACAGCCATGGAGTGAGATCCTCTGCAGAGAGGATACTGGCCTCCTTCACCCTGCTCTGTGCAGTGTGTCCATGCAGAAACAAAGTTCAGATGTCCCCAGGAGTCCTCCCCACTGGGGCTGTCCTGGGACGTGCATGTTTCATCCAGGAGTATTCCAAGGTCACCCTCGACCCCACCCTAGAACAGCTTACAACATAGGAAGGTTTTCTCACAGTGGCCTCAGGCTGTTTTTGAGAAAAGAAAAAGTGTAGGTGAGTGAATGCCTTGCAGAGAATCACCGAGCACACTCAGAACGCTGTCTCAGGAGCTGACCATGAACTGGCCTCCGTCCTGAAATCACGGCACCACTTCTGTGGGCATGTTGTCACCCAGGCAGGACCTGAAGGGTCTACTCAGCCAGGAGAAAGAACATGTGCTGGTCCTTTACAGGAAGGGAGAAGGTGTTAAAACCCAGACTACTGTTACAAATCACATCCAAAAGCAGGTTTTAAAAAGTAACCACTAGGTGTAAGTTTTCTATGCTACACAGTAGCTCGTTGATTATTTTATATATAGTAGTGTGTATCTTGGGCTTCCCTGGTAACTCAGACAATAAAGATCCGCCTACAATGCAGAAGACCCGAGATCAATCCCTGGATGGGGAAGATCCCCTGGAGAAGGAAATGGCAACCCACTCCAGAATTCTTGCCTGGAGAATTCCATGGACAAAGGAGTCTGGTGGGCTTATAGTCCATGGGGTCACAAAGAGTCAGACATGACTAAGTGACCAAGCACTCACTCAGCACTCAGTGCGTATCTGTTAACCTCAAACTCCTCGCCCCTCACCTTTCCTCTGGCAACCACAAGCTTGTTTTCTAAGTCTTTGAAGCTGTTTCTGTTTCGTAAATAAGTTCACTTGTATCTTTTTTTTTTTTAGATTCCACATATAAGTGATATCATTTGGTATTTGTCTTTCTCTGTCTTACTTCACTAAGTATGATAACCTCTAGCTCCATCCATGTTCTTGCAAATGGCATTATTTCATTCTTTTTATGGCTGAGTAGTATTCCATTGATCCAACCAGTCCATTCTGAAGGAGATCAGCCCTGGGATTTCTTTGGAAGGAAATTATGCTAAAGCTGAAACTCCAGTAATTTGGCCACTTCATGCGAAGAGTTGACTCATTGGAAAAGACTCTGATGCTGGGAGGGATTAGGGACAGGGGGAGAAGGGGACGACAGAGGATGAGATGGCTGGATGGCATAACTGACTCGATGGACATGAGTCTGAGTGAACTCTGGGAGTTGGTGATGAACAGGGAGGCCTGGCATGCTGCGATTCATGGGGTCGCAAAGAGTTGGACACGACTGAGTGACTGAATTGAACTGAACTGAGTATTCCATTGTATCTATGTACCACGTCTTCCTTAGCCATTCCTCTCTCAATGGATGTTATTCTTTATCTTAGAAAAACAGCATCGCTTCCCAGAGGCAGAGATGTGTCATACTCTGAGGTTTCAGCATTCGCCCATGCGGTTTATGCATTCCTGAAGTACAGGGATCAAACACTGGAGATAGTCTATGGTTTTTAGTTGCTATTTCATCATCTTTATGGATGACCCAGAGAGAGGCCAGGTAATAATATATGAAGAGTTAACTTTAAACATTTAATACACTCTTTAAAAAGTTCATAATCCAGAGGGTTTTTTCCATTGGAAAAGAAAAGGGAAACCTGTTTTCTCTCTTGCGCCCATGTACTTCTCTTCTTCATCATGTGCCCCAGCATCAGCTGCCAGGACTTTCCCACAGACTGCTGGGCACCCAGACCAAGGTGATCCAGAAGACCTGCCTGGACAGCCTCACCCTGTTGGATACAGGTACGTCCTCTCAATGAGGGCTTCTTCAGACTGCAAAGCATGAGCCAGCAGTGATGCAGACAGTAATCTTATTTTGAAATTTTGAAAGTGATGGTCTGCCAGAAACACCGGCAGATTTAGCAGCTCTCGTACCTGGAAGAAGACAGGGCCTCTTCCAAGAAGACTCTCTCTGGGTCATCCATAAAGATTATGAAATAGCAACTAATAGCAACATCAGAGAAACATCACTGCTGTCTACATACTATCCTACAAAAAGAGAAAACTGAAGCATATTTTCAAAAAGTAAGAGTTTATTTAAGCAAAAAGCAGTTCAAGTCAGGGGTTCAGCCAGGCCAGCGGCTTGGCCATGGCAAATAGAGTTGTTAGTCTCCAGAGAGGATTCTGGGAAATCTCCAAAAATCTGGGAAAGCTCCAAAGTGGCCCTGCCTGGTAGGGGAGACCTGTCCCCTGGGAGTGATGAAGCGGCCCCGCCAAGACACGAAGCAGTGCCGTCAGCCTCAGCCAGTGGGCAGGCCTGTCCCTCGGGGTCACACAGCTCGGATGCCCCCTGTGCCTGAGTGTGGAGATGCTGGGCCCTGGCACAGGGCTGGGGACAGGCCTGGGCTCACCCCGCAGTCACCCCACTCACCTTGTCCCCAGGTGCTGCAGCCCAGCACCGCATCCCACGTGGAACGCAGTCATCCCAAAGGGAGGGCAGCTGCTGGCTTTTCCCGAGACTCCCCAGGACTTGTTGTCACGGTCCCCTCCCCCACTGGGGATGCGGTTGGGGAGGAAGGGGAGAGCTTCCCCCACATGCTGGCAGTGGCCGATTGGACTCTGGGGACTCAGGACCACGAATGCATCCCCCTTTGTAAAGTCTTGCTTACGTTACAAACCCACCTGGTTCCCAAACAAGCTATAGGCAGCTCAAGACCGTGACTCAAGTGCTCTGGCTTAAAAACCAATTTCTTGAAGCCTTCCAGCTCTCCCCGTGGGCTGGGCCGAACTAGCAGTGACTCGTCTGTGGTCTGACATCTATAAAGAAACAGAATGGTCTGAGGCTGCAGGGCCTCCTCGGTTGTTCTTATCCGGTGAGGTTATTGTCTTCCCCACCGATCAGCAGGGAGGCAGTGCCCACTCCACCCTCACCTCCCTGGGGGCACCTGCCTGCAGCCACCAGAGAACAGGGCAGGCTGCACCTCCATCCATCATTATCTTTAATTAGCGTTTAGGGGGGTTAATTAGGAGAGAAGCTCATCTTTCTTTAATTACTTCCACAATTGAGTCGGGGGACCCTGTGGCCCCTTCTGAATTTTTCTGTCTGCATGCTGCTTTGAATCTGTGAAGTCAGGTGTTCATTGCCCAGACCCTGTGGGTATTGGAGGGAATGAAAGTGGGGTGATGGTGGCGGGGGTGGGGGGGAGTTATTTTATTGTAATTAATTTGCAGCTTCATGGGCCTCCTGGGAAGTTGGCTACCTTAAAGCAAAATCACCATCATGAGAGACATCGGTGGTTTCATACTTGATTCAAATCTCCTCAGGTTCTAATAGGCAAATTTTATTTTTCATTTAAGGGCAAGTTCGCATTCAGGGAATTTAACTGATTTTAAAAAATATGATGAAGGCCCTGTCCTCATGCCTTAACCTTCAGACTGGCTCCTTTGTCCAGTCAGGTTGACTTTCCAGTATTTAACGTGCCTGGGCTGCTAGCCTTGCCCTCGGGAAATGAGACTGCAGCCCAACAGGCTTCATTGTTCAAACCCACCTTTATTATGTGGTTTCCACGCCCCCGGCTTTCCTCCAGAACCCTGTGTTACGTCAGCCCCTCTTCCAGCTGTTACCTGTAACCATCAAAAATCACTCACTGCTGCCTTCTTACAAAAATTTTATTGGAGTACAGTTGCTTTACCTTGCTGTGTTAGTTTCTGCTGTACAGCAAAATGAATCAGCTCTATGTGTACATCTATTCCCTCTTTTTGGATTTCCTTCCTGGCGTGCTGCAATTCATGGGGTCGCAAAGAGTCGGACACGACTGAGCAACTGAATTGAGCTGAAGGTCACCAGAGAGCACTGAATCGAGTTCCTTGTGCTATATAGTAGGTTCTCTCATTATCTATCTTATACTTGGTGGGTTTCCCTGGTAGCTCAGCTGGTAAGGAATCCGCCTGCAATGCAGGAGACCAGGTTCGATTCCTGGGTCATGAAGATCCACTGGAGAAGGGATAGGCTACCCACACTAGTATTCTTGGGCTTCCCTTGTGGCTCAGCTGGTAAGACTCCTCCTGCAATGCGGGAGACCTGGGTTCAATCCCTGGGTTGGAAAGATGCCCTGGAGAAAGGAAAGGCTACCCACTCCAGTATTCTGGCCTGGAGAATTCGATGGACTGTATAGTCCATGGGGGTCACAAAGAGTCAGACACTCCTGAGTGACTTTCACTTTCTTAGACGTAGTATCAATGGTGTATGGGTGTCAATCCTAATCTTCCGATTCATCCCGCCCCTGTCATACCCATACATTTGTTCTCTACGTCTGTGTCTGTATATCTGTTCTGCAGATAAGATCATCTATACCATTTTTATAGATTCAACATATATGCATTAATATACGGCATTTGTTTTTCTCCTTCTGACTTACTTCAACCGTACGACAGTCTCTACATCCACGTCTCTGCAAATGGCACAGTTTCATTCCTTTTCATGGCTGAAGAGAGTCCCACTGAATATATGTACCACGTCTTCTTTACCCATTCCTCTGCTGATGGACATTTAGGCTGCTTCCACTGTTGCCTTTTTATAAATGTTTTTCCGAAGTTCTTTTCCCTCCTTCATCACATTTACATACTCTTCCTACAAAAAGAGAAAACTGAAGCATATTTTTAAAAATCAAGAGTTTAAGCAAAAAAAAAAAAAAAACAGTCCAAGTCAGGCAGCAACAGAGCAGAGTGGAGCTGGGGAGAGGCGTATACTCAGAGGAGGGGAGGGGGAGAAAGGCAAGGTGGTTGTTGACTGGCCATGAATTCAAGCCCTCTCGGCTGCTGGTGGATCATGTGTCCTGAGATATTGATTCCTAACCTTGATTTGGGCCAGGGACCTCCTCATGTATTCATTTAGCGGCCTTCAGTGAGCCCGTGCTTCTGGGCGTCATCTGGCGCGCCTGGGACAGGGGCCGCGATGCACAGTTTCCTGACTCTTCACCAGACTGTGGGTCTGCTGAGACGTGCCCGCTCTTCTTTGGCCAAATTACAAAGTAGACTTGGGAGTCCTGTGGGCCTGGAAATTCCCTTTTATAGAAATAAGCTCCTGTGACAAGATCTTGTGAGGTCGTGCCACCTACCCCCTCACCCCTCTGGAAGAGGAGAGCTCATGGGGAGAAGAAAAGACAGGGCTCTGTGGCCTTGCCACGTCTGTCTTTGTCTCTGCTTGGTGCTCAGAACCAGAGACCAGACTCTCTTGACTCCGTCAATCCTGCAACAAATAGTTCCTAAGCATCTGCTATGGGCTAAAGCACTGTTCTGGGTGCTGGGTGCAGAACTGTGAACAAAACCCAAATTCCAGCCCTCCTGGAGCTGACATCCAGCACGGACCACAGACGTAAACACAAAGTCTGCAGTGAAAGTGGGATGAAGATAAAGCAGGGGACACGGGGTAGAGAGAGGAGGACATTCTCACATGGGTGGTCCTGGGGCTGCTCTGAGGGAACTGGGGGAAGGGGCCACCTGGGAGGCAGAGACCCTGGGGTGGGAAACTGGGGTGTTCCAGGAAAGGCCAGAAGGCCCTGCGGCTGGAGCAGAGGGAAGGAAGGGTGGGCAGGTAGGATGCTGGGTTGGAGAGGAAGCCAGGGTCCTTTAGCCAATGCTTCTGAGCAGGTCCATTGGGTGGAAACAGAGCTTTAACAGAACTTCCTGCCAGTAAAACTGCCTCTTGCTGACCCACATGCTGCTGTCCCGCTGCAGTCCTGTTCAGGCTCATCCTTTCCCCACATGCCCGTCAGGAAACGCGCAGAGCCTGGACCATTCCTGACCCGCTCCATTACATCTGGGGCTCCTCAACCCACTGAGCCGTCATTCCCTGAGGCTCCTCTGGGTCAGCCAGGTGCCCCTGCTAATTTATCTGTTCCTCACAGCCCCAGGACTCTGACCTAACCTCACCGTGGGCTCTCTGACTGACCCACGGAGCTCAGCTCTGTTCGAGGGGAGCCTCCCACCTCACTGCAAGTCCTGGGATGGGAATGGTTTCCATATGTGCAGGGCTGTCGATCCAACTCCACTTCGCCTGCTCTAATGAGGTCAGACGGCTCCACAGAGGTGGACGGCCGCTCCCTGGGGCAGGGCTGGCGGGGGATGGAGGAGGGTCCCCCCATCTCGCTCTAACACAGCTCTGAGTTGTAGCGTTCTCCTGACCGCTTCGAATGGGTAACTACAGACAAACACAAAAGAGGGAATGCATAAAACTGAGAGGGATTTTTATTAAAATTTTTTATTTGGAGAAAATTGCAGCCTCACCTGCAGTCGTAAGAAATAATACAGAGACATCCCACGTACTCTTAGTTCCCCTGATGGTGGTGGTGGTTTAGTTGCTAAGTCATGTCTGACTCTTGCAACCCCTTGGACTGTAGCCCGCCAGGCTCCTCTGTCCATGGGATTCTCCAGTCAAGAATACTGGAGTGGGTTGCCGTTTTCTTCACCAGGGGATCTTCCTGACCCAGGAATTGAACTTGGGTCTCCTGCATTGCAGGGAGACTCTTTACTGACTGAGCCACCAGGGAAGCCCTCCCCTGATAGTAACATCCTGCAAAACTGAAGAAACAGTGTCACAACCAGGAATAGATTCAGTCATCTATACCTGACATGGACGTGGTCAGGATATAGAATGTTTCCATCACCACTGGGTTTCTCATGTCATCTTTTTATAATCGAATCTGCTCTCTATCCTCTGCTTAGCTCTGTCTCTCTGTTCTCTATTTCTATAACTTGGTCATTTCAAGAAAGCCATATGAATGAACCATATGGTATGTAACCTTCTAGCAGTGAGCTTTGCTCACACAGCATGGTTCTCTGGAGATCCGTGTGTGTTGTTTCGAGTATCAGTACTTCCTTCCTCTTAATTGCTGAGTAGTACGTCGTGGTATGGATATACCAAGCTTTGTTAAACCATTCACCTGTTGAAAGATTCCTGGGTTTCTAGGTTGGGGCTATTATGAATAAAGCTCTTATAGGCATGTGTGTACAGGTTTTTGCATGAACATGAGTTCATTTTTCTGGGATAAAAGTCCAGGGGTACAACCGCTGGGTTTACAGTACTTGTGTGTTTAGGTGTTCCCTCCACCCTCTGATAGAATTCATTTAGGATCGCTGTGTGTTTTGGGTACACTGACCTTTTTGTTGTTGATATGAAAAAAAATATCAACCATTTAGCTCAAAGTTCTGTGGATTGGCAACTTGGGCTGCATGTTGGTCCAGGCTTATCTGATCGTTTTTGTGGAGATACAATTTAAATACATAAACTTCATCATTTTAAAGTATAAATTCAGTGGTTTTGGTATATTCATAACAATGTGGTATGTTTGGTGTTTTTAAGGAACTAGTGGTCAGACCACATAACATCCCTACCAGAAATGTGTGAGGAATCCAGTTTTTCCAGATCCTTGCTGGCATTTGGTGTGGCCCCGATTTTTATAATGTTAACCACTGTGAAAGCTGTGTAATAATAACTCACTGTGGTTTTAATTTGCATCAACTGATACAATTATGTGATTTTTCCATGCTTATTTTGTCTGTACTATCAAATGTTGGGAGAAGCATATTGACAGATTCAACTGTATTTGTGAATCTGTCTATTTTTCTTTTCATTGTGTTAGTTTGGGCTTCACACACTTTCCATCTCTGTTGCCTGGTACACAGACATTCATTTAGGATCCCTGTGTGTTTTGGGTACACTGACCTTTTTGTCGTTACATAATGTCTTTCACTGTCTGGTACTTTTTCTTTGTTCTCAAATCTACTTTATCTTATGTTAATATAGTTACTCCTACTTTCCTTTGGTTAATATTCTTGTGATGTATTTTTTCCATCCTTTTATTTTCTGTCTTTCTATAGCAATACATTTGAAGTGTAAGTTTCTTGTAAACAGCATGTCATATCACTGGGTCCGATTTTGTGATCCATTCTGCAACCCTTGTCTTTTAATTGGCATATTTAAAGCATTTATATTTTACGTATTATTAATAGGTTTGGGCTTCATTTGCCACTGTATCCTTTGTTTTCTGTTTGTTCTATTTTTCATTTTTCTGTTTTTTCTTCTCATGTGTTACGTGAACATTTTCTGGTATTCCGTTTTTATTTATCTGTTGTGTTTTTAACGTCTCTACAGTATAGTTTCTTTCTACCGGTTGTTCTAGGCATTATATTATATATACAAAACTAATCTCAGTCTGCTGGTGTTGACATTTTACCAGTCTGAGTGAAGTACAGAAATCTTGCCTCCTTTTATCTCTTTACCTACCCATATTTATAATATTCTTAAATATTTTCTCTACACACATTCAGAACCACATCAGACAGTATGCAGTTTTTGCTTTAACTTGTCAGATGTAATTTGGAGAATTCAGGAGGAAAGAGAAGGCTCATTGTTTTACCCATTTGTTTGCTTACCATGTTCTCCCCTGATGTGCTGAAATTCCTTCTTTTATTATTCCCTTCTTGTTTTTAGAACTTCCTTTAGCAATTCTCACAGGGCAGTTTTGGTGGTGACAGATTCTCTTAGTTTTCTTCCCATCTAAGAATGTTCCAGTTTCTTCCTCATTTCTGAAAGGTATTTTCGCGGAGTTGACAGTTATTTTCTTTCAGCACTTGAAAAATATTATGCCGTGTCTGGCCTCAATCATTTCTGATGAGAAATCCTTTGTCATTTGAATTGGTTTTCCACAAAAGTAGAGTGTCATTTCTCTTTGGCTGCTTTTTAAGATCTTGTCTTTAATTTCCAGAAGTTTAATTATAATATGTCTCGGCCTGGCTTTCTTTGGGTTTATCCCAGTTAAGATTCATGGAGCTTCTTGAATCTCTAGGATGATGTCTCTCACCAAATTTGGGGAGTTTTCAGCCTTTATTTCTTGGAATGCTTTTTGAGCCCCATCCTTGGTCACCTCTCCTTCTAGAACTCTAAAGACATGAACGGCTATGTTGCCAGTTATCTTCCCGCAGGTGTCCAAGGCTCTGCTAATTGTTCCTTCAGGCTGTTTGTCTCTGTTACTGAACTCAGATCATTGCTTACTGCCCTGTCTTCCCGTTTACAGATTGTTTCTTCCGTCCCCTCTGCCCTGGCATCAAGGCAGCCCATCCACCATGCTTTTTATTTCAGTGATTGTGTTTTTGAGCTTCTAAAATTTCCAATTGGTTCCTCTTCTATCTTCTATATCTTTGCTGAGGCTTTCTTTTTTTTTCCGTTTGCTTTTAGCATGTTCATAGTTGCTCACTGAAGCATTTTTATCGTGGCTGCTTTAAAATCTTAGCCAGGTTATTCCACCGTCTCTGTCATCTTGATATTGGTATATGTTGATCTCTTTACATTCAATTTCAGACCTTCCTGGTTCTCAGTATAGACCCTTTCAAATAAAACCTGGACATTTGGGTGTTGTGTTACATGACTCTGGATTTATGGCAGGTTCCTCTCAGCCAGGCAGAGGTTTTCCTGGACCCCAGCTTGGTCTGTGTTGATGCCAGCAGAGAGCAGGTGAGAGTTCCTGCTCTCCGCGTGGTGTCCAGTGACGCTGCAGGGCAGGTAGGGAGGGGTCAGAGGTAGGTACGTCCTCATCACTACTGGGTAAGGATGAAAGTCCTGATTTTTCATTAGGCCTTTTCTGATACCACCCCCCAGTGAGGAGAGGAAGGATATAAGTCCATTCTCCCCTGTGCATCTCCCAACATCTCCGCTGACACCACAGGGGACCAGGTGCTGGCAGGGATGAAAACCCCAGGTCCCTACCTTGCCTCCTCCATCACGTACACAGTAGGGTTTTAGGACACCTTGTCGCAGCCTCTTGAGGGTGGAGTCCAGGCCTCGCTTGGTCTTTGCCGACACAGATGAGAGCAGAGTCACAGCTTCTTCCATGGTGTGTGATTAGAGTGGTTATAGTCTAAGAGTGTTCTGTCTTGTGAGGCTGCAGCCTTCCTGCCTCTCTTGACAGAATACAAGAGGGCTTTCTTCCTGGGTGTTTCTGGCTGCACCTCTGGGCATTTCTGGGTTGCCAGGCTCTTCCACTCTAAGTCTGGAATCTACGAGCCAAAAGGAGACTCAGGTTTCTCGTGCCCCAAGGTTCCCAGCTGGTCTTCCACCTTCTCTCCACCTTCTCAGTGTCTTCATATATTTGTTTGACGTGTGATGTCCAGGGTTGTCAGTTGTACTTTACAGGAAGAATAGAGAAAATGCACCTATTCCATCCTCTTGGAGGCAGAAGTTTCTCTGGGAATTTTGTTTTTAACAGCCTCTTAAATGTTTTAAAAGTAGACAGAATATGATAATACTGATTTTCAGGAGAAGCATTTTTGCCAATTTTACCTAACTTGCTGTTTCAGGTAAAGGACAGTGTAGTTGCTGGTTGCCCGTTTCTACCTCTTTTTGGCTTTCCTCACTGGTTTACTTAGATTCCCACCCCATGAGCAGGCACGGTGGAAGAGGATTTACATGTCTCTATCTTTGCTGTGGGATCTTTTCAATATTTCCTGCCCCTCCTTTTGTGAAAAGTTTCCCCGGCAGCCCTATCCATCACCACCGTCACCTCACGCACACCACCTGTGTCCTGAGCCAGGCTGGTTGTCAACAGACAGACCTCACTTGTCTTGTTTGACTTCAAGGAGGTATTGTATAACAGTTTTTAAAATGTACTTTTAATTGGAGAATAATCGCTTGACCATGTGTTGGTTGCTGCTGTACAACGACATGAATCAGCCATAGTATACATATGTACCCTCCACTTAAACCTCCCTCCCACCCCTCTAGGTCATTACAGAGCCAAGCTGAGCCCCCCGTGTGATGCAGCAGCTTCCCGCCAGCTATTTTGCACATGTGACATGTATGTTTCAGTGCTACTCTCTCAACTCGCCCCGCCCTCTTCCACTGTGTCCACAGTCTGTTCTCTATCATAACCCCCTTTTTTTTTTGAGGTTTCATATCCACTGTTTCCCCTGTCAAGTTCACCACACAATTTGGTACTACCACTCCTTGGTCACACTTCTTTTTGAAAAGAAATCACCCAGTCCACACTATAGAAGGCTGAGGTGTCTTCTGACACCCAGAATGCGCCCCTTACCCGCACTGTCCAAAGCCTTGTGCAGAAGAGAAGAAAACAGACCCTGCTGAGACAAGCCTTTCTTCCCTCCACTCCCCAGTTTTGATGGCCCGAGGAGACTTGAGACCTGGGAGGACGAGAGGAATCTTTTTATTTGGGGAATGGAATTTGTATTAAGTTAGTTAACCTTGAACTCTATCCTGTCCTCAGCCAGACTGTCCTACAGCTGTTGCTTGCGTCTGAATTCTTTTCTTGACAAAACACAGTGTCCTGTCTATGTAAAGGCCACGGAACTTTTAATTCTCGCTCACAGTGTTGTCGCGGATCTAGAGGGGGCTTTCCTCTTCTCAGAGAGAAGTGGGATGATGTCCGTATTCTGTCGTCTCTTTGAATTTTTTATGCATTTCTGCATGCTGGGTCTTGACTGCTGCATGGGCCATCTCTAGTTGTGGCACTCGGGCTTCTTACTGTGGTGGCTTCTCTTGCTGCGGAGCACAGTCTCTAGGGTGCCAGGGCTGCAGTAATTGTGCCACGTGGACTCAGCAGCTCCGGGCTCTAGAGCACAGGCTCAGTGGTTGTGGTGCGCGGGCTTAGCTGTCCCGTGGCATGTGGGATCTTCCCAGACCAGGGATCGAACCCCTGTCTCCTGCACTGCCAGGCGGATTCTTTACCACTGAGCCCCCCGGCAAGGCTCTCTAGTCTGTCATTTTAAAAGAAGAATTTATTAAAGAGGAATTTTCACAGCTAGCGTTGGGACACGCGCTGTCCTGAGGTCAGTGGTGGGCAGTGTGGACAGACGCAGAGCCTCAGGACGCAGGATCCAGTGATGGAGACACAGGGCAGACACACATGGTGGTGCCAAGCACAAGTGTGGGTGTGTGTGTAACTGTCCCCTGTTCTCAGCCAGGGTGTGCACTGTGAAAATGCAGAGAAGACAGAGGACCTGGTCCCTGCCTGAGGACGAGCCCTCCAGGGGAACACGCAGAGCTACGTTGGTGTTCCTGAGTCTCTGCTCACAAGGCCTCCTCCCCCGCCTGCTCTCTGTGGTTCCTGTAGGATAAGGGGCCAGGAGGGCCTGTCTGATGTGGCCCCCACCCCAGTGCCTCAAAGGCAACCAAGGAGGAGAATAATTTACCACCATCTAATAGAGTTTATTAGGGCTTCCCTGGTGGCTCAGTGGGTAAGGAATCCACCTGCCAATGCAGAAGACCCGGGTTCGATCCCTGGGTCAAGAAGATGCCCTGGAGAAGGAAATGGTAACCCATTCCAGTATTCTTGCCTGGAGAATTCCATGGACAGAGGAGCCTGGTGGGCTACAGTTCATGGTTGTCACAAAGAGTTGGACACGACTGAGCAAGTAAAGCATCACCACCACCGTAGAGTTTATGAAGGGCTCATACCTCCAGCGTGGAATGCCTGTCTTATTGGAATCTTGAGCTGGAAATACTGTTTTGTTTTATTCTTGCTATTTTCCCTCATTACATACGTGTATTTAGCTATGATGAGGGTTTTTTTCATTGTTGTTGTTTTGGTAGGGTTTTTACTTTTTAATCCTACAAAGGCCTGGGTAAGTCTGGAATATGATTGAGCCCAAAATTTCTCATTTCCTAATGTTGAGATTATAATGAGCCAAATAAGTTACCAGTTGAGGCCATGAAGTTTCGTTCCCTGGGGATCTTTAAAAGTAGGTTCGAATTTCAACAGTCAGCTAGCTGGGTAGACGCTTGGCCCTACCTGAAGGTAAAGGAACTTTGGATTAGCTTTTATCTTGAGGAACCCATCAGATTTATGTTTTGAAGACAGTTCAGCAGTCATTTAAAAATAAGTTTCTAAAAATACCTGTTTTTTTGGCTGCTTTGTGGTGTCAGCTGTGATTCCTACCAGCTGTAACTTCTGTTGTTGTTCAATTGCTCGGTTGTGTTCAACTCTTAGCGACCCCACAGACTGCAGCATGCCAGGCTTCCCTGTCCATCACTAACTCCTGGAGCTTGTTCAAACTCATGTCCATTGAATCAGTGATGCCACCCGACCATCTCATCCTCTGTCATCCTCTTCTCCTGTCTTCAATCTTTCCCAGCATCAGGGTCTTTTCCAATGAGTTGGCTCTTTGCATCAGGTGATGAAAGTATCGGAGCTTCAGCTTCAGCATCATTCCTTCCAATGAATATTCAGGGTTGATTTCCTTTAGGATCGACTGGTATGATCTCCTTGCTTCTCCAGCCTCACATTTGGAAAGTGTCAACTTTTGACACAATCTAAAGCAGACTCGTGGTTCTTGCTGTACTCTCCATGCTCTGCTCTGTACCGGTGATGCATGTGTGGTTCTAGCAGGAGCAGCTTCCCTGCAGACACGTGGGAATAGGTTTATTATCCCCCGAATAACACTTGCCAGCTCTCTGCTCCATCCTGCTGCTGCTCTTTGAGACTGGCCCGCACCAACCACCTCCCCCAGGATGTGCCGGCTTCGCAGCAGTTTGCCTGAGGGGCTGCATGAGACAGGCTTTCACCACCATCACTGATGTTTACCTGCACCTTCCACAGCCGGGATAGAGCTCAGGCAGTGTCTCTGCCTAAGCTGCAATGGACAAAGGTCAAACAAGCACTCGACTCCATTCCCGCTCCCAACCCCGGTGGGGAAGATAAACCATAAAGAGAACATCTTTACCAACCCTTCAGGTGAGAAGGAATTTTGCTCCATTCAGAAGCCAGTCCCTGTCCTTTTTAAATTTAGGTGTTTTTTTTTAATGTTATTGAAGTAGAGTTGGTTTGCTGCGCTAAGTCACTTCAGTTGTGTCTGACTCTGTGCGACCCCATAGACGGCAGCCCACCAGGCTCCTCTGTCCCTAGGATTCTCCAGGCAAGAATACTGGAGTGGGTTGCCATTTCCTTCTCCAATGCAGGAAAGTGAAAAGTGAAACTGAAGTCGCTCAGTTGTCCCCGACTCTTAGCGACCCCATGGACTGCAGCCTACCAGCCTCCTCCGTCCATGGGATTTTCCAGGCAAGAGGACTGGAGTGGGGTGCCATTTACAATGTTGTATTAATTTCTGCTGTACAGCAAAATGAGTCAGTTATACATATGTATTTTTTCATGTTCTTTTCCATTATGGTTTATCACAGGATACTGAATATAGTTCAATATAAGACCTTGTTTACTCTGTATATAAGAGTTACCATTCTGAGTGTACAGTTCGGTGGCATTTAGTACATTCACCTGCTGTGCAGCCATCACCCCTGTTTAGTTCCAGAACATTTTCATCTCCCCAAACGGAAACCTCAGATGCTTTGAGCAGACACTCCCTGCTGCCCTCCCCTCCCCACAACTCCCCGCTGCAGTCCCCGCCCACTCTCCTGTCTCTCTGTAGTTGCCTGTTCCAGACACTTCATATAAATGAAACCAGACGAGACGTGGCCTGCTGGGTTGGCGCCTTTCACTCACCATAAGGTGCTCAAGGTTCTTCCATGTTGTGCCTGTGTCAGTACTTCATTCCTTTTTCTGGCTGAATAATATTCTACTGTACGGCTAGACCACACGTGGTTTATCCACACAGCAATTGATAGATATCTATCTGGACTCTTATTATGAATAATGCTGCTGCAGACATTGGTGTACAAGGGTCTGAGTCCATTTTTGGTTCTTTTGGCTGTTATCTAACCTAGGAGTGGAACTGCTAGGTGAGAAGGCAGTTCCACACTGAAGTTCTTGAAGAACCATGGCGGCACCATTTTACAGGCCCACCAGATCAGATCAGATCAGTCGCTCAGTCGTGTCCGACTCTTTGCGACCCCATGAATCGCAGCAGGCCAGGCCTCCCTGTCCATCACCAACTCCCGGAGTTCACTCAGACTCACGTCCATCGAGTCAGTGATGCCATCCAGCCATCTCATCCTCTGTCGTCCCCTTCTCCTCCTGCTCCCAATCCCTCCCAGCATCAGAGTCTTTTCCAATGAGTCAACTCTTCGCATGAGGTGGCCAGAGTACTGGAGTTTCAGCTTTAGCATCATTCCTTCCAAAGAAATCCCAGGGCTGATCTCCTTCAGAATGGACTGGTTGGATCTCCTTGCAGTCCAAGGGACTCTCAAGAGTCTTCTCCAACACCACAGTTCAAAAGCATCAATTCTTCGGCACTCAGTCTTCTTCACAGTTCAACTCTCACATCCATACATGACCACAGGAAAAACCATAGCCTTGACTAGACGAACCTTTGTTGGCAAAGTAATGTCTCTGCTTTTGAATATGCTATCTAGGTTGATCATAACTTTGCTTTTGAATATGCTATCTAAGTTGGTCATAACTTTCCTTCCAAGGAGTAAGTGTCTTTTAATTTCATGGCTGCAATCACCATCTGCAGTGATTTTGAGCCCAGAAAAATAAAGTCTGACACTGTTTCCATTGTTTCCCCATCTATTTCCCATGAAGTGGTGGGACCGGATGCCATGATCTTCATTTTCTGAACGTTGAGCTTTAAGCCAACTTTTTCACTCTCCACTTTCACTTTCATCAAGAGGCTTTTTAGTTCCTCTTCACTTTCTGCCATAACGGTGGTGTCATCTGCATATCTGAGGTTATTGATATTTCTCCCGGCAATCTTGATTCCAGCTTGTGTTTCTTCCAGTCCAGCATTTCTCATGATGTACTCTGCATATAAGTTAAATAAACAGGGTGACAATATACAGCCTTGACATACTCCTTTTCCTATTTGGAACCAGTCTTTTGTTCCATGTCCAGTTCTAACTGTTGCTTCCTGACCTGCATACAAATTTCTCAAGAGGCAGATCAGGTGGTCTGGTATTCCCATCTCTTTCAGAATTTTCCACAGTTTATTGTGATCCACACAGTCAAAGGCTTTGGCATAGTCAATAAAGTAGAAGTAGATGCTTTTCTGGAACTCTCTTGCTTTTTCTATGATCCAGCGGATGTTGGCAATTTGATCTCTGGTTCCTCTGCCTTTGCTAAAACCAGCTTGAACATCAGGAAGTTCATGGTTCACATATTGCTGAAGCCTGGCTTGGAGATTTTTGAGCATTACTTTACTAGCGTGTGAGATGAGTGCAATTGTGGGGTAGTTTGAGCATTCTTTGGCATTGCCTTTCTTTGGGATTGGAATGAAAACTGACCTTTTCCAGTCCTGTGGCCACTGCTAAGTTTTCCAAATGTGCTGGCATATTGAGTGCAGCACTTTCACAGCATCATCTTTCAGGATTTGGAATAGCTCAACTGGAATTCCATCACCTCCACTAGCTTTGTTTGTAGTGATGCTTTCTAAGGCCCACTTGACTTCACATTCCAGGATGTCTGGCTCTAGGTGAGTGATCATCACCATCGTGATTATCTGGGTCGTGAAGATCTTTTTTGTACAGTTCTTCTGTGTATTCTTGCCACCTCTTCTTAATATCTTCTGCTTCTGTTAGGTCCATACCATTTCTGTCCTTTATCGAGCTCATCTTTGCATGAAATGTTCCTTTGGTATCTCTGATTTTCTTGAATACACCAGTAACATGCTAATGTTCTAATCTCTCCACATCCTCTCCAAGACTTGTCATTATCTGTTCTCATTTTTCTAATAGCTGTCCTAGGAGATGCTGGGTGCTATTTCTTTGTGGTTCTGATTTGCATTTCCCTAATGACTAGTGATGTTGAGTATCTTCTCATGCGCTCATCGACCATGGTGTTTCTTCTTCGGATAATGTATCCAAATCCTTTGCCCGTTTTTGGCTTGGTTTGTCTGTCTTTTTGCTGTGGGGTTGGGATTATTGATACATTCTGGGTACTAGGCCCTTACCAGATACTCGATTTGTAAATACTTTCATTCTGTGGTTGTCCTTTCACTTTCTTAAAAAGATTTCCATTGGAGTATAGTTGACTTACAATGTTGTATCAGTTTCATGTGAACAGCAACCGTGATTCAGATATATATATATATTTATATATATACTTTATGCGTGTATTATTACAGAACACTGAGTGCTTTGTGCTATACAGTGAGTCCTTGTTAGTTATCTATTTGATATATAATAGTGTGTACATGTTAATGCAAATCGCCTAATTTATCACTTTCTCCCAAGTTTCCCCTTTGTTAGTCTTAAGTATAATTTTGAGATCTGTGAGGCTGCTTTGTAACAAAGCTCATTTGTATCATTTTTATTAGTTTCCCCTTCTAAGTGATATGATATTTGTCTTTGTCTAACTTACCTCAGTTGACGTGATCATCTCCATGTCTGTCCATTTTGCTGCTAATGGCATTGTTTTGGACTTTATTTTTTGAGGGGCTCCAAAATCACTGCAGATGGTGATTGCAGCCATGAAATTAAAAGATGCTTACTCCTTGGAAGGAAAGTTATGACCAACCTAGATAGCATATTCAAAAGCAGAGACATTACTTTGCCAACAAAGGTCCATCTAGTCAAGGCTATGGGTTTTCCAGTGGTCATGTATGGATGTGAGAGTTGGACTGTGAAGAAAGCTGAGCACCGAAGAATTGATGCTTTTGAACTGTGGTGTTGGAGAAGACTCTTGAGAGCCCCTTGGACTGCAAGGAGATCCAACCAGTCCATTCTAAAGATCAGTCCTGGGTGTTCTTTGGAAGGACTGATGCTAAAACTGAAACTCCAATACTTTGGCCACCTCATGTGAAGAGTTGACCCATTGGAAAAGACTCTGATGCTGAGAGAGAATGGGGGCAGGAGAAGGGGATGACAGAGGATGAGATGGCTGGATGGCATCACCTACTTGATGGACATGAGTTTGAGTGAACTCCGGGAGTTGATGATGGACAGGGAGGCCTGGCGTGCTGCAATTCATGGGGTCACAAAGAGTTGAACACAACTGAGCGACTGAACTGAACTAAACTGCCATTATCTTCATTACCTCCACCATAATTTGGCCTCGGGGTCAAACAACAGGGAGGGAATAGAGCTCCACCCATCAACAGAAAATTGGATTAAAGATGGCCCCACCCATCAGAACAAGACCCAGTTTTCCCCCTCAGTCAGTCTCTCCCTTTAGGAAGCTTCCATAAGCCTCTTATCCTTCTTCATCACAGGGCAGACAGACTGAAAACCACAATCACAGAAAACTAACCAATCTGATCACATGGACACAGCCTTGTCTAACTCAGTGAAACCATGAGCTATGCTGTGTAGGGCCACCCAAGACAGATGGGTCATGGTGGAGAGGTCTGACAAAATGTGGTATACTGCCGAGGGAAATGACAAACCACTTCAGTATTCTTGCCTTGAGAACCCCATGGACAGTATGAAAAGGCAATAAGTTATGACACTGAAAGATGAACTCCCCAGGTCGGTAGGTGCCCAATATGCTACTGGAGATCATTGGAGAAATAACTCCAGAAAGAATGAAGAGATAGAGCCAAAGCAAAAACAACACCCAGTTGTGGATGTGACTGGTGATAGAAGCAAAGTCTGATGCTGCAAAGAGCAATATTGCATAGGAACCTGGAATGTTAGGTCCATGAATCAAGGCAAATTGGAAGTGATCAAATAGCAGATGGCAAGAGTGAACAATGACATTTTAGGAATCAGCAAACTAAAATGGACTGGAATGGGTGAATTTAACTCAGATGACCATTATATCTACTACTGTGGGCAAGAATCCCTTAGAAGAAATGGAGTAGCCATCATAGTCAACAAGAGTCTGAAATGCAGTACTTGGATGCAATCTCAAAAATGACAGAATGATCTCTGTTAGTTTCCAAGGCAAACCATTCAGTATCACAGTAATCCAAGTCTATGCCCCGACCAGTAATGCTAAAGAAGCTGAAGTTGAACGGTTCTATGAAGACCTATAAGACCTTCTAGAATTAACACTCAAAAAAGATGTCCTTTTCATTATAGGGGACTGGAATGCAAAAGTAGGAAGTCAAGAAATACCTGGAGTAACAGGCATATTTGGCCTTGGAGTACAGAATGAAGCAGGGCAAAGGCTAATAGAGTTTTGCCTAGAGAATGCTCTTGTCATAGCAAACACCCTCTTCCAACAACAGAAGAGAAGACTCTACACATGGACATCACCAGTGGTCAATACCAAAATCAGATTGGCTATATTCTTTGCAGCCAAAGATGGAGAAGCTCTATACAGTTAGCAAAAACAAGATCAGGAGCTGACTGTGGCTCAGATCATGAACTCATTGCCAAATTCAGACTGAAATTGAAGAAAGTAGGGAAAACCACTAGACCATTCAGGTATGACTTAAATCAAATCCCTTACAATTATACAGTGGACGAGACAAATAGATTCAAGGAATTAGATCTGATAGAGTGCCTGAAGAACTATGGACAGAGGTTCATGACAGTGTGTGTATAGGAGGTAGTGATCAAGACCATCCCAAGAGAAAGAAATGCAAAAAGGCAAAATCGTTGTCTGAGGAGGCCTTAAAAATAGCTGAGAAAAGAAGAGAAGTGAAAGGCAAAGGAGAAAAGGAAAGATACCCACTTGAATGCAGAGTTCCAAAGAATAGCAAGGAGAGATAAGAAAGCCTTCCTCAGTGATCAATGCAAAGAAATAGAGGAAAACAACAGAATGGGAAAGACTAGAGATCTCTTCAAGAAAATTAGAGATACCAAGGGAACATTTCATGCAAAAATGGGCACAATAAAGGAGAGAAATGGTATGGACCTAACAGAAGCAGAGGATATTAAGAAGAGGTGGCAAGAATACACAGAAGAACTGTACAAAAAAGATCTTCACGACCCAGATAATCACGATGGTGATGATCACTCACCTAGAGCCAGACGTCCTGGAATGTGAAGTCAAGTGGGTCTTAGGAAGCATCACTAAGAACAAAGCTAGTAGAGGTGATGGAATTCCAGTTGAGCATTTTCAAATCCTAAAAGATGATACTGTGAAAATGCTGCACTCAATATGCCAGCAAATTTGGAAAACTCAGCAGTGGCCGCAGGACTGGAAAAGGTCAGTTTTCATTCCAGTCCCAAAGAAAGGCAATGCCAAAGAATGCTCAAACTACCGCACAATTGCACTCATCTCACATACTAGCAAAGTAATGCTCAAAATTCTCCAAGCCAGGGTTCAACAGTACGTGAATTGTGAACTTCCAGATGTTCAAGCTGGATTTAGAAAAGGCAGAGGAACTAGAGATCAAATTGCCAGCATCCATTGTATCATCAAAAAGGCAAGAGAGTTCCAGAAAAAGATCTACTTCTACTTTATTGACTTTGCCAAAGTCTTTGACTGTGTGAATCACAACAAACTGTGGAAAATTCTGAAAGAGATGGGAATACCAGACCACCTGACCTGCCTCCTGAGAAATCTGTATGTAGGTCAAGAAGCAACAGTTAGAACTGGACATGGAACAACAGACTGGGTCCAAATCAGGAAAGGAGCACATCAAGGCTGTATATTGTCACCCTGCCTATTTAACCTATATGCAGAGTACATCATAAGAAATGCCAGGCTAGATAAAGCATAAGCTGGACTCAAGATTGCCAAGAGAAATATCAATAACCTCAGATACACAGATGACACCACCTTTATTGCAGAAAGCAAAGAAGAACTAAAGAGCCTCTTGATGAAAGTGAAAGAGGAGAGTGAAAAAGTCGGCTTAAAGCTCAACATTCAGAAAACTAAGATCATGGCATCCGGTCCCATCAGTTCATGGCAAATAGATGGGGAAACAATGGAAACAGTGACAGACTTAATTTTGGGGGGCTCTAAAATCACTGCAGATGGTGACTGCAGCCATGAAATTAAAAGACACTTGATCCTTGGAAGAAAAGTTATGACCAACCTAGACAGCATATTAAAAATGAGAGTCATTACTTTGCCAACAAAGGTCCATCTAGTCAAAGCTATGGTTTTTCCAGTAGTCATGTATGGATGTGAGAGTTGGACTATAAAGAAAGCTGAGTGCCTAAGAACTGATGCTTTTAAACTGTGGTGTTGGAGAAGACTCTTGAGAGTCCCTTGGACTGCAAGGAGATCCAACCAGCCATCGTAAAGGAAATCAATCCTGAATATTCATTGGAAGGACTGATGCTGAAGCTCCAATACTTTGGCCACCTGGTGTGAAGAACTGACTCATTGGAAAAGACCTTGATGCTGGGAAAGATTGAAGGCAGGAGGAGAAGGGGACAAGAGAGGATGAGATGATTGGATGGCATCACTGACTCAATGGACTTGAGTTTGAGTAAACACCGGGAGTTGGTGATGGACAGTGAGGTCTGGTGTGCACAGTCCATGGGGTCACAAAGAGTCTGACACAACTGAGCGACTGAATTACTGATTCCAGTATATATGTATGTACCACCTCTTCTTTATCCGTCCTCTGTCTATGGACACTTAGGTTGCTTCCGTGTCCTGCTTATTGTCAATAGTGCTACAGTGAACACTGGAGTGCATATATCATTTTGAATTATGTTTTTCTTTGGATATATGCCTAGCAGTGGAATTTGAGGATCACATGGTCATTCTATATTTAGTTTTGTGAGGAACCCCCATAGTGGTCTCTTTAATGGTTGTACCCATGTATATTGTACCAATTTATAGTCCCACTGACAGGGCAGAAGGGTTCCCTTTTCTCTACACAGTCTCCAGCATTTATTGTTTGTACATTTTTTGATGATAGCCATTCTGACCATTGCAAAGTGAAATCTCCTTGTGGTTTTGATTTGCATTTCCCTGATAACGATGTTGACCATCTTTTCATATCTTTCAGCCATCTGTCTGAAGAAATGTGTAGTTTTTAGACATATAGAAGACCTATTCTTTGATTGGATTGTTCACATTCTTAATAATGTCTTTTGATTCAGAAAAGCTTTTAATTTTGATGAAATCCAGTTTATCTATTTTTGTTGTTGTTGCCTATGCTTTGGGTATCATAGATAAGAAACTGCCATATCTAAGGTCATAAATATTTATATAGTTCTATATAGATATATTGGAGAAGGCAATGGCACCCCACTCCAGTACTCTTGCCTGGAAGATCCCATGGACGGAGAAGCCTGGTAGGCTGTAGTCCATGGGGTCACTAAGAGTTGGACACGACTGAGCAACTTCACTTTCACTTTTTACTTTCATGCATTGGAGAAGGAAATGGCAACCCACTCCAGTGTTCTTGCCTGGAGAATCCCAGGGACGGGGGAGCCTGGTGGGCTGCCGTCTATGGGGTTGCACAGAGTCGGACACGACTGGAGCGACTTAGCAGCAGCATATAGATATATAAAAATCTTTTTATTTTTATCCATATAAAGATTTATATAGTTTTAGCTCTTACAGTGACAGGGAGGCCTGGTGTGCTGCAGTCCATGGGGTCGCAAAGAGTCAGACATAAGCGGGTGACTCAACAACCACAGCTCTTACATTTAGGTCTTTGACCCATTTTGAGATACTTTTTGCATGTGATTGCAGGTAAGAGCTCAACCTCAGTTACTCCAGACCCATACCAGCTGAAGAGACTTTTTTCTCCTCATGAATGGTCTTGGTACCTTGGCCAAAAGTCAGCCAACCATAGATGTACAAGTTTACTACTAGGCTCTTAACTACACTACACTGATTTATATGTCTATAAATTTCAGGACTCCCTGGTAGTTCAGTTGGTAAAAAATCTTCCTGCAATGCAGGAGACCCCAGTTCAATTCCTGGGTCAGGAAGATCCGCTGGAGAAGGGATAGGCTACCCACTCCAGTATTCTTGGGCTTCCCTTGTGGTTCAGCTGGTAAAGAATCCGCCTGCAATGCGGGAGACCTGGGTTCA